>NW_026263027.1:1911213-2229749 GCF_947179515.1 Apodemus sylvaticus
TTTTGCAGAGTAAAGACATATACGTACGCATTGGAAACTCTTTACGAGAAGAAATAACGCATCGTACAAAATTAGCTTGTATCTCCAAAACTACACGTTGTATCTCGAAAAGAATTGTTGTGGCGTGTAAGTCTTAACATGTAGCATCTAAAGAGAACCAAAAGGAGAATTTTCTTTCGTCAAAATTTTTCAGAAAATCACGTTTTAAGGAAATCCCGCATCGTGCGAAATTATCTTGTTTTTCCTAAACAACACGTTGTAAGTCGAAAAGCTTTCATGTTGCGTGTATGTCTAAGTGTGTAGCCTCAAAAGAGAAGGCACAGGACAGTTTTCTCTCGAAAGGATATGTAAGAATACCACTTCATAAGGAAATACAGTTTTGCAGAGTAAAGACATATACGTACGCATTGGAAACTCTTTACGAGAAGAAATAACGCATCGTACAAAATTAGCTTGTATCTCCAAAAACTACACGTTGTATCTCGAAAAGAATTGTTGTGGCGTGTACGTCTTAACATGTAGCATCTAAAGAGAACCAAAAGGAGAAATTTCTTTCGTTAAAATTTTTCAGAAAATCACGTTTTAAGGAAATCCCGCATCGTGCGAAATTATCTTGTTTTTCCTAAACAACACGTTGTAAGTCGAAAAGCTTTCATGTTGCGTGTATGTCTAAGTGTGTAGCCTCAAAAGAGAAGGCACAGGACAGTTTTCTCTCGAAAGGATATGTAAGAATACCACTTCATAAGGAAATACAGTTTTGCAGAGTAAAGACATATACGTACGCATTGGAAACTCTTTACGAGAAGAAATAACGCATCGTACAAAATTAGCTTGTATCTCCAAAACTACACGTTGTATCTCGAAAAGAATTGTTGTGGCGTGTACGTCTTAACATGTAGCATCTAAAGAGAACCAAAAGGAGAATTTTCTTTCGTCAAAATTTTTCAGAAAATCACATTTTAAGGAAATCCCGCATCGTGCGAAATTATCTTGTTTTTCCTAAACAACACGTTGTAAGTCGAAAAGCTTTCATGTTGCGTGTATGTCTAAGTGTGTAGCCTCAAAAGAGAAGGCACAGGACAGTTTTCTCTCGAAAGGATATGTAAGAATACCACTTCATAAGGAAATACAGTTTTGCAGAGTAAAGACATATACGTACGCATTGGAAACTCTTTACGAGAAGAAATAACGCATAGTACAAAATTAGCTTGTATCTCCAAAACTACACGTTGTATCTCGAAAAGAATTGTTGTGGCGTGTACGTCTTAACATGTAGCATCTAAAGAGAACCAAAAGGAGAATTTTCTTTCGTCAAAATTTTTCAGAAAATCACGTTTTAAGGAAATCCCGCATCGTGCGAAATTATCTTGTTTTTCCTAAACAACACGTTGTAAGTCGAAAAGCTTTCATGTTGCGTGTATGTCTAAGTGTGTAGCCTCAAAAGAGAAGGCACAGGACAGTTTTCTCTCGAAAGGATATGTAAGAATACCACTTCATAAGGAAATACAGTTTTGCAGAGTAAAGACATATACGTACGCATTGGAAACTCTTTACGAGAAGAAATAACGCATCGTACAAAATTAGCTTGTATCTCCAAAACTACACGTTGTATCTCGAAAAGAATTGTTGTGGCGTGTACGTCTTAACATGTAGCATCTAAAGAGAACCAAAAGGAGAATTTTCTTTCGTTAAAATTTTTCAGAAAATCACGTTTTAAGGAAATCCCGCATCGTGCGAAATTATCTTGTTTTTCCTAAACAAAACGTTGTAAGTCGAAAAGCTTTCATGTTGCGTGTATGTCTAAGTGTGTAGCCTCAAAAGAGAAGGCACAGGACAGTTTTCTCTCGAAAGGATATGTAAGAATACCACTTCATAAGGAAATACAGTTTTGCAGAGTAAAGACATATACGTACGCATTGAAAACTCTTTACGAGAAGAAATAACGCATCGTACAAAATTAGCTTGTATCTCCAAACCTACACGTTGTATCTCGAAAAGAATTGTTGTGGCGTGTACGTCTTAACATGTAGCATCTAAAGAGAACAAAAAGGAGAATTTCTTTCGTCAAAATTTTTCCGAAAATCACGTTTTAAGGAAATCCCGCATCGTGCGAAATTATCTTGTTTTTCCTAAACAACACGTTGTAAGTCGAAAAGCTTTCATGTTGCGTGTATGTCTAAGTGTGTAGCCTCAAAAGAGAAGGCACAGGACAGTTTTCTCTCGAAAGGATATGTAAGAATACCACTTCATAAGGAAATACAGTTTTGCAGAGTAAAGACATATACGTACGCATTGGAAACTCTTTACGAGAAGAAATAACGCATCGTACAAAATTAGCTTGTATCTCCAAAACTACACGTTGTATCTCGAAAAGAATTGTTGTGGCGTGTACGTCTTAACATGTAGCATCTAAAGAGAACCAAAAGGAGAATTTTCTTTCGTCAAAATTTTTCAGAAAATCACGTTTTAAGGAAATCCCGCATCGTGCGAAATTATCTTGTTTTTCCTAAACAACACGTTGTAAGTCGAAAAGCTTTCATGTTGCGTGTATGTCTAAGTGTGTAGCCTCAAAAGAGAAGGCACAGGACAGTTTTCTCTCGAAAGGATATGTAAGAATACCACTTCATAAGGAAATACAGTTTTGCAGAGTAAAGACATATACGTACGCATTGGAAACTCTTTACGAGAAGAAATAACGCATCGTACAAAATTAGCTTGTATCTCCAAAACTACACGTTGTATCTCGAAAAGAATTGTTGTGGCGTGTACGTCTTAACATGTAGCATCTAAAGAGAACCAAAAGGAGAATTTTCTTTCGTCAAAATTTTTCAGAAAATCACGTTTTAAGGAAATCCCGCATCGTGCGAAATTATCTTGTTTTTCCTAAACAACACGTTGTAAGTCGAAAAGCTTTCATGTTGCGTGTATGTCTAAGTGTGTAGCCTCAAAAGAGAAGGCACAGGACAGTTTTCTCTCGAAAGGATATGTAAGAATACCACTTCATAAGGAAATACAGTTTTGCAGAGTAAAGACATATACGTACGCATTGGAAACTCTTTACGAGAAGAAATAACGCATCGTACAAAATTAGCTTGTATCTCCAAAACTACACGTTGTATCTCGAAAAGAATTGTTGTGGCGTGTACGTCTTAACATGTAGCATCTAAAGAGAACCAAAAGGAGAATTTTCTTTCGTTAAAATTTTTCAGAAAATCACGTTTTAAGGAAATCCCGCATCGTGCGAAATTATCTTGTTTTTCCTAAACAACACGTTGTAAGTCGAAAAGCTTTCATGTTGCGTGTATGTCTAAGTGTGTAGCCTCAAAAGAGAAGGCACAGGACAGTTTTCTCTCGAAAGGATATGTAAGAATACCACTTCATAAGGAAATACAGTTTTGCAGAGTAAAGACATATACGTACGCATTGGAAACTCTTTACGAGAAGAAATAACGCATCGTACAAAATTAGCTTGTATCTCCAAAACTACACGTTGTATCTCGAAAAGAATTGTTGTGGCGTGTACGTCTTAACATGTAGCATCTAAAGAGAACCAAAAGGAGAATTTTCTTTCGTCAAAATTTTTCAGAAAATCACGTTTTAAGGAAATCCCGCATCGTGCGAAATTATCTTGTTTTTCCTAAACAACACGTTGTAAGTCGAAAAGCTTTCATGTTGCGTGTATGTCTAAGTGTGTAGCCTCAAAAGAGAAGGCACAGGACAGTTTTCTCTCGAAAGGATATGTAAGAATACCACTTCATAAGGAAATACAGTTTTGCAGAGTAAAGACATATACGTACGCATTGGAAACTCTTTACGAGAAGAAATAACGCATAGTACAAAATTAGCTTGTATCTCCAAAACTACACGTTGTATCTCGAAAAGAATTGTTGTGGCGTGTACGTCTTAACATGTAGCATCTAAAGAGAACCAAAAGGAGAATTTTCTTTCGTCAAAATTTTTCAGAAAATCACGTTTTAAGGAAATCCCGCATCGTGCGAAATTATCTTGTTTTTCCTAAACAACACGTTGTAAGTCGAAAAGCTTTCATGTTGCGTGTATGTCTAAGTGTGTAGCCTCAAAAGAGAAGGCACAGGACAGTTTTCTCTCGAAAGGATATGTAAGAATACCACTTCATAAGGAAATACAGTTTTGCAGAGTAAAGACATATACGTACGCATTGGAAACTCTTTACGAGAAGAAATAACGCATCGTACAAAATTAGCTTGTATCTCCAAAACTACACGTTGTATCTCGAAAAGAATTGTTGTGGCGTGTATGTCTTAACATGTAGCATCTAAAGAGAACCAAAAGGAGAATTTTCTTTCGTTAAAATTTTTCAGAAAATCACGTTTTAAGGAAATCCCGCATCGTGCGAAATTATCTTGTTTTTCCTAAACAACACGTTGTAAGTCGAAAAGCTTTCATGTTGCGTGTATGTCTAAGTGTGTAGCCTCAAAAGAGAAGGCACAGGACAGTTTTCTCTCGAAAGGATATGTAAGAATACCACTTCATAAGGAAATACAGTTTTGCAGAGTAAAGACATATACGTACGCATTGAAAACTCTTTACGAGAAGAAATAACGCATCGTACAAAATTAGCTTGTATCTCCAAACCTACACGTTGTATCTCGAAAAGAATTGTTGTGGCGTGTACGTCTTAACATGTAGCATCTAAAGAGAACCAAAAGGAGAATTTCTTTCGTCAAAATTTTTCAGAAAATCACGTTTTAAGGAAATCCCGCATCGTGCGAAATTATCTTGTTTTTCCTAAACAACACGTTGTAAGTCGAAAAGCTTTCATGTTGCGTGTATGTCTAAGTGTGTAGCCTCAAAAGAGAAGGCACAGGACAGTTTTCTCTCGAAAGGATATGTAAGAATACCACTTCATAAGGAAATACAGTTTTGCAGAGTAAAGACATATACGTACGCATTGGAAACTCTTTACGAGAAGAAATAACGCATCGTACAAAATTAGCTTGTATCTCCAAAACTACACGTTGTATCTCGAAAAGAATTGTTGTGGCGTGTACGTCTTAACATGTAGCATCTAAAGAGAACCAAAAGGAGAATTTTCTTTCGTCAAAATTTTTCAGAAAATCACGTTTTAAGGAAATCCCGCATCGTGCGAAATTATCTTGTTTTTCCTAAACAACACGTTGTAAGTCGAAAAGCTTTCATGTTGCGTGTATGTCTAAGTGTGTAGCCTCAAAAGAGAAGGCACAGGACAGTTTTCTCTCGAAAGGATATGTAAGAATACCACTTCATAAGGAAATACAGTTTTGCAGAGTAAAGACATATACGTACGCATTGGAAACTCTTTACGAGAAGAAATAACGCATCGTACAAAATTAGCTTGTATCTCCAAAACTACACGTTGTATCTCGAAAAGAATTGTTGTGGCGTGTACGTCTTAACATGTAGCATCTAAAGAGAACCAAAAGGAGAATTTTCTTTCGTCAAAATTTTTCAGAAAATCACGTTTTAAGGAAATCCCGCATCGTGCGAAATTATCTTGTTTTTCCTAAACAACACGTTGTAAGTCGAAAAGCTTTCATGTTGCGTGTATGTCTAAGTGTGTAGCCTCAAAAGAGAAGGCACAGGACAGTTTTCTCTCGAAAGGATATGTAAGAATACCACTTCATAAGGAAATACAGTTTTGCAGAGTAAAGACATATACGTACGCATTGGAAACTCTTTACGAGAAGAAATAACGCATCGTACAAAATTAGCTTGTATCTCCAAAACTACACGTTGTATCTCGAAAAGAATTGTTGTGGCGTGTACGTCTTAACATGTAGCATCTAAAGAGAACCAAAAGGAGAATTTTCTTTCGTCAAAATTTTTCAGAAAATCACGTTTTAAGGAAATCCCGCATCGTGCGAAATTATCTTGTTTTTCCTAAACAACACGTTGTAAGTCGAAAAGCTTTCATGTTGCGTGTATGTCTAAGTGTGTAGCCTCAAAAGAGAAGGCACAGGACAGTTTTCTCTCGAAAGGATATGTAAGAATACCACTTCATAAGGAAATAGAGTTTTGCAGAGTAAAGACATATACGTACGCATTGGAAACTCTTTACGAGAAGAAATAACTCATCGTACAAAATTAGCTTGTATCTCCAAAACTACACGTTGTATCTCGAAAAGAATTGTTGTGGCGTGTACGTCTTAACATGTAGCATCTAAAGAGAACCAAAAGGAGAATTTTCTTTCGTCAAAATTTTTCAGAAAATCACGTTTTAAGGAAATCCCGCATCGTGCGAAATTATCTTGTTTTTCCTAAACAACACGTTGTAAGTCGAAAAGCTTTCATGTTGCGTGTATGTCTAAGTGTGTAGCCTCAAAAGAGAAGGCACAGGACAGTTTTCTCTCGAAAGGATATGTAAGAATACCACTTCATAAGGAAATACAGTTTTGCAGAGTAAAGACATATACGTACGCATTGGAAACTCTTTACGAGAAGAAATAACGCATCGTACAAAATTAGCTTGTATCTCCAAACCTACACGTTGTATCTCGAAAAGAATTGTTGTGGCGTGTACGTCTTAACATGTAGCATCTAAAGAGAACCAAAAGGAGAATTTTCTTTCGTCAAAATTTTTCAGAAAATCACGTTTTAAGGAAATCCCGCATCGTGCGAAATTATCTTGTTTTTCCTAAACAACACGTTGTAAGTCGAAAAGCTTTCATGTTGCGTGTATGTCTAAGTGTGTAGCCTCAAAAGAGAAGGCACAGGACAGTTTTCTCTCGAAAGGATATGTAAGAATACCACTTCATAAGGAAATACAGTTTTGCAGAGTAAAGACATATACGTACGCATTGGAAACTCTTTACGAGAAGAAATAACGCATCGTACAAAATTAGCTTGTATCTCCAAAACTACACGTTGTATCTCGAAAAGAATTGTTGTGGCGTGTACGTCTTAACATGTAGCATCTAAAGAGAACCAAAAGGAGAATTTTCTTTCGTCAAAATTTTTCAGAAAATCACGTTTTAAGGAAATCCCGCATCGTGCGAAATTATCTTGTTTTTCCTAAACAACACGTTGTAAGTCGAAAAGCTTTCATGTTGCGTGTATGTCTAAGTGTGTAGCCTCAAAAGAGAAGGCACAGGACAGTTTTCTCTCGAAAGGATATGTAAGAATACCACTTCATAAGGAAATACAGTTTTGCAGAGTAAAGACATATACGTACGCATTGGAAACTCTTTACGAGAAGAAATAACGCATCGTACAAAATTAGCTTGTATCTCCAAAACTACACGTTGTATCTCGAAAAGAATTGTTGTGGCGTGTACGTCTTAACATGTAGCATCTAAAGAGAACCAAAAGGAGAATTTTCTTTCGTCAAAATTTTTCAGAAAATCACGTTTTAAGGAAATCCCGCATCGTGCGAAATTATCTTGTTTTTCCTAAACAACACGTTGTAAGTCGAAAAGCTTTCATGTTGCGTGTATGTCTAAGTGTGTAGCCTCAAAAGAGAAGGCACAGGACAGTTTTCTCTCGAAAGGATATGTAAGAATACCACTTCATAAGGAAATACAGTTTTGCAGAGTAAAGACATATACGTACGCATTGGAAACTCTTTACGAGAAGAAATAACGCATCGTACAAAATTAGCTTGTATCTCCAAAACTACACGTTGTATCTCGAAAAGAATTGTTGTGGCGTGTACGTCTTAACATGTAGCATCTAAAGAGAACCAAAAGGAGAATTTTCTTTCGTCAAAATTTTTCAGAAAATCACGTTTTAAGGAAATCCCGCATCGTGCGAAATTATCTTGTTTTTCCTAAACAACACGTTGTAAGTCGAAAAGCTTTCATGTTGCGTGTATGTCTAAGTGTGTAGCCTCAAAAGAGAAGGCACAGGACAGTTTTCTCTCGAAAGGATATGTAAGAATACCACTTCATAAGGAAATACAGTTTTGCAGAGTAAAGACATATACGTACGCATTGGAAACTCTTTACGAGAAGAAATAACGCATCGTACAAAATTAGCTTGTATCTCCAAAACTACACGTTGTATCTCGAAAAGAATTGTTGTGGCGTGTACGTCTTAACATGTAGCATCTAAAGAGAACCAAAAGGAGAATTTTCTTTCGTCAAAATTTTTCAGAAAATCACGTTTTAAGGAAATCCCGCATCGTGCGAAATTATCTTGTTTTTCCTAAACAACACGTTGTAAGTCGAAAAGCTTTCATGTTGCGTGTATGTCTAAGTGTGTAGCCTCAAAAGAGAAGGCACAGGACAGTTTTCTCTCGAAAGGATATGTAAGAATACCACTTCATAAGGAAATACAGTTTTGCAGAGTAAAGACATATACGTACGCATTGGAAACTCTTTACGAGAAGAAATAACGCATCGTACAAAATTAGCTTGTATCTCCAAAACTACACGTTGTATCTCGAAAAGAATTGTTGTGGCGTGTACGTCTTAACATGTAGCATCTAAAGAGAACCAAAAGGAGAATTTTCTTTCGTCAAAATTTTTCAGAAAATCACGTTTTAAGGAAATCCCGCATCGTGCGAAATTATCTTGTTTTTCCTAAACAACACGTTGTAAGTCGAAAAGCTTTCATGTTGCGTGTTTGTCTACGTGTGTAGCCTCAAAAGAGAAGGCACAGGACAGTTTTCTCTCGAAAGGATATGTAAGAATACCACTTCATAAGGAAATACAGTTTTGCAGAGTAAAGACATATACGTACGCATTGGAAACTCTTTACGAGAAGAAATAACGCATAGTACAAAATTAGCTTGTATCTCCAAAACTACACGTTGTATCTCGAAAAGAATTGTTGTGGCGTGTACGTCTTAACATGTAGCATCTAAAGAGAACCAAAAGGAGAATTTTCTTTCGTCAAAATTTTTCAGAAAATCACGTTTTAAGGAAATCCCGCATTGTGCGAAATTATCTTGTTTTTCCTAAACAACACGTTGTAAGTCGAAAAGCTTTCATGTTGCGTGTATGTCTAAGTGTGTAGCCTCAAAAGAGAAGGCACAGGACAGTTTTCTCTCGAAAGGATATGTAAGAATACCACTTCATAAGGAAATACAGTTTTGCAGAGTAAAGACATATACGTACGCATTGGAAACTCTTTACGAGAAGAAATAACGCATAGTACAAAATTAGCTTGTATCTCCAAAACTACACGTTGTATCTCGAAAAGAATTGTTGTGGCGTGTACGTCTTAACATGTAGCATCTAAAGAGAACCAAAAGGAGAATTTTCTTTCGTCAAAATTTTTCAGAAAATCACGTTTTAAGGAAATCCCGCATCGTGCGAAATTATCTTGTTTTTCCTAAACAACACGTTGTAAGTCGAAAAGCTTTCATGTTGCGTGTATGTCTAAGTGTGTAGCCTCAAAAGAGAAGGCACAGGACAGTTTTCTCTCGAAAGGATATGTAAGAATACCACTTCATAAGGAAATACAGTTTTGCAGAGTAAAGACATATACGTACGCATTGGAAACTCTATACGAGAAGAAATAACGCATAGTACAAAATTAGCTTGTATCTCCAAAACTACACGTTGTATCTCGAAAAGAATTGTTGTGGCGTGTACGTCTTAACATGTAGCATCTAAAGAGAACCAAAAGGAGAATTTTCTTTCGTCAAAATTTTTCAGAAAATCACGTTTTAAGGAAATCCCGCATCGTGCGAAATTATCTTGTTTTTCCTAAACAACACGTTGTAAGTCGAAAAGCTTTCATGTTGCGTGTATGTCTAAGTGTGTAGCCTCAAAAGAGAAGGCACAGGACAGTTTTCTCTCGAAAGGATATGTAAGAATACCACTTCATAAGGAAATACAGTTTTGCAGAGTAAAGACATATACGTACGCATTGGAAACTCTTTACGAGAAGAAATAACGCATAGTACAAAATTAGCTTGTATCTCCAAAACTACACGTTGTATCTCGAAAAGAATTGTTGTGGCGTGTACGTCTTAACATGTAGCATCTAAAGAGAACCAAAAGGAGAATTTTCTTTCGTCAAAATTTTTCAGAAAATCACGTTTTAAGGAAATCCCGCATCGTGCGAAATTATCTTGTTTTTCCTAAACAACACGTTGTAAGTCGAAAAGCTTTCATGTTGCGTGTATGTCTAAGTGTGTAGCCTCAAAAGAGAAGGCACAGGACAGTTTTCTCTCGAAAGGATATGTAAGAATACCACTTCATAAGGAAATACAGTTTTGCAGAGTAAAGACATATACGTACGCATTGGAAACTCTTTACGAGAAGAAATAACGCATCGTACAAAATTAGCTTGTATCTCCAAAACTACACGTTGTATCTCGAAAAGAATTGTTGTGGCGTGTACGTCTTAACATGTAGCATCTAAAGAGAACCAAAAGGAGAATTTTCTTTCGTCAAAATTTTTCAGAAAATCACGTTTTAAGGAAATCCCGCATCGTGCGAAATTATCTTGTTTTTCCTAAACAACACGTTGTAAGTCGAAAAGCTTTCATGTTGCGTGTATGTCTAAGTGTGTAGCCTCAAAAGAGAAGGCACAGGACAGTTTTCTCTCGAAAGGATATGTAAGAATACCACTTCATAAGGAAATACAGTTTTGCAGAGTAAAGACATATACGTACGCATTGGAAACTCTTTACGAGAAGAAATAACGCATCGTACAAAATTAGCTTGTATCTCCAAAACTACACGTTGTATCTCGAAAAGAATTGTTGTGGCGTGTACGTCTTAACATGTAGCATCTAAAGAGAACCAAAAGGAGAATTTTCTTTCGTCAAAATTTTTCAGAAAATCACGTTTTAAGGAAATCCCGCATCGTGCGAAATTATCTTGTTTTTCCTAAACAACACGTTGTAAGTCGAAAAGCTTTCATGTTGCGTGTATGTCTAAGTGTGTAGCCTCAAAAGAGAAGGCACAGGACAGTTTTCTCTCGAAAGGATATGTAAGAATACCACTTCATAAGGAAATACAGTTTTGCAGAGTAAAGACATATACGTACGCATTGGAAACTCTTTACGAGAAGAAATAACGCATAGTACAAAATTAGCTTGTATCTCCAAAACTACACGTTGTATCTCGAAAAGAATTGTTGTGGCGTGTACGTCTTAACATGTAGCATCTAAAGAGAACCAAAAGGAGAATTTTCTTTCGTCAAAATTTTTCAGAAAATCACGTTTTAAGGAAATCCCGCATCGTGCGAAATTATCTTGTTTTTCCTAAACAACACGTTGTAAGTCGAAAAGCTTTCATGTTGCGTGTATGTCTAAGTGTGTAGCCTCAAAAGAGAAGGCACAGGACAGTTTTCTCTCGAAAGGATATGTAAGAATACCACTTCATAAGGAAATACAGTTTTGCAGAGTAAAGACATATACGTACGCATTGGAAACTCTTTACGAGAAGAAATAACGCATAGTACAAAATTAGCTTGTATCTCCAAAACTACACGTTGTATCTCGAAAAGAATTGTTGTGGCGTGTACGTCTTAACATGTAGCATCTAAAGAGAACCAAAAGGAGAATTTTCTTTCGTCAAAATTTTTCAGAAAATCACGTTTTAAGGAAATCCCGCATCGTGCGAAATTATCTTGTTTTTCCTAAACAACACGTTGTAAGTCGAAAAGCTTTCATGTTGCGTGTATGTCTAAGTGTGTAGCCTCAAAAGAGAAGGCACAGGACAGTTTTCTCTCGAAAGGATATGTAAGAATACCACTTCATAAGGAAATACAGTTTTGCAGAGTAAAGACATATACGTACGCATTGGAAACTCTTTACGAGAAGAAATAACGCATCGTACAAAATTAGCTTGTATCTCCAAAACTACACGTTGTATCTCGAAAAGAATTGTTGTGGCGTGTACGTCTTAACATGTAGCATCTAAAGAGAACCAAAAGGAGAATTTTCTTTCGTCAAAATTTTTCAGAAAATCACGTTTTAAGGAAATCCCGCATCGTGCGAAATTATCTTGTTTTTCCTAAACAACACGTTGTAAGTCGAAAAGCTTTCATGTTGCGTGTATGTCTAAGTGTGTAGCCTCAAAAGAGAAGGCACAGGACAGTTTTCTCTCGAAAGGATATGTAAGAATACCACTTCATAAGGAAATACAGTTTTGCAGAGTAAAGACATATACGTACGCATTGGAAACTCTTTACGAGAAGAAATAACGCATCGTACAAAATTAGCTTGTATCTCCAAAACTACACGTTGTATCTCGAAAAGAATTGTTGTGGCGTGTACGTCTTAACATGTAGCATCTAAAGAGAACCAAAAGGAGAATTTTCTTTCGTCAAAATTTTTCAGAAAATCACGTTTTAAGGAAATCCCGCATCGTGCGAAATTATCTTGTTTTTCCTAAACAACACGTTGTAAGTCGAAAAGCTTTCATGTTGCGTGTATGTCTAAGTGTGTAGCCTCAAAAGAGAAGGCACAGGACAGTTTTCTCTCGAAAGGATATGTAAGAATACCACTTCATAAGGAAATACAGTTTTGCAGAGTAAAGACATATACGTACGCATTGGAAACTCTTTACGAGAAGAAATAACGCATCGTACAAAATTAGCTTGTATCTCCAAAACTACACGTTGTATCTCGAAAAGAATTGTTGTGGCGTGTACGTCTTAACATGTAGCATCTAAAGAGAACCAAAAGGAGAATTTTCTTTCGTCAAAATTTTTCAGAAAATCACGTTTTAAGGAAATCCCGCATCGTGCGAAATTATCTTGTTTTTCCTAAACAACACGTTGTAAGTCGAAAAGCTTTCATGTTGCGTGTATGTCTAAGTGTGTAGCCTCAAAAGAGAAGGCACAGGACAGTTTTCTCTCGAAAGGATATGTAAGAATACCACTTCATAAGGAAATACAGTTTTGCAGAGTAAAGACATATACGTACGCATTGGAAACTCTTTACGAGAAGAAATAACGCATCGTACAAAATTAGCTTGTATCTCCAAAACTACACGTTGTATCTCGAAAAGAATTGTTGTGGCGTGTACGTCTTAACATGTAGCATCTAAAGAGAACCAAAAGGAGAATTTTCTTTCTTCAAAATTTTTCAGAAAATCACGTTTTAAGGAAATCCCGCATCGTGCGAAATTATCTTGTTTTTCCTAAACAACACGTTGTAAGTCGAAAAGCTTTCATGTTGCGTGTATGTCTAAGTGTGTAGCCTCAAAAGAGAAGGCACAGGACAGTTTTCTCTCGAAAGGATATGTAAGAATACCACTTCATAAGGAAATACAGTTTTGCAGAGTAAAGACATATACGTACGCATTGGAAACTCTTTACGAGAAGAAATAACGCATCGTACAAAATTAGCTTGTATCTCCAAAACTACACGTTGTATCTCGAAAAGAATTGTTGTGGCGTGTACGTCTTAACATGTAGCATCTAAAGAGAACCAAAAGGAGAATTTTCTTTCGTCAAAATTTTTCAGAAAATCACGTTTTAAGGAAATCCCGCATCGTGCGAAATTATCTTGTTTTTCCTAAACAACACGTTGTAAGTCGAAAAGCTTTCATGTTGCGTGTATGTCTAAGTGTGTAGCCTCAAAAGAGAAGGCACAGGACAGTTTTCTCTCGAAAGGATATGTAAGAATACCACTTCATAAGGAAATACAGTTTTGCAGAGTAAAGACATATACGTACGCATTGGAAACTCTTTACGAGAAGAAATAACGCATCGTACAAAATTAGCTTGTATCTCCAAAACTACACGTTGTATCTCGAAAAGAATTGTTGTGGCGTGTACGTCTTAACATGTAGCATCTAAAGAGAACCAAAAGGAGAATTTTCTTTCGTCAAAATTTTTCAGAAAATCACGTTTTAAGGAAATCCCGCATCGTGCGAAATTATCTTGTTTTTCCTAAACAACACGTTGTAAGTCGAAAAGCTTTCATGTTGCGTGTATGTCTAAGTGTGTAGCCTCAAAAGAGAAGGCACAGGACAGTTTTCTCTCGAAAGGATATGTAAGAATACCACTTCATAAGGAAATACAGTTTTGCAGAGTAAAGACATATACGTACGCATTGGAAACTCTTTACGAGAAGAAATAACGCATCGTACAAAATTAGCTTGTATCTCCAAAACTACACGTTGTATCTCGAAAAGAATTGTTGTGGCGTGTACGTCTTAACATGTAGCATCTAAAGAGAACCAAAAGGAGAATTTTCTTTCGTCAAAATTTTTC
This sequence comes from Apodemus sylvaticus, assembly GCF_947179515.1. Lineage (NCBI taxonomy): Eukaryota > Metazoa > Chordata > Mammalia > Rodentia > Muridae > Apodemus > Apodemus sylvaticus. Next base: position 1,925,353 of record NW_026263027.1, read on the forward strand.
AGAAAATCACGTTTTAAGGAAATCCCGCATCGTGCGAAATTATCTTGTTTTTCCTAAACAACACGTTGTAAGTCGAAAAGCTTTCATGTTGCGTGTATGTCTAAGTGTGTAGCCTCAAAAGAGAAGGCACAGGACAGTTTTCTCTCGAAAGGATATGTAAGAATACCACTTCATAAGGAAATACAGTTTTGCAGAGTAAAGACATATACGTACGCATTGGAAACTCTTTACGAGAAGAAATAACGCATCGTACAAAATTAGCTTGTATCTCCAAAACTACACGTTGTATCTCGAAAAGAATTGTTGTGGCGTGTACGTCTTAACATGTAGCATCTAAAGAGAACCAAAAGGAGAATTTTCTTTCGTCAAAATTTTTCAGAAAATCACGTTTTAAGGAAATCCCGCATCGTGCGAAATTATCTTGTTTTTCCTAAACAACACGTTGTAAGTCGAAAAGCTTTCATGTTGCGTGTATGTCTAAGTGTGTAGCCTCAAAAGAGAAGGCACAGGACAGTTTTCTCTCGAAAGGATATGTAAGAATACCACTTCATAAGGAAATACAGTTTTGCAGAGTAAAGACATATACGTACGCATTGGAAACTCTTTACGAGAAGAAATAACGCATCGTACAAAATTAGCTTGTATCTCCAAAACTACACGTTGTATCTCGAAAAGAATTGTTGTGGCGTGTACGTCTTAACATGTAGCATCTAAAGAGAACCAAAAGGAGAATTTTCTTTCGTCAAAATTTTTCAGAAAATCACGTTTTAAGGAAATCCCGCATCGTGCGAAATTATCTTGTTTTTCCTAAACAACACGTTGTAAGTCGAAAAGCTTTCATGTTGCGTGTATGTCTAAGTGTGTAGCCTCAAAAGAGAAGGCACAGGACAGTTTTCTCTCGAAAGGATATGTAAGAATACCACTTCATAAGGAAATACAGTTTTGCAGAGTAAAGACATATACGTACGCATTGGAAACTCTTTACGAGAAGAAATAACGCATCGTACAAAATTAGCTTGTATCTCCAAAACTACACGTTGTATCTCGAAAAGAATTGTTGTGGCGTGTACGTCTTAACATGTAGCATCTAAAGAGAACCAAAAGGAGAATTTTCTTTCGTCAAAATTTTTCAGAAAATCACGTTTTAAGGAAATCCCGCATCGTGCGAAATTATCTTGTTTTTCCTAAACAACACGTTGTAAGTCGAAAAGCTTTCATGTTGCGTGTATGTCTAAGTGTGTAGCCTCAAAAGAGAAGGCACAGGACAGTTTTCTCTCGAAAGGATATGTAAGAATACCACTTCATAAGGAAATACAGTTTTGCAGAGTAAAGACATATACGTACGCATTGGAAACTCTTTACGAGAAGAAATAACGCATCGTACAAAATTAGCTTGTATCTCCAAAACTACACGTTGTATCTCGAAAAGAATTGTTGTGGCGTGTACGTCTTAACATGTAGCATCTAAAGAGAACCAAAAGGAGAATTTTCTTTCGTCAAAATTTTTCAGAAAATCACGTTTTAAGGAAATCCCGCATCGTGCGAAATTATCTTGTTTTTCCTAAACAACACGTTGTAAGTCGAAAAGCTTTCATGTTGCGTGTATGTCTAAGTGTGTAGCCTCAAAAGAGAAGGCACAGGACAGTTTTCTCTCGAAAGGATATGTAAGAATACCACTTCATAAGGAAATACAGTTTTGCAGAGTAAAGACATATACTTACGCATTGGAAACTCTTTACGAGAAGAAATAACGCATCGTACAAAATTAGCTTGTATCTCCAAACCTACACGTTGTATCTCGAAAAGAATTGTTGTGGCGTGTACGTCTTAACATGTAGCATCTAAAGAGAACCAAAAGGAGAATTTTCTTTCGTCAAAATTTTTCAGAAAATCACGTTTTAAGGAAATCCCGCATCGTGCGAAATTATCTTGTTTTTCCTAAACAACACGTTGTAAGTCGAAAAGCTTTCATGTTGCGTGTATGTCTAAGTGTGTAGCCTCAAAAGAGAAGGCACAGGACAGTTTTCTCTCGAAAGGATATGTAAGAATACCACTTCATAAGGAAATACAGTTTTGCAGAGTAAAGACATATACGAACGCATTGGAAACTCTTTACGAGAAGAAATAACGCATAGTACAAAATTAGCTTGTATCTCCAAAACTACACGTTGTATCTCGAAAAGAATTGTTGTGGCGTGTACGTCTTAACATGTAGCATCTAAAGAGAACCAAAAGGAGAATTTTCTTTCGTCAAAATTTTTCAGAAAATCACGTTTTAAGGAAATCCCGCATCGTGCGAAATTATCTTGTTTTTCCTAAACAACACGTTGTAAGTCGAAAAGCTTTCATGTTGCGTGTATGTCTAAGTGTGTAGCCTCAAAAGAGAAGGCACAGGACAGTTTTCTCTCGAAAGGATATGTAAGAATACCACTTCATAAGGAAATACAGTTTTGCAGAGTAAAGACATATACGTAGGCATTGGAAACTCTTTACGAGAAGAAATAACGCATCGTACAAAATTAGCTTGTATCTCCAAAACTACACGTTGTATCTCGAAATGAATTGTTGTGGCGTGTACGTCTTAACATGTAGCATCTAAAGAGAACCAAAAGGAGAATTTTCTTTCGTCAAAATTTTTCAGAAAATCACGTTTTAAGGAAATCCCGCATCGTGCGAAATTATCTTGTTTTTCCTAAACAACACGTTGTAAGTCGAAAAGCTTTCATGTTGCGTGTATGTCTAAGTGTGTAGCCTCAAAAGAGAAGGCACAGGACAGTTTTCTCTCGAAAGGATATGTAAGAATACCACTTCATAAGGAAATACAGTTTTGCAGAGTAAAGACATATACGTACGCATTGGAAACTCTTTACGAGAAGAAATAACGCATAGTACAAAATTAGCTTGTATCTCCAAAACTACACGTTGTATCTCGAAAAGAATTGTTGTGGCGTGTACGTCTTAACATGTAGCATCTAAAGAGAACCAAAAGGAGAATTTTCTTTCGTCAAAATTTTTCAGAAAATCACGTTTTAAGGAAATCCCGCATCGTGCGAAATTATCTTGTTTTTCCTAAACAACACGTTGTAAGTCGAAAAGCTTTCATGTTGCGTGTATGTCTAAGTGTGTAGCCTCAAAAGAGAAGGCACAGGACAGTTTTCTCTCGAAAGGATATGTAAGAATACCACTTCATAAGGAAATACAGTTTTGCAGAGTAAAGACATATACGTACGCATTGGAAACTCTTTACGAGAAGAAATAACGCATCGTACAAAATTAGCTTGTATCTCCAAAACTACACGTTGTATCTCGAAATGAATTGTTGTGGCGTGTACGTCTTAACATGTAGCATCTAAAGAGAACCAAAAGGAGAATTTTCTTTCGTCAAAATTTTTCAGAAAATCACCTTTTAAGGAAATCCCGCATCGTGAGAAATTATCTTGTTTTTCCTAAACAACACGTTGTAAGTCGAAAAGCTTTCATGTTGCGTGTATGTCTAAGTGTGTAGCCTCAAAAGAGAAGGCACAGGACAGTTTTCTCTCGAAAGGATATGTAAGAATACCACTTCATAAGGAAATACAGTTTTGCAGAGTAAAGACATATACGTACGCATTGGAAACTCTTTATGAGAAGAAATAACGCATCGTAAAAAATTAGCTTGTATCTCCAAAACTACACGTTGTATCTCGAAAAGAATTGTTGTGGCGTGTACGTCTTAACATGTAGCATCTAAAGAGAACCAAAAGGAGAATTTTCTTTCGTCAAAATTTTTCAGAAAATCACGTTTTAAGGAAATCCCGCATCGTGCGAAATTATCTTGTTTTTCCTAAACAACACGTTGTAAGTCGAAAAGCTTTCATGTTGCGTGTATGTCTAAGTGTGTAGCCTCAAAAGAGAAGGCACAGGACAGTTTTCTCTCGAAAGGATATGTAAGAATACCACTTCATAAGGAAATACAGTTTTGCAGAGTAAAGACATATACGTAGGCATTGGAAACTCTTTACGAGAAGAAATAACGCATCGTACAAAATTAGCTTGTATCTCCAAAACTACACGTTGTATCTCGAAAAGAATTGTTGTGGCGTGTACGTCTTAACATGTAGCATCTAAAGAGAACCAAAAGGAGAATTTTCTTTCGTCAAAATTTTTCAGAAAATCACGTTTTAAGGAAATCCCGCATCGTGCGAAATTATCTTGTTTTTCCTAAACAACACGTTGTAAGTCGAAAAGCTTTCATGTTGCGTGTATGTCTAAGTGTGTAGCCTCAAAAGAGAAGGCACAGGACAGTTTTCTCTCGAAAGGATATGTAAGAATACCACTTCATAAGGAAATACAGTTTTGCAGAGTAAAGACATATACGTACGCATTGGAAACTCTTTACGAGAAGAAATAACGCTTCGTACAAAATTAGCTTGTATCTCCAAAACTACACGTTGTATCTCGAAAAGAATTGTTGTGGCGTGTACGTCTTAACATGTAGCATCTAAAGAGAACCAAAAGGAGAATTTTCTTTCGTCAAAATTTTTCAGAAAATCACGTTTTAAGGAAATCCCGCATCGTGCGAAATTATCTTGTTTTTCCTAAACAACACGTTGTAAGTCGAAAAGCTTTCATGTTGCGTGTATGTCTAAGTGTGTAGCCTCAAAAGAGAAGGCACAGGACAGTTTTCTCTCGAAAGGATATGTAAGAATACCACTTCATAAGGAAATACAGTTTTGCAGAGTAAAGACATATACGTAGGCATTGGAAACTCTTTACGAGAAGAAATAACGCATCGTACAAAATTAGCTTGTATCTCCAAAACTACACGTTGTATCCTCGAAAAGAATTGTTGTGGCGTGTACGTCTTAACATTTAGCATCTAAAGAGAACCAAAAGGAGAATTTTCTTTCGTCAAAATTTTTCAGAAAATCACGTTTTAAGGAAATCCCGCATCGTGCGAAATTATCTTGTTTTTCCTAAACAACACGTTGTAAGTCGAAAAGCTTTCATGTTGCGTGTATGTCTAAGTGTGTAGCCTCAAAAGAGAAGGCACAGGACAGTTTTCTCTCGAAAGGATATGTAAGAATACCACTTCATAAGGAAATACAGTTTTGCAGAGTAAAGACATATACGTACGCATTGGAAACTCTTTACGAGAAGAAATAACGCATCGTACAAAATTAGCTTGTATCTCCAAACCTACACGTTGTATCTCGAAAAGAATTGTTGTGGCGTGTACGTCTTAACATGTAGCATCTAAAGAGAACCAAAAGGAGAATTTTCTTTCGTCAAAATTTTTCAGAAAATCACGTTTTAAGGAAATCCCGCATCGTGCGAAATTATCTTGTTTTTCCTAAACAACACGTTGTAAGTCGAAAAGCTTTCATGTTGCGTGTATGTCTAAGTGTGTAGCCTCAAAAGAGAAGGCACAGGACAGTTTTCTCTCGAAAGGATATGTAAGAATACCACTTCATAAGGAAATACAGTTTTGCAGAGTAAAGACATATACGTACGCATTGGAAACTCTTTACGAGAAGAAATAACGCATCGTACAAAATTAGCTTGTATCTCCAAAACTACACGTTGTATCTCGAAATGAATTGTTGTGGCGTGTACGTCTTAACATGTAGCATCTAAAGAGAACCAAAAGGAGAATTTTCTTTCGTCAAAATTTTTCAGAAAATCACGTTTTAAGGAAATCCCGCATCGTGCGAAATTATCTTGTTTTTCCTAAACAACACGTTGTAAGTCGAAAAGCTTTCATGTTGCGTGTATGTCTAAGTGTGTAGCCTCAAAAGAGAAGGCACAGGGACAGTTTTCTCTCGAAAGGATATGTAAGAATACCACTTCATAAGGAAATACAGTTTTGCAGAGTAAAGACATATACGTACGCATTGGAAACTCTTTACGAGAAGAAATAACGCATCGTACAAAATTAGCTTGTATCTCCAAAACTACACGTTGTATCTCGAAAAGAATTGTTGTGGCGTGTACGTCTTAACATGTAGCATCTAAAGAGAACCAAAAGGAGAATTTTCTTTCGTCAAAATTTTCAGAAAATCACGTTTTAAGGAAATCCCGCATCGTGCGAAATTATCTTGTTTTTCCTAAACAACACGTTGTAAGTCGAAAAGCTTTCATGTTGCGTGTATGTCTAAGTGTGTAGCCTCAAAAGAGAAGGGCACAGGACAGTTTTCTCGAAAGGATATGTAAGAATACCACTTCATAAGGAAATACAGTTTTGCAGAGTAAAGACATATACGTAGGCATTGGAAACTCTTTACGAGAAGAAATAACGCATCGTACAAAATTAGCTTGTATCTCCAAAACTACACGTTGTATCTCGAAAAGAATTGTTGTGGCGTGTACGTCTTAACATGTAGCATCTAAAGAGAACCAAAAGGAGAATTTTCTTTCGTCAAAATTTTTCAGAAAATCACGTTTTAAGGAAATCCCGCATCGTGCGAAATTATCTTGTTTTTCCTAAACAACACGTTGTAAGTCGAAAAGCTTTCATGTTGCGTGTATGTCTAAGTGTGTAGCCTCAAAAGAGAAGGCACAGGACAGTTTTCTCTCGAAAGGATATGTAAGAATACCACTTCATAAGGAAATACAGTTTTGCAGAGTAAAGACATATACGTACGCATTGGAAACTCTTTACGAGAAGAAATAACGCATCGTACAAAATTAGCTTGTATCTCCAAAACTACACGTTGTATCTCGAAAAGAATTGTTGTGGCGTGTACGTCTTAACATGTAGCATCTAAAGAGAACCAAAAGGAGAATTTTCTTTCGTCAAAATTTTTCAGAAAATCACGTTTTAAGGAAATCCCGCATCGTGCGAAATTATCTTGTTTTTCCTAAACAACACGTTGTAAGTCGAAAAGCTTTCATGTTGCGTGTATGTCTAAGTGTGTAGCCTCAAAAGAGAAGGCACAGGACAGTTTTCTCTCGAAAGGATATGTAAGAATACCACTTCATAAGGAAATACAGTTTTGCAGAGTAAAGACATATACGTACGCATTGGAAACTCTTTACGAGAAGAAATAACGCATCGTACAAAATTAGCTTGTATCTCCAAAACTACACGTTGTATCTCGAAAAGAATTGTTGTGGCGTGTACGTCTTAACATTTAGCATCTAAAGAGAACCAAAAGGAGAATTTTCTTTCGTCAAAATTTTTCAGAAAATCACGTTTTAAGGAAATCCCGCATCGTGCGAAATTATCTTGTTTTTCCTAAACAACACGTTGTAAGTCGAAAAGCTTTCATGTTGCGTGTATGTCTAAGTGTGTAGCCTCAAAAGAGAAGGCACAGGACAGTTTTCTCTCGAAAGGATATGTAAGAATACCACTTCATAAGGAAATACAGTTTTGCAGAGTAAAGACATATACGTACGCATTGGAAACTCTTTACGAGAAGAAATAACGCATAGTACAAAATTAGCTTGTATCTCCAAAACTACACGTTGTATCTCGAAAAGAATTGTTGTGGCGTGTACGTCTTAACATGTAGCATCTAAAGAGAACCAAAAGGAGAATTTTCTTTCGTCAAAATTTTTCAGAAAATCACGTTTTAAGGAAATGCCGCATCGTGCGAAATTATCTTGTTTTTCCTAAACAACACGTTGTAAGTCGAAAAGCTTTCATGTTGCGTGTATGTCTAAGTGTGTAGCCTCAAAAGAGAAGGCACAGGACAGTTTTCTCTCGAAAGGATATGTAAGAATACCACTTCATAAGGAAATACAGTTTTGCAGAGTAAAGACATATACGTACGCATTGGAAACTCTTTACGAGAAGAAATAACGCATCGTACAAAATTAGCTTGTATCTCCAAAACTACACGTTGTATCTCGAAAAGAATTGTTGTGGCGTGTACGTCTTAACATGTAGCATCTAAAGAGAACCAAAAGGAGAATTTTCTTTCGTCAAAATTTTTCAGAAAATCACGTTTTAAGGAAATCCCGCATCGTGCGAAATTATCTTGTTTTTCCTAAACAACACGTTGTAAGTCGAAAAGCTTTCATGTTGCGTGTATGTCTAAGTGTGTAGCCTCAAAAGAGAAGGCACAGGACAGTTTTCTCTCGAAAGGATATGTAAGAATACCACTTCATAAGGAAATACAGTTTTGCAGAGTAAAGACATATATGTACGCATTGGAAACTCTTTACGAGAAGAAATAACGCATCGTACAAAATTAGCTTGTATCTCCAAAACTACACGTTGTATCTCGAAAAGAATTGTTGTGGCGTGTACGTCTTAACATGTAGCATCTAAAGAGAACCAAAAGGAGAATTTTCTTTCGTCAAAATTTTTCAGAAAATCACGTTTTAAGGAAATCCCGCATCGTGCGAAATTATCTTGTTTTTCCTAAACAACACGTTGTAAGTCGAAAAGCTTTCATGTTGCGTGTATGTCTAAGTGTGTAGCCTCAAAAGAGAAGGCACAGGACAGTTTTCTCTCGAAAGGATATGTAAGAATACCACTTCATAAGGAAATACAGTTTTGCAGAGTAAAGACATATACGTACGCATTGGAAACTCTTTACGAGAAGAAATAACGCATCGTACAAAATTAGCTTGTATCTCCAAAACTACACGTTGTATCTCGAAAAGAATTGTTGTGGCGTGTACGTCTTAACATGTAGCATCTAAAGAGAACCAAAAGGAGAATTTTCTTTCGTCAAAATTTTTCAGAAAATCACGTTTTAAGGAAATCCCGCATCGTGCGAAATTATCTTGTTTTTCCTAAACAACACGTTGTAAGTCGAAAAGCTTTCATGTTGCGTGTATGTCTAAGTGTGTAGCCTCAAAAGAGAAGGCACAGGACAGTTTTCTCTCGAAAGGATATGTAAGAATACCACTTCATAAGGAAATACAGTTTTGCAGAGTAAAGACATATACGTACGCATTGGAAACTCTTTACGAGAAGAAATAACGCATCGTACAAAATTAGCTTGTATCTCCAAAACTACACGTTGTATCTCGAAAAGAATTGTTGTGGCGTGTACGTCTTAACATGTAGCATCTAAAGAGAACCAAAAGGAGAATTTTCTTTCTTCAAAATTTTTCAGAAAATCACGTTTTAAGGAAATCCCGCATCGTGCGAAATTATCTTGTTTTTCCTAAACAACACGTTGTAAGTCGAAAAGCTTTCATGTTGCGTGTATGTCTAAGTGTGTAGCCTCAAAAGAGAAGGCACAGGACAGTTTTCTCTCGAAAGGATATGTAAGAATACCACTTCATAAGGAAATACAGTTTTGCAGAGTAAAGACATATACGTACGCATTGGAAACTCTTTACGAGAAGAAATAACGCATCGTACAAAATTAGCTTGTATCTCCAAAACTACACGTTGTATCTCGAAAAGAATTGTTGTGGCGTGTACGTCTTAACATGTAGCATCTAAAGAGAACCAAAAGGAGAATTTTCTTTCGTCAAAATTTTTCAGAAAATCCCGTTTTAAGGAAATCCCGCATCGTGCGAAATTATCTTGTTTTTCCTAAACAACACGTTGTAAGTCGAAAAGCTTTCATGTTGCGTGTATGTCTAAGTGTGTAGCCTCAAAAGAGAAGGCACAGGACAGTTTTCTCTCGAAAGGATATGTAAGAATACCACTTCATAAGGAAATACAGTTTTGCAGAGTAAAGACATATACGTACGCATTGGAAACTCTTTACGAGAAGAAATAACGCAGAGTACAAAATTAGCTTGTATCTCCAAAACTACACGTTGTATCTCGAAAAGAATTGTTGTGGCGTGTACGTCTTAACATGTAGCATCTAAAGAGAACCAAAAGGAGAATTTTCTTTCGTCAAAATTTTTCAGAAAATCACGTTTTAAGGAAATCCCGCATCGTGCGAAATTATCTTGTTTTTCCTAAACAACACGTTGTAAGTCGAAAAGCTTTCATGTTGCGTGTATGTCTAAGTGTGTAGCCTCAAAAGAGAAGGCACAGGACAGTTTTCTCTCGAAAGGATATGTAAGAATACCACTTCATAAGGAAATACAGTTTTGCAGAGTAAAGACATATACGTACGCATTGGAAACTCTTTACGAGAAGAAATAACGCATCGTACAAAATTAGCTTGTATCTCCAAAACTACACGTTGTATCTCGAAAAGAATTGTTGTGGCGTGTACGTCTTAACATGTAGCATCTAAAGAGAACCAAAAGGAGAATTTTCTTTCGTCAAAATTTTTCAGAAAATCACGTTTTAAGGAAATCCCGCATCGTGCGAAATTATCTTGTTTTTCCTAAACAACACGTTGTAAGTCGAAAAGCTTTCATGTTGCGTGTATGTCTAAGTGTGTAGCCTCAAAAGAGAAGGCACAGGACAGTTTTCTCTCGAAAGGATATGTAAGAATACCACTTCATAAGGAAATACAGTTTTGCAGAGTAAAGACATATACGTACGCATTGGAAACTCTTTACGAGAAGAAATAACGCATCGTACAAAATTAGCTTGTATCTCCAAAACTACACGTTGTATCTCGAAAAGAATTGTTGTGGCGTGTACGTCTTAACATGTAGCATCTAAAGAGAACCAAAAGGAGAATTTTCTTTCTTCAAAATTTTTCAGAAAATCACGTTTTAAGGAAATCCCGCATCGTGCGAAATTATCTTGTTTTTCCTAAACAACACGTTGTAAGTCGAAAAGCTTTCATGTTGCGTGTATGTCTAAGTGTGTAGCCTCAAAAGAGAAGGCACAGGACAGTTTTCTCTCGAAAGGATATGTAAGAATACCACTTCATAAGGAAATACAGTTTTGCAGAGTAAAGACATATACGTACGCATTGGAAACTCTTTACGAGAAGAAATAACGCATCGTACAAAATTAGCTTGTATCTCCAAAACTACACGTTGTATCTCGAAAAGAATTGTTGTGGCGTGTACGTCTTAACATGTAGCATCTAAAGAGAACCAAAAGGAGAATTTTCTTTCGTCAAAATTTTTCAGAAAATCCCGTTTTAAGGAAATCCCGCATCGTGCGAAATTATCTTGTTTTTCCTAAACAACACGTTGTAAGTCGAAAAGCTTTCATGTTGCGTGTATGTCTAAGTGTGTAGCCTCAAAAGAGAAGGCACAGGACAGTTTTCTCTCGAAAGGATATGTAAGAATACCACTTCATAAGGAAATACAGTTTTGCAGAGTAAAGACATATACGTACGCATTGGAAACTCTTTACGAGAAGAAATAACGCATCGTACAAAATTAGCTTGTATCTCCAAAACTACACGTTGTATCTCGAAAAGAATTGTTGTGGCGTGTACGTCTTAACATGTAGCATCTAAAGAGAACCAAAAGGAGAATTTTCTTTCGTCAAAATTTTTCAGAAAATCACGTTTTAAGGAAATCCCGCATCGTGCGAAATTATCTTGTTTTTCCTAAACAACACGTTGTAAGTCGAAAAGCTTTCATGTTGCGTGTATGTCTAAGTGTGTAGCCTCAAAAGAGAAGGCACAGGACAGTTTTCTCTCGAAAGGATATGTAAGAATACCACTTCATAAGGAAATACAGTTTTGCAGAGTAAAGACATATACGTACGCATTGGAAACTCTTTACGAGAAGAAATAACGCATCGTACAAAATTAGCTTGTATCTCCAAAACTACACGTTGTATCTCGAAAAGAATTGTTGTGGCGTGTACGTCTTAACATGTAGCATCTAAAGAGAACCAAAAGGAGAATTTTCTTTCGTCAAAATTTTTCAGAAAATCACGTTTTAAGGAAATCCCGCATCGTGCGAAATTATCTTGTTTTTCCTAAACAACACGTTGTAAGTCGAAAAGCTTTCATGTTGCGTGTATGTCTAAGTGTGTAGCCTCAAAAGAGAAGGCACAGGACAGTTTTCTCTCGAAAGGATATGTAAGAATACCACTTCATAAGGAAATACAGTTTTGCAGAGTAAAGACATATACGTACGCATTGGAAACTCTTTACGAGAAGAAATAACGCATCGTACAAAATTAGCTTGTATCTCCAAAACTACACGTTGTATCTCGAAAAGAATTGTTGTGGCGTGTACGTCTTAACATGTAGCATCTAAAGAGAACCAAAAGGAGAATTTTCTTTCGTCAAAATTTTTCAGAAAATCACGTTTTAAGGAAATCCCGCATCGTGCGAAATTATCTTGTTTTTCCTAAACAACACGTTGTAAGTCGAAAAGCTTTCATGTTGCGTGTATGTCTAAGTGTGTAGCCTCAAAAGAGAAGGCACAGGACAGTTTTCTCTCGAAAGGATATGTAAGAATACCACTTCATAAGGAAATACAGTTTTGCAGAGTAAAGACATATACGTACGCATTGGAAACTCTTTACGAGAAGAAATAACGCATCGTACAAAATTAGCTTGTATCTCCAAAACTACACGTTGTATCTCGAAAAGAATTGTTGTGGCGTGTACGTCTTAACATGTAGCATCTAAAGAGAACCAAAAGGAGAATTTTCTTTCGTCAAAATTTTTCAGAAAATCACGTTTTAAGGAAATCCCGCATCGTGCGAAATTATCTTGTTTTTCCTAAACAACACGTTGTAAGTCGAAAAGCTTTCATTTTGCGTGTATGTCTAAGTGTGTAGCCTCAAAAGAGAAGGCACAGGACAGTTTTCTCTCGAAAGGATATGTAAGAATACCACTTCATAAGGAAATACAGTTTTGCAGAGTAAAGACATATACGTACGCATTGGAAACTCTTTACGAGAAGAAATAACGCATCGTACAAAATTAGCTTGTATCTCCAAAACTACACGTTGTATCTCGAAAAGAATTGTTGTGGCGTGTACGTCTTAACATGTAGCATCTAAAGAGAACCAAAAGGAGAATTTTCTTTCGTCAAAATTTTTCAGAAAATCACGTTTTAAGGAAATCCCGCATCGTGCGAAATTATCTTGTTTTTCCTAAACAACACGTTGTAAGTCGAAAAGCTTTCATGTTGCGTGTATGTCTAAGTGTGTAGCCTCAAAAGAGAAGGCACAGGACAGTTTTCTCTCGAAAGGATATGTAAGAATACCACTTCATAAGGAAATACAGTTTTGCAGAGTAAAGACATATACGTACTCATTGGAAACTCTTTAGGAGAAGAAATAACGCTTCGTACAAAATTAGCTTGTATCTCCAAAACTACACGTTGTATCTCGAAAAGAATTGTTGTGGCGTGTACGTCTTAACATGTAGCATCTAAAGAGAACCAAAAGGAGAATTTTCTTTCGTCAAAATTTTTCAGAAAATCACGTTTTAAGGAAATCCCGCATCGTGCGAAATTATCTTGTTTTTCCTAAACAACACGTTGTAAGTCGAAAAGCTTTCATGTTGCGTGTATGTCTAAGTGTGTAGCCTCAAAAGAGAAGGCACAGGACAGTTTTCTCTCGAAAGGATATGTAAGAATACCACTTCATAAGGAAATACAGTTTTGCAGAGTAAAGACATATACGTACGCATTGGAAACTCTTTACGAGAAGAAATAACGCATCGTACAAAATTAGCTTGTATCTCCAAAACTACACGTTGTATCTCGAAAAGAATTGTTGTGGCGTGTACGTCTTAACATGTAGCATCTAAAGAGAACCAAAAGGAGAATTTTCTTTCGTCAAAATTTTTCAGAAAATCACGTTTTAAGGAAATCCCGCATCGTGCGAAATTATCTTGTTTTTCCTAAACAACACGTTGTAAGTCGAAAAGCTTTCATGTTGCGTGTATGTCTAAGTGTGTAGCCTCAAAAGAGAAGGCACAGGACAGTTTTCTCTCGAAAGGATATGTAAGAATACCACTTCATAAGGAAATACAGTTTTGCAGAGTAAAGACATATACGTACGCATTGGAAACTCTTTACGAGAAGAAATAACGCATCGTAAAAAATTAGCTTGTATCTCCAAAACTACACGTTGTATCTCGAAAAGAATTGTTGTGGCGTGTACGTCTTAACATGTAGCATCTAAAGAGAACCAAAAGGAGAATTTTCTTTCTTCAAAATTTTTCAGAAAATCACGTTTTAAGGAAATCCCGCATCGTGCGAAATTATCTTGTTTTTCCTAAACAACACGTTGTAAGTCGAAAAGCTTTCATGTTGCGTGTATGTCTAAGTGTGTAGCCTCAAAAGAGAAGGCACAGGACAGTTTTCTCTCGAAAGGATATGTAAGAATACCACTTCATAAGGAAATACAGTTTTGCAGAGTAAAGACATATACGTACGCATTGGAAACTCTTTACGAGAAGAAATAACGCATAGTACAAAATTAGCTTGTATCTCCAAAACTACACGTTGTATCTCGAAAAGAATTGTTGTGGCGTGTACGTCTTAACATGTAGCATCTAAAGAGAACCAAAAGGAGAATTTTCTTTCGTCAAAATTTTTCAGAAAATCACGTTTTAAGGAAATCCCGCATCGTGCGAAATTATCTTGTTTTTCCTAAACAACACGTTGTAAGTCGAAAAGCTTTCATGTTGCGTGTATGTCTAAGTGTGTAGCCTCAAAAGAGAAGGCACAGGACAGTTTTCTCTCGAAAGGATATGTAAGAATACCACTTCATAAGGAAATACAGTTTTGCAGAGTAAAGACATATACGTACGCATTGGAAACTCTTTACGAGAAGAAATAACGCATCGTACAAAATTAGCTTGTATCTCCAAAACTACACGTTGTATCTCGAAAAGAATTGTTGTGGCGTGTACGTCTTAACATGTAGCATCTAAAGAGAACCAAAAGGAGAATTTTCTTTCGTCAAAATTTTTCAGAAAATCACGTTTTAAGGAAATCCCGCATCGTGCGAAATTATCTTGTTTTTCCTAAACAACACGTTGTAAGTCGAAAAGCTTTCATGTTGCGTGTATGTCTAAGTGTGTAGCCTCAAAAGAGAAGGCACAGGACAGTTTTCTCTCGAAAGGATATGTAAGAATACCACTTCATAAGGAAATACAGTTTTGCAGAGTAAAGACATATACGTACGCATTGGAAACTCTTTACGAGAAGAAATAACGCATCGTACAAAATTAGCTTGTATCTCCAAAACTACACGTTGTATCTCGAAAAGAATTGTTGTGGCGTGTACGTCTTAACATGTAGCATCTAAAGAGAACCAAAAGGAGAATTTTCTTTCGTCAAAATTTTTCAGAAAATCACGTTTTAAGGAAATCCCGCATCGTGCGAAATTATCTTGTTTTTCCTAAACAACACGTTGTAAGTCGAAAAGCTTTCATGTTGCGTGTATGTCTAAGTGTGTAGCCTCAAAAGAGAAGGCACAGGACAGTTTTCTCTCGAAAGGATATGTAAGAATACCACTTCATAAGGAAATACAGTTTTGCAGAGTAAAGACATATACGTACGCATTGGAAACTCTTTACGAGAAGAAATAACGCATCGTACAAAATTATCTTGTATCTCCAAAACTACACGTTGTATCTCGAAAAGAATTGTTGTGGCGTGTACGTCTTAACATGTAGCATCTAAAGAGAACCAAAAGGAGAATTTTCTTTCGTCAAAATTTTTCAGAAAATCACGTTTTAAGGAAATCCCGCATCGTGCGAAATTATCTTGTTTTTCCTAAACAACACGTTGTAAGTCGAAAAGCTTTCATGTTGCGTGTATGTCTAAGTGTGTAGCCTCAAAAGAGAAGGCACAGGACAGTTTTCTCTCGAAAGGATATGTAAGAATACCACTTCATAAGGAAATACAGTTTTGCAGAGTAAAGACATATACGTACGCATTGGAAACTCTTTACGAGAAGAAATAACGCATCGTACAAAATTAGCTTGTATCTCCAAAACTACACGTTGTATCTCGAAAAGAATTGTTGTGGCGTGTACGTCTTAACATGTAGCATCTAAAGAGAACCAAAAGGAGAATTTTCTTTCGTCAAAATTTTTCAGAAAATCCCGTTTTAAGGAAATCCCGCATCGTGCGAAATTATCTTGTTTTTCCTAAACAACACGTTGTAAGTCGAAAAGCTTTCATGTTGCGTGTATGTCTAAGTGTGTAGCCTCAAAAGAGAAGGCACAGGACAGTTTTCTCTCGAAAGGATATGTAAGAATACCACTTCATAAGGAAATACAGTTTTGCAGAGTAAAGACATATACGTACGCATTGGAAACTCTTTACGAGAAGAAATAACGCATCGTACAAAATTAGCTTGTATCTCCAAAACTACACGTTGTATCTCGAAAAGAATTGTTGTGGCGTGTACGTCTTAACATGTAGCATCTAAAGAGAACCAAAAGGAGAATTTTCTTTCGTCAAAATTTTTCAGAAAATCACGTTTTAAGGAAATCCCGCATCGTGCGAAATTATCTTGTTTTTCCTAAACAACACGTTGTAAGTCGAAAAGCTTTCATGTTGCGTGTATGTCTAAGTGTGTAGCCTCAAAAGAGAAGGCACAGGACAGTTTTCTCTCGAAAGGATATGTAAGAATACCACTTCATAAGGAAATACAGTTTTGCAGAGTAAAGACATATACGTACGCATTGGAAACTCTTTACGAGAAGAAATAACGCATCGTACAAAATTAGCTTGTATCTCCAAAACTACACGTTGTATCTCGAAAAGAATTGTTGTGGCGTGTACGTCTTAACATGTAGCATCTAAAGAGAACCAAAAGGAGAATTTTCTTTCGTCAAAATTTTTCAGAAAATCACGTTTTAAGGAAATCCCGCATCGTGCGAAATTATCTTCTTTTTCCTAAACAACACGTTGTAAGTCGAAAAGCTTTCATGTTGCGTGTATGTCTAAGTGTGTAGCCTCAAAAGAGAAGGCACAGGACAGTTTTCTCTCGAAAGGATATGTAAGAATACCACTTCATAAGGAAATACAGTTTTGCAGAGTAAAGACATATACGTACGCATTGGAAACTCTTTACGAGAAGAAATAACGCATCGTACAAAATTAGCTTGTATCTCCAAAACTACACGTTGTATCTCGAAAAGAATTGTTGTGGCGTGTACGTCTTAACATGTAGCATCTAAAGAGAACCAAAAGGAGAATTTTCTTTCGTCAAAATTTTTCAGAAAATCACGTTTTAAGGAAATCCCGCATCGTGCGAAATTATCTTGTTTTTCCTAAACAACACGTTGTAAGTCGAAAAGCTTTCATGTTGCGTGTATGTCTAAGTGTGTAGCCTCAAAAGAGAAGGCACAGGACAGTTTTCTCTCGAAAGGATATGTAAGAATACCACTTCATAAGGAAATACAGTTTTGCAGAGTAAAGACATATACGTACGCATTGGAAACTCTTTACGAGAAGAAATAACGCATCGTACAAAATTAGCTTGTATCTCCAAAACTACACGTTGTATCTCGAAAAGAATTGTTGTGGCGTGTACGTCTTAACATGTAGCATCTAAAGAGAACCAAAAGGAGAATTTTCTTTCGTCAAAATTTTTCAGAAAATCACGTTTTAAGGAAATCCCGCATCGTGCGAAATTATCTTGTTTTTCCTAAACAACACGTTGTAAGTCGAAAAGCTTTCATGTTGCGTGTATGTCTAAGTGTGTAGCCTCAAAAGAGAAGGCACAGGACAGTTTTCTCTCGAAAGGATATGTAAGAATACCACTTCATAAGGAAATACAGTTTTGCAGAGTAAAGACATATACGTACGCATTGGAAACTCTTTACGAGAAGAAATAACGCATCGTACAAAATTAGCTTGTATCTCCAAAACTACACGTTGTATCTCGAAAAGAATTGTTGTGGCGTGTACGTCTTAACATGTAGCATCTAAAGAGAACCAAAAGGAGAATTTTCTTTCGTCAAAATTTTTCAGAAAATCACGTTTTAAGGAAATCCCGCATCGTGCGAAATTATCTTGTTTTTCCTAAACAACACGTTGTAAGTCGAAAAGCTTTCATGTTGCGTGTATGTCTAAGTGTGTAGCCTCAAAAGAGAAGGCACAGGACAGTTTTCTCTCGAAAGGATATGTAAGAATACCACTTCATAAGGAAATACAGTTTTGCAGAGTAAAGACATATACGTACTCATTGGAAACTCTTTAGGAGAAGAAATAACGCTTCGTACAAAATTAGCTT
Source organism: Apodemus sylvaticus (assembly GCF_947179515.1). Lineage (NCBI taxonomy): Eukaryota > Metazoa > Chordata > Mammalia > Rodentia > Muridae > Apodemus > Apodemus sylvaticus. The sequence goes on from NW_026263027.1 coordinate 1,943,336, forward strand.
GTATCTCCAAAACTACACGTTGTATCTCGAAAAGAATTGTTGTGGCGTGTACGTCTTAACATGTAGCATCTAAAGAGAACCAAAAGGAGAATTTTCTTTCGTCAAAATTTTTCAGAAAATCACGTTTTAAGGAAATCCCGCATCGTGCGAAATTATCTTGTTTTTCCTAAACAACACGTTGTAAGTCGAAAAGCTTTCATGTTGCGTGTATGTCTAAGTGTGTAGCCTCAAAAGAGAAGGCACAGGACAGTTTTCTCTCGAAAGGATATGTAAGAATACCACTTCATAAGGAAATACAGTTTTGCAGAGTAAAGACATATACGTACGCATTGGAAACTCTTTACGAGAAGAAATAACGCATCGTACAAAATTAGCTTGTATCTCCAAAACTACACGTTGTATCTCGAAAAGAATTGTTGTGGCGTGTACGTCTTAACATGTAGCATCTAAAGAGAACCAAAAGGAGAATTTTCTTTCGTCAAAATTTTTCAGAAAATCACGTTTTAAGGAAATCCCGCATCGTGCGAAATTATCTTGTTTTTCCTAAACAACACGTTGTAAGTCGAAAAGCTTTCATGTTGCGTGTATGTCTAAGTGTGTAGCCTCAAAAGAGAAGGCACAGGACAGTTTTCTCTCGAAAGGATATGTAAGAATACCACTTCATAAGGAAATACAGTTTTGCAGAGTAAAGACATATACGTACGCATTGGAAACTCTTTACGAGAAGAAATAACGCATCGTAAAAAATTAGCTTGTATCTCCAAAACTACACGTTGTATCTCGAAAAGAATTGTTGTGGCGTGTACGTCTTAACATGTAGCATCTAAAGAGAACCAAAAGGAGAATTTTCTTTCTTCAAAATTTTTCAGAAAATCACGTTTTAAGGAAATCCCGCATCGTGCGAAATTATCTTGTTTTTCCTAAACAACACGTTGTAAGTCGAAAAGCTTTCATGTTGCGTGTATGTCTAAGTGTGTAGCCTCAAAAGAGAAGGCACAGGACAGTTTTCTCTCGAAAGGATATGTAAGAATACCACTTCATAAGGAAATACAGTTTTGCAGAGTAAAGACATATACGTACGCATTGGAAACTCTTTACGAGAAGAAATAACGCATAGTACAAAATTAGCTTGTATCTCCAAAACTACACGTTGTATCTCGAAAAGAATTGTTGTGGCGTGTACGTCTTAACATGTAGCATCTAAAGAGAACCAAAAGGAGAATTTTCTTTCGTCAAAATTTTTCAGAAAATCACGTTTTAAGGAAATCCCGCATCGTGCGAAATTATCTTGTTTTTCCTAAACAACACGTTGTAAGTCGAAAAGCTTTCATGTTGCGTGTATGTCTAAGTGTGTAGCCTCAAAAGAGAAGGCACAGGACAGTTTTCTCTCGAAAGGATATGTAAGAATACCACTTCATAAGGAAATACAGTTTTGCAGAGTAAAGACATATACGTACGCATTGGAAACTCTTTACGAGAAGAAATAACGCAGAGTACAAAATTAGCTTGTATCTCCAAAACTACACGTTGTATCTCGAAAAGAATTGTTGTGGCGTGTACGTCTTAACATGTAGCATCTAAAGAGAACCAAAAGGAGAATTTTCTTTCGTCAAAATTTTTCAGAAAATCACGTTTTAAGGAAATCCCGCATCGTGCGAAATTATCTTGTTTTTCCTAAACAACACGTTGTAAGTCGAAAAGCTTTCATGTTGCGTGTATGTCTAAGTGTGTAGCCTCAAAAGAGAAGGCACAGGACAGTTTTCTCTCGAAAGGATATGTAAGAATACCACTTCATAAGGAAATACAGTTTTGCAGAGTAAAGACATATACGTACGCATTGGAAACTCTTTACGAGAAGAAATAACGCATCGTACAAAATTAGCTTGTATCTCCAAAACTACACGTTGTATCTCGAAAAGAATTGTTGTGGCGTGTACGTCTTAACATGTAGCATCTAAAGAGAACCAAAAGGAGAATTTTCTTTCGTCAAAATTTTTCAGAAAATCACGTTTTAAGGAAATCCCGCATCGTGCGAAATTATCTTGTTTTTCCTAAACAACACGTTGTAAGTCGAAAAGCTTTCATGTTGCGTGTATGTCTAAGTGTGTAGCCTCAAAAGAGAAGGCACAGGACAGTTTTCTCTCGAAAGGATATGTAAGAATACCACTTCATAAGGAAATACAGTTTTGCAGAGTAAAGACATATACGTACGCATTGGAAACTCTTTACGAGAAGAAATAACGCATCGTACAAAATTATCTTGTATCTCCAAAACTACACGTTGTATCTCGAAAAGAATTGTTGTGGCGTGTACGTCTTAACATGTAGCATCTAAAGAGAACCAAAAGGAGAATTTTCTTTCGTCAAAATTTTTCAGAAAATCACGTTTTAAGGAAATCCCGCATCGTGCGAAATTATCTTGTTTTTCCTAAACAACACGTTGTAAGTCGAAAAGCTTTCATGTTGCGTGTATGTCTAAGTGTGTAGCCTCAAAAGAGAAGGCACAGGACAGTTTTCTCTCGAAAGGATATGTAAGAATACCACTTCATAAGGAAATACAGTTTTGCAGAGTAAAGACATATACGTACGCATTGGAAACTCTTTACGAGAAGAAATAACGCATAGTACAAAATTAGCTTGTATCTCCAAAACTACACGTTGTATCTCGAAAAGAATTGTTGTGGCGTGTACGTCTTAACATGTAGCATCTAAAGAGAACCAAAAGGAGAATTTTCTTTCGTCAAAATTTTTCAGAAAATCACGTTTTAAGGAAATCCCGCATCGTGCGAAATTATCTTGTTTTTCCTAAACAACACGTTGTAAGTCGAAAAGCTTTCATGTTGCGTGTATGTCTAAGTGTGTAGCCTCAAAAGAGAAGGCACAGGACAGTTTTCTCTCGAAAGGATATGTAAGAATACCACTTCATAAGGAAATACAGTTTTGCAGAGTAAAGACATATACGTACGCATTGGAAACTCTTTACGAGAAGAAATAACGCATCGTACAAAATTATCTTGTATCTCCAAAACTACACGTTGTATCTCGAAAAGAATTGTTGTGGCGTGTACGTCTTAACATGTAGCATCTAAAGAGAACCAAAAGGAGAATTTTCTTTCGTCAAAATTTTTCAGAAAATCACGTTTTAAGGAAATCCCGCATCGTGCGAAATTATCTTGTTTTTCCTAAACAACACGTTGTAAGTCGAAAAGCTTTCATGTTGGGTGTATGTCTAAGTGTGTAGCCTCAAAAGAGAAGGCACAGGACAGTTTTCTCTCGAAAGGATATGTAAGAATACCACTTCATAAGGAAATACAGTTTTGCAGAGTAAAGACATATACGTACGCATTGGAAACTCTTTACGAGAAGAAATAACGCATCGTACAAAATTAGCTTGTATCTCCAAAACTACACGTTGTATCTCGAAAAGAATTGTTGTGGCGTGTACGTCTTAACATGTAGCATCTAAAGAGAACCAAAAGGAGAATTTTCTTTCGTCAAAATTTTTCAGAAAATCACGTTTTAAGGAAATCCCGCATCGTGCGAAATTATCTTGTTTTTCCTAAACAACACGTTGTAAGTCGAAAAGCTTTCATGTTGCGTGTATGTCTAAGTGTGTAGCCTCAAAAGAGAAGGCACAGGACAGTTTTCTCTCGAAAGGATATGTAAGAATACCACTTCATAAGGAAATACAGTTTTGCAGAGTAAAGACATATACGTACGCATTGGAAACTCTTTACGAGAAGAAATAACGCATCGTACAAAATTAGCTTGTATCTCCAAAACTACACGTTGTATCTCGAAAAGAATTGTTGTGGCGTGTACGTCTTAACATGTAGCATCTAAAGAGAACCAAAAGGAGAATTTTCTTTCGTCAAAATTTTTCAGAAAATCACGTTTTAAGGAAATCCCGCATCGTGCGAAATTATCTTGTTTTTCCTAAACAACACGTTGTAAGTCGAAAAGCTTTCATGTTGCGTGTATGTCTAAGTGTGTAGCCTCAAAAGAGAAGGCACAGGACAGTTTTCTCTCGAAAGGATATGTAAGAATACCACTTCATAAGGAAATACAGTTTTGCAGAGTAAAGACATATACGTACGCATTGGAAACTCTTTACGAGAAGAAATAACGCATCGTACAAAATTAGCTTGTATCTCCAAAACTACACGTTGTATCTCGAAAAGAATTGTTGTGGCGTGTACGTCTTAACATGTAGCATCTAAAGAGAACCAAAAGGAGAATTTTCTTTCGTCAAAATTTTTCAGAAAATCACGTTTTAAGGAAATCCCGCATCGTGCGAAATTATCTTGTTTTTCCTAAACAACACGTTGTAAGTCGAAAAGCTTTCATGTTGCGTGTATGTCTAAGTGTGTAGCCTCAAAAGAGAAGGCACAGGACAGTTTTCTCTCGAAAGGATATGTAAGAATACCACTTCATAAGGAAATACAGTTTTGCAGAGTAAAGACATATACGTACGCATTGGAATCTCTTTACGAGAAGAAATAACGCATCGTACAAAATTAGCTTGTATCTCCAAAACTACACGTTGTATCTCGAAAAGAATTGTTGTGGCGTGTACGTCTTAACATGTAGCATCTAAAGAGAACCAAAAGGAGAATTTTCTTTCTTCAAAATTTTTCAGAAAATCACGTTTTAAGGAAATCCCGCATCGTGCGAAATTATCTTGTTTTTCCTAAACAACACGTTGTAAGTCGAAAAGCTTTCATGTTGCGTGTATGTCTAAGTGTGTAGCCTCAAAAGAGAAGGCACAGGACAGTTTTCTCTCGAAAGGATATGTAAGAATACCACTTCATAAGGAAATACAGTTTTGCAGAGTAAAGACATATACGTACGCATTGGAAACTCTTTACGAGAAGAAATAACGCATAGTACAAAATTAGCTTGTATCTCCAAAACTACACGTTGTATCTCGAAAAGAATTGTTGTGGCGTGTACGTCTTAACATGTAGCATCTAAAGAGAACCAAAAGGAGAATTTTCTTTCGTCAAAATTTTTCAGAAAATCACGTTTTAAGGAAATCCCGCATCGTGCGAAATTATCTTGTTTTTCCTAAACAACACGTTGTAAGTCGAAAAGCTTTCATGTTGCGTGTATGTCTAAGTGTGTAGCCTCAAAAGAGAAGGCACAGGACAGTTTTCTCTCGAAAGGATATGTAAGAATACCACTTCATAAGGAAATACAGTTTTGCAGAGTAAAGACATATACGTACGCATTGGAAACTCTTTACGAGAAGAAATAACGCATAGTACAAAATTAGCTTGTATCTCCAAAACTACACGTTGTATCTCGAAAAGAATTGTTGTGGCGTGTACGTCTTAACATGTAGCATCTAAAGAGAACCAAAAGGAGAATTTTCTTTCGTCAAAATTTTTCAGAAAATCACGTTTTAAGGAAATCCCGCATCGTGCGAAATTATCTTGTTTTTCCTAAACAACACGTTGTAAGTCGAAAAGCTTTCATGTTGCGTGTATGTCTAAGTGTGTAGCCTCAAAAGAGAAGGCACAGGACAGTTTTCTCTCGAAAGGATATGTAAGAATACCACTTCATAAGGAAATACAGTTTTGCAGAGTAAAGACATATACGTACGCATTGGAAACTCTTTACGAGAAGAAATAACGCATCGTACAAAATTAGCTTGTATCTCCAAAACTACACGTTGTATCTCGAAAAGAATTGTTGTGGCGTGTACGTCTTAACATGTAGCATCTAAAGAGAACCAAAAGGAGAATTTTCTTTCGTCAAAATTTTTCAGAAAATCACGTTTTAAGGAAATCCCGCATCGTGCGAAATTATCTTGTTTTTCCTAAACAACACGTTGTAAGTCGAAAAGCTTTCATGTTGCGTGTATGTCTAAGTGTGTAGCCTCAAAAGAGAAGGCACAGGACAGTTTTCTCTCGAAAGGATATGTAAGAATACCACTTCATAAGGAAATACAGTTTTGCAGAGTAAAGACATATACGTACGCATTGGAAACTCTTTACGAGAAGAAATAACGCATCGTACAAAATTAGCTTGTATCTCCAAAACTACACGTTGTATCTCGAAAAGAATTGTTGTGGCGTGTACGTCTTAACATGTAGCATCTAAAGAGAACCAAAAGGAGAATTTTCTTTCGTCAAAATTTTTCAGAAAATCACGTTTTAAGGAAATCCCGCATCGTGCGAAATTATCTTGTTTTTCCTAAACAACACGTTGTAAGTCGAAAAGCTTTCATGTTGCGTGTATGTCTAAGTGTGTAGCCTCAAAAGAGAAGGCACAGGACAGTTTTCTCTCGAAAGGATATGTAAGAATACCACTTCATAAGGAAATACAGTTTTGCAGAGTAAAGACATATACGTACGCATTGGAAACTCTTTACGAGAAGAAATAACGCATCGTACAAAATTAGCTTGTATCTCCAAAACTACACGTTGTATCTCGAAAAGAATTGTTGTGGCGTGTACGTCTTAACATGTAGCATCTAAAGAGAACCAAAAGGAGAATTTTCTTTCGTCAAAATTTTTCAGAAAATCACGTTTTAAGGAAATCCCGCATCGTGCGAAATTATCTTGTTTTTCCTAAACAACACGTTGTAAGTCGAAAAGCTTTCATGTTGCGTGTATGTCTAAGTGTGTAGCCTCAAAAGAGAAGGCACAGGACAGTTTTCTCTCGAAAGGATATGTAAGAATACCACTTCATAAGGAAATACAGTTTTGCAGAGTAAAGACATATACGTACGCATTGGAATCTCTTTACGAGAAGAAATAACGCATCGTACAAAATTAGCTTGTATCTCCAAAACTACACGTTGTATCTCGAAAAGAATTGTTGTGGCGTGTACGTCTTAACATGTAGCATCTAAAGAGAACCAAAAGGAGAATTTTCTTTCTTCAAAATTTTTCAGAAAATCACGTTTTAAGGAAATCCCGCATCGTGCGAAATTATCTTGTTTTTCCTAAACAACACGTTGTAAGTCGAAAAGCTTTCATGTTGCGTGTATGTCTAAGTGTGTAGCCTCAAAAGAGAAGGCACAGGACAGTTTTCTCTCGAAAGGATATGTAAGAATACCACTTCATAAGGAAATACAGTTTTGCAGAGTAAAGACATATACGTACGCATTGGAAACTCTTTACGAGAAGAAATAACGCATAGTACAAAATTAGCTTGTATCTCCAAAACTACACGTTGTATCTCGAAAAGAATTGTTGTGGCGTGTACGTCTTAACATGTAGCATCTAAAGAGAACCAAAAGGAGAATTTTCTTTCGTCAAAATTTTTCAGAAAATCACGTTTTAAGGAAATCCCGCATCGTGCGAAATTATCTTGTTTTTCCTAAACAACACGTTGTAAGTCGAAAAGCTTTCATGTTGCGTGTATGTCTAAGTGTGTAGCCTCAAAAGAGAAGGCACAGGACAGTTTTCTCTCGAAAGGATATGTAAGAATACCACTTCATAAGGAAATACAGTTTTGCAGAGTAAAGACATATACGTACGCATTGGAAACTCTTTACGAGAAGAAATAACGCATAGTACAAAATTAGCTTGTATCTCCAAAACTACACGTTGTATCTCGAAAAGAATTGTTGTGGCGTGTACGTCTTAACATGTAGCATCTAAAGAGAACCAAAAGGAGAATTTTCTTTCGTCAAAATTTTTCAGAAAATCACGTTTTAAGGAAATGCCGCATCGTGCGAAATTATCTTGTTTTTCCTAAACAACACGTTGTAAGTCGAAAAGCTTTCATGTTGCGTGTATGTCTAAGTGTGTAGCCTCAAAAGAGAAGGCACAGGACAGTTTTCTCTCGAAAGGATATGTAAGAATACCACTTCATAAGGAAATACAGTTTTGCAGAGTAAAGACATATACGTACGCATTGGAAACTCTTTACGAGAAGAAATAACGCATCGTACAAAATTAGCTTGTATCTCCAAAACTACACGTTGTATCTCGAAAAGAATTGTTGTGGCGTGTACGTCTTAACATGTAGCATCTAAAGAGAACCAAAAGGAGAATTTTCTTTCGTCAAAATTTTTCAGAAAATCACGTTTTAAGGAAATCCCGCATCGTGCGAAATTATCTTGTTTTTCCTAAACAACACGTTGTAAGTCGAAAAGCTTTCATGTTGCGTGTATGTCTAAGTGTGTAGCCTCAAAAGAGAAGGCACAGGACAGTTTTCTCTCGAAAGGATATGTAAGAATACCACTTCATAAGGAAATACAGTTTTGCAGAGTAAAGACATATACGTACGCATTGGAAACTCTTTACGAGAAGAAATAACGCATCGTACAAAATTAGCTTGTATCTCCAAAACTACACGTTGTATCTCGAAAAGAATTGTTGTGGCGTGTACGTCTTAACATGTAGCATCTAAAGAGAACCAAAAGGAGAATTTTCTTTCGTCAAAATTTTTCAGAAAATCACGTTTTAAGGAAATCCCGCATCGTGCGAAATTATCTTGTTTTTCCTAAACAACACGTTGTAAGTCGAAAAGCTTTCATGTTGCGTGTATGTCTAAGTGTGTAGCCTCAAAAGAGAAGGCACAGGACAGTTTTCTCTCGAAAGGATATGTAAGAATACCACTTCATAAGGAAATACAGTTTTGCAGAGTAAAGACATATACGTACGCATTGGAAACTCTTTACGAGAAGAAATAACGCATCGTACAAAATTAGCTTGTATCTCCAAAACTACACGTTGTATCTCGAAAAGAATTGTTGTGGCGTGTACGTCTTAACATGTAGCATCTAAAGAGAACCAAAAGGAGAATTTTCTGTCGTCAAAATTTTTCAGAAAATCACGTTTTAAGGAAATCCCGCATCGTGCGAAATTATCTTGTTTTTCCTAAACAACACGTTGTAAGTCGAAAAGCTTTCATGTTGCGTGTATGTCTAAGTGTGTAGCCTCAAAAGAGAAGGCACAGGACAGTTTTCTCTCGAAAGGATATGTAAGAATACCACTTCATAAGGAAATACAGTTTTGCAGAGTAAAGACATATACGTACGCATTGGAAACTCTTTACGAGAAGAAATAACGCATCGTACAAAATTAGCTTGTATCTCCAAAACTACACGTTGTATCTCGAAAAGAATTGTTGTGGCGTGTACGTCTTAACATGTAGCATCTAAAGAGAACCAAAAGGAGAATTTTCTTTCGTCAAAATTTTTCAGAAAATCACGTTTTAAGGAAATCCCGCATCGTGCGAAATTATCTTGTTTTTCCTAAACAACACGTTGTAAGTCGAAAAGCTTTCATGTTGCGTGTATGTCTAAGTGTGTAGCCTCAAAAGAGAAGGCACAGGACAGTTTTCTCTCGAAAGGATATGTAAGAATACCACTTCATAAGGAAATACAGTTTTGCAGAGTAAAGACATATACGTACGCATTGGAAACTCTTTACGAGAAGAAATAACGCATAGTACAAAATTAGCTTGTATCTCCAAAACTACACGTTGTATCTCGAAAAGAATTGTGGCGTGTACGTCTTAACATGTAGCATCCAAAGAGAACCAAAAGGAGAATTTTCTTTCGTCAAAATTTTTCAGAAAATCACGTTTTAAGGAAATCCCGCATCGTGCGAAATTATCTTGTTTTTCCTAAACAACACGTTGTAAGTCGAAAAGCTTTCATGTTGCGTGTATGTCTAAGTGTGTAGCCTCAAAAGAGAAGGCACAGGACAGTTTTCTCTCGAAAGGATATGTAAGAATACCACTTCATAAGGAAATACAATTTTGCAGAGTAAAGACATATACGTACGCATTGGAAACTCTTTACGAGAAGAAATAACGCATAGTACAAAATTAGCTTGTATCTCCAAAACTACACGTTGTATCTCGAAAAGAATTGTGGCGTGTACGTCTTAACATGTAGCATCTAAAGAGAACCAAAAGGAGAATTTTCTTTCGTCAAAATTTTTCAGAAAATCACGTTTTAAGGAAATCCCGCATCGTGCGAAATTATCTTGTTTTTCCTAAACAACACGTTGTAAGTCGAAAAGCTTTCATGTTGCGTGTATGTCTAAGTGTGTAGCCTCAAAAGAGAAGGCACAGGACAGTTTTCTCTCGAAAGGATATGTAAGAATACCACTTCATAAGGAAATACAGTTTTGCAGAGTAAAGACATATACGTACGCATTGGAAACTCTTTACGAGAAGAAATAACGCATCGTACAAAATTAGCTTGTATCTCCAAAACTACACGTTGTATCTCGAAAAGAATTGTTGTGGCGTGTACGTCTTAACATGTAGCATCTAAAGAGAACCAAAAGGAGAATTTTCTTTCGTCAAAATTTTTCAGAAAATCACGTTTTAAGGAAATCCCGCATCGTGCGAAATTATCTTGTTTTTCCTAAACAACACGTTGTAAGTCGAAAAGCTTTCATGTTGCGTGTATGTCTAAGTGTGTAGCCTCAAAAGAGAAGGCACAGGACAGTTTTCTCTCGAAAGGATATGTAAGAATACCACTTCATAAGGAAATACAGTTTTGCAGAGTAAAGACATATACGTACGCATTGGAAACTCTTTACGAGAAGAAATAACGCATCGTACAAAATTAGCTTGTATCTCCAAAACTACACGTTGTATCTCGAAAAGAATTGTTGTGGCGTGTACGTCTTAACATGTAGCATCTAAAGAGAACCAAAAGGAGAATTTTCTTTCGTCAAAATTTTTCAGAAAATCACGTTTTAAGGAAATCCCGCATCGTGCGAAATTATCTTGTTTTTCCTAAACAACACGTTGTAAGTCGAAAAGCTTTCATGTTGCGTGTATGTCTAAGTGTGTAGCCTCAAAAGAGAAGGCACAGGACAGTTTTCTCTCGAAAGGATATGTAAGAATACCACTTCATAAGGAAATACAGTTTTGCAGAGTAAAGACATATACGTACGCATTGGAAACTCTTTACGAGAAGAAATAACGCATCGTACAAAATTAGCTTGTATCTCCAAAACTACACGTTGTATCTCGAAAAGAATTGTTGTGGCGTGTACGTCTTAACATGTAGCATCTAAAGAGAACCAAAAGGAGAATTTTCTTTCGTCAAAATTTTTCAGAAAATCACGTTTTAAGGAAATCCCGCATCGTGCGAAATTATCTTGTTTTTCCTAAACAACACGTTGTAAGTCGAAAAGCTTTCATGTTGCGTGTATGTCTAAGTGTGTAGCCTCAAAAGAGAAGGCACAGGACAGTTTTCTCTCGAAAGGATATGTAAGAATACCACTTCATAAGGAAATACAGTTTTGCAGAGTAAAGACATATACGTACGCATTGGAAACTCTTTACGAGAAGAAATAACGCATCGTACAAAATTAGCTTGTATCTCCAAAACTACACGTTGTATCTCGAAAAGAATTGTTGTGGCGTGTACGTCTTAACATGTAGCATCTAAAGAGAACCAAAAGGAGAATTTTCTTTCTTCAAAATTTTTCAGAAAATCACGTTTTAAGGAAATCCCGCATCGTGCGAAATTATCTTGTTTTTCCTAAACAACACGTTGTAAGTCGAAAAGCTTTCATGTTGCGTGTATGTCTAAGTGTGTAGCCTCAAAAGAGAAGGCACAGGACAGTTTTCTCTCGAAAGGATATGTAAGAATACCACTTCATAAGGAAATACAGTTTTGCAGAGTAAAGACATATACGTACGCATTGGAAACTCTTTACGAGAAGAAATAACGCATCGTACAAAATTATCTTGTATCTCCAAAACTACACGTTGTATCTCGAAAAGAATTGTTGTGGCGTGTACGTCTTAACATGTAGCATCTAAAGAGAACCAAAAGGAGAATTTTCTTTCGTCAAAATTTTTCAGAAAATCACGTTTTAAGGAAATCCCGCATCGTGCGAAATTATCTTGTTTTTCCTAAACAACACGTTGTAAGTCGAAAAGCTTTCATGTTGCGTGTATGTCTAAGTGTGTAGCCTCAAAAGAGAAGGCACAGGACAGTTTTCTCTCGAAAGGATATGTAAGAATACCACTTCATAAGGAAATACAGTTTTGCAGAGTAAAGACATATACGTACGCATTGGAAACTCTTTACGAGAAGAAATAACGCATAGTACAAAATTAGCTTGTATCTCCAAAACTACACGTTGTATCTCGAAAAGAATTGTTGTGGCGTGTACGTCTTAACATGTAGCATCTAAAGAGAACCAAAAGGAGAATTTTCTTTCGTCAAAATTTTTCAGAAAATCACGTTTTAAGGAAATCCCGCATCCTGCGAAATTATCTTGTTTTTCCTAAACAACACGTTGTAAGTCGAAAAGCTTTCATGTTGCGTGTATGTCTAAGTGTGTAGCCTCAAAAGAGAAGGCACAGGACAGTTTTCTCTCGAAAGGATATGTAAGAATACCACTTCATAAGGAAATACAGTTTTGCAGAGTAAAGACATATACGTACGCATTGGAAACTCTTTACGAGAAGAAATAACGCATCGTACAAAATTAGCTTGTATCTCCAAAACTACACGTTGTATCTCGAAAAGAATTGTTGTGGCGTGTACGTCTTAACATGTAGCATCTAAAGAGAACCAAAAGGAGAATTTTCTTTCGTCAAAATTTTTCAGAAAATCACGTTTTAAGGAAATCCCGCATCGTGCGAAATTATCTTGTTTTTCCTAAACAACACGTTGTAAGTCGAAAAGCTTTCATGTTGCGTGTATGTCTAAGTGTGTAGCCTCAAAAGAGAAGGCACAGGACAGTTTTCTCTCGAAAGGATATGTAAGAATACCACTTCATAAGGAAATACAGTTTTGCAGAGTAAAGACATATACGTACGCATTGGAAACTCTTTACGAGAAGAAATAACGCATCGTACAAAATTAGCTTGTATCTCCAAAACTACACGTTGTATCTCGAAAAGAATTGTTGTGGCGTGTACGTCTTAACATGTAGCATCTAAAGAGAACCAAAAGGAGAATTTTCTTTCGTCAAAATTTTTCAGAAAATCACGTTTTAAGGAAATCCCGCATCGTGCGAAATTATCTTGTTTTTCCTAAACAACACGTTGTAAGTCGAAAAGCTTTCATGTTGCGTGTATGTCTAAGTGTGTAGCCTCAAAAGAGAAGGCACAGGACAGTTTTCTCTCGAAAGGATATGTAAGAATACCACTTCATAAGGAAATACAGTTTTGCAGAGTAAAGACATATACGTACGCATTGGAAACTCTTTACGAGAAGAAATAACGCATCGTACAAAATTAGCTTGTATCTCCAAAACTACACGTTGTATCTCGAAAAGAATTGTTGTGGCGTGTACGTCTTAACATGTAGCATCTAAAGAGAACCAAAAGGAGAATTTTCTTTCTTCAAAATTTTTCAGAAAATCACGTTTTAAGGAAATCCCGCATCGTGCGAAATTATCTTGTTTTTCCTAAACAACACGTTGTAAGTCGAAAAGCTTTCATGTTGCGTGTATGTCTAAGTGTGTAGCCTCAAAAGAGAAGGCACAGGACAGTTTTCTCTCGAAAGGATATGTAAGAATACCACTTCATAAGGAAATACAGTTTTGCAGAGTAAAGACATATACGTACGCATTGGAAACTCTTTACGAGAAGAAATAACGCATCGTACAAAATTATCTTGTATCTCCAAAACTACACGTTGTATCTCGAAAAGAATTGTTGTGGCGTGTACGTCCTAACATGTAGCATCTAAAGAGAACCAAAAGGAGAATTTTCTTTCGTCAAAATTTTTCAGAAAATCACGTTTTAAGGAAATCCCGCATCGTGCGAAATTATCTTGTTTTTCCTAAACAACACGTTGTAAGTCGAAAAGCTTTCATGTTGCGTGTATGTCTAAGTGTGTAGCCTCAAAAGAGAAGGCACAGGACAGTTTTCTCTCGAAAGGATATGTAAGAATACCACTTCATAAGGAAATACAGTTTTGCAGAGTAAAGACATATACGTACGCATTGGAAACTCTTTACGAGAAGAAATAACGCATCGTACAAAATTATCTTGTATCTCCAAAACTACACGTTGTATCTCGAAAAGAATTGTTGTGGCGTGTACGTCTTAACATGTAGCATCTAAAGAGAACCAAAAGGAGAATTTTCTTTCTTCCAAATTTTTCAGAAAATCACGTTTTAAGGAAATCCCGCATCGTGCGAAATTATCTTGTTTTTCCTAAACAACACGTTTTAAGTCGAAAAGCTTTCATGTTGCGTGTATGTCTAAGTGTGTAGCCTCAAAAGAGAAGGCACAGGACAGTTTTCTCTCGAAAGGATATGTAAGAATACCACTTCATAAGGAAATACAGTTTTGCAGAGTAAAGACATATACGTACGCATTGGAAACTCTTTACGAGAAGAAATAACGCATAGTACAAAATTAGCTTGTATCTCCAAAACTACACGTTGTATCTCGAAAAGAATTGTTGTGGCGTGTACGTCTTAACATGTAGCATCTAAAGAGAACCAAAAGGAGAATTTTCTTTCGTCAAAATTTTTCAGAAAATCACGTTTTAAGGAAATCCCGCATCGTGCGAAATTATCTTGTTTTTCCTAAACAACACGTTGTAAGTCGAAAAGCTTTCATGTTGCGTGTATGTCTAAGTGTGTAGCCTCAAAAGAGAAGGCACAGGACAGTTTTCTCTCGAAAGGATATGTAAGAATACCACTTCATAAGGAAATACAGTTTTGCAGAGTAAAGACATATACGTACGCATTGGAAACTCTTTACGAGAAGAAATAACGCATAGTACAAAATTAGCTTGTATCTCCAAAACTACACGTTGTATCTCGAAAAGAATTGTTGTGGCGTGTACGTCTTAACATGTAGCATCTAAAGAGAACCAAAAGGAGAATTTTCTTTCGTCAAAATTTTTCAGAAAATCACGTTTTAAGGAAATGCCGCATCGTGCGAAATTATCTTGTTTTTCCTAAACAACACGTTGTAAGTCGAAAAGCTTTCATGTTGCGTGTATGTCTAAGTGTGTAGCCTCAAAAGAGAAGGCACAGGACAGTTTTCTCTCGAAAGGATATGTAAGAATACCACTTCATAAGGAAATACAGTTTTGCAGAGTAAAGACATATACGTACGCATTGGAAACTCTTTACGAGAAGAAATAACGCATCGTACAAAATTAGCTTGTATCTCCAAAACTACACGTTGTATCTCGAAAAGAATTGTTGTGGCGTGTACGCCTTAACATGTAGCATCTAAAGAGAACCAAAAGGAGAATTTTCTTTCGTCAAAATTTTTCAGAAAATCACGTTTTAAGGAAATCCCGCATCGTGCGAAATTATCTTGTTTTTCCTAAACAACACGTTGTAAGTCGAAAAGCTTTCATGTTGCGTGTATGTCTAAGTGTGTAGCCTCAAAAGAGAAGGCACAGGACAGTTTTCTCTCGAAAGGATATGTAAGAATACCACTTCATAAGGAAATACAGTTTTGCAGAGTAAAGACATATATGTACGCATTGGAAACTCTTTACGAGAAGAAATAACTCATCGTACAAAATTAGCTTGTATCTCCAAAACTACACGTTGTATCTTGAAAAGAATTGTTGTGGCGTGTACGTCTTAACATGTAGCATCTAAAGAGAACCAAAAGGAGAATTTTCTTTCGTCAAAATTTTTCAGAAAATCACGTTTTAAGGAAATCCCGCATCGTGCGAAATTATCTTCTTTTTCCTAAACAACACGTTGTAAGTCGAAAAGCTTTCATGTTGCGTGTATGTCTAAGTGTGTAGCCTCAAAAGAGAAGGCACAGGACAGTTTTCTCTCGAAAGGATATGTAAGAATACCACTTCATAAGGAAATACAGTTTTGCAGAGTAAAGACATATACGTACGCATTGGAAACTCTTTACGAGAAGAAATAACGCATCGTACAAAATTAGCTTGTATCTCCAAAACTACACGTTGTATCTCGAAAAGAATTGTTGTGGCGTGTACGTCTTAACATGTAGCATCTAAAGAGAACCAAAAGGAGAATTTTCTTTCGTCAAAATTTTTCAGAAAATCACGTTTTAAGGAAATCCCGCATCCTGCGAAATTATCTTGTTTTTCCTAAACAACACGTTGTAAGTCGAAAAGCTTTCATGTTGCGTGTATGTCTAAGTGTGTAGCCTCAAAAGAGAAGGCACAGGACAGTTTTCTCTCGAAAGGATATGTAAGAATACCACTTCATAAGGAAATACAGTTTTGCAGAGTAAAGACATATACGTACGCATTGGAAACTCTTTACGAGAAGAAATAACGCATCGTACAAAATTATCTTGTATCTCCAAAACTACACGTTGTATCTCAAAAAGAATTGTTGTGGCGTGTACGTCTTAACATGTAGCATCTAAAGAGAACCAAAAGGAGAATTTTCTTTCGTCAAAATTTTTCAGAAAATCACGTTTTAAGGAAATCCCGCATCGTGCGAAATTATCTTGTTTTTCCTAAACAACACGTTGTAAGTCGAAAAGCTTTCATGTTGCGTGTATGTCTAAGTGTGTAGCCTCAAAAGAGAAGGCACAGGACAGTTTTCTCTCGAAAGGATATGTAAGAATACCACTTCATAAGGAAATACAGTTTTGCAGAGTAAAGACATATACGTACGCATTGGAAACTCTTTACGAGAAGAAATAACGCATAGTACAAAATTAGCTTGTATCTCCAAAACTACACGTTGTATCTCGAAAAGAATTGTGGCGTGTACGTCTTAACATGTAGCATCTAAAGAGAACCAAAAGGAGAATTTTCTTTCGTCAAAATTTTTCAGAAAATCACGTTTTAAGGAAATCCCGCATCGTGCGAAATTATCTTGTTTTTCCTAAACAACACGTTGTAAGTCGAAAAGCTTTCATGTTGCGTGTATGTCTAAGTGTGTAGCCTCAAAAGAGAAGGCACAGGACAGTTTTCTCTCGAAAGGATATGTAAGAATACCACTTCATAAGGAAATACAGTTTTGCAGAGTAAAGACATATACGTACGCATTGGAAACTCTTTACGAGAAGAAATAACGCATAGTACAAAATTAGCTTGTATCTCCAAAACTACACGTTGTATCTCGAAAAGAATTGTTGTGGCGTGTACGTCTTAACATGTAGCATCTAAAGAGAACCAAAAGGAGAATTTTCTTTCGTCAAAATTTTTCAGAAAATCACGTTTTAAGGAAATCCCGCATCGTGCGAAATTATCTTGTTTTTCCTAAACAACACGTTGTAAGTCGAAAAGCTTTCATGTTGCGTGTATGTCTAAGTGTGTAGCCTCAAAAGCGAAGGCACAGGACAGTTTTCTCTCGAAAGGATATGTAAGAATACCACTTCAAAAGGAAATACAGTTTTGCAGAGTAAAGACATATACGTACGCATTGGAAACTCTTTACGAGAAGAAATAAAGCATAGTACAAAATTAGCTTGTATCTCCAAAACTACACGTTGTATCTCGAAAAGAATTGTTGTGGCGTGTACGTCTTAACATGTAGCATCTAAAGAGAACCAAAAGGAGAATTTTCTTTCGTCAAAATTTTTCAGAAAATCACGTTTTAAGGAAATCCCGCATCGTGCGAAATTATCTTGTTTTTCCTAAACAACACGTTGTAAGTCGAAAAGCTTTCATGTTGCGTGTATGTCTAAGTGTGTAGCCTCAAAAGAGAAGGCACAGGACAGTTTTCTCTCGAAAGGATATGTAAGAATACCACTTCATAAGGAAATACAGTTTTGCAGAGTAAAGACATATACGTACGCATTGGAAACTCTTTACGAGAAGAAATAACGCATCGTACAAAATTAGCTTGTATCTCCAAAACTACACGTTGTATCTCGAAAAGAATTGTTGTGGCGTGTACGTCTTAACATGTAGCATCTAAAGAGAACCAAAAGGAGAATTTTCTTTCGTCAAAATTTTTCAGAAAATCACGTTTTAAGGAAATCCCGCATCATGCGAAATTATCTTGTTTTTCCTAAACAACACGTTGTAAGTCGAAAAGCTTTCATGTTGCGTGTATGTCTAAGTGTGTAGCCTCAAAAGAGAAGGCACAGGACAGTTTTCTCTCGAAAGGATATGTAAGAATACCACTTCATAAGGAAATACAGTTTTGCAGAGTACAGACATATACGTACGCATTGGAAACTCTTTACGAGAAGAAATAACGCATAGTACAAAATTAGCTTGTATCTCCAAAACTACACGTTGTATCTCGAAAAGAATTGTTGTGGCGTGTACGTCTTAACATGTAGCATCTAAAGAGAACCAAAAGGAGAATTTTCTTTCGTCAAAATTTTTCAGAAAATCACGTTTTAAGGAAATCCCGCATCGTGCGAAATTATCTTGTTTTTCCTAAACAACACGTTGTAAGTCGAAAAGCTTTCATGTTGCGTGTATGTCTAAGTGTGTAGCCTCAAAAGAGAAGGCACAGGACAGTTTTCTCTCGAAAGGATATGTAAGAATACCACTTCATAAGGAAATACAGTTTTGCAGAGTAAAGACATATACGTACGCATTGGAAACTCTTTACGAGAAGAAATAACGCATCGTACAAAATTAGCTTGTATCTCCAAAACTACACGTTGTATCTCGAAAAGAATTGTTGTGGCGTGTACGTCTTAACATGTAGCATCTAAAGAGAACCAAAAGGAGAATTTTCTTTCGTCAAAATTTTTCAGAAAATCACGTTTTAAGGAAATCCCGCATCGTGCGAAATTATCTTGTTTTTCCTAAACAACACGTTGTAAGTCGAAAAGCTTTCATGTTGCGTGTATGTCTAAGTGTGTAGCCTCAAAAGAGAAGGCACAGGACAGTTTTCTCTCGAAAGGATATGTAAGAATACCACTTCATAAGGAAATACAGTTTTGCAGAGTAAAGACATATACGTACGCATTGGAAACTCTTTACGAGAAGAAATAACGCATCGTACAAAATTAGCTTGTATCTCCAAAACTACACGTTGTATCTCGAAAAGAATTGTTGTGGCGTGTACGTCTTAACATGTAGCATCTAAAGAGAACCAAAAGGAGAATTTTCTTTCGTCAAAATTTTTCAGAAAATCACGTTTTAAGGAAATCCCGCATCGTGCGAAATTATCTTGTTTTTCCTAAACAACACGTTGTAAGTCGAAAAGCTTTCATGTTGCGTGTATGTCTAAGTGTGTAGCCTCATAAGAGAAGGCACAGGACAGTTTTCTCTCGAAAGGATATGTAAGAATACCACTTCATAAGGAAATACAGTTTTGCAGAGTAAAGACATATACGTACGCATTGGAAAGTCTTTACGAGAAGAAATAACGCATCGTACAAAATTAGCTTGTATCTCCAAAACTACACGTTATATCTCGAAAAGAATTGTTGTGGCGTGTACGTCTTAACATGTAGCATCTAAAGAGAACCAAAAGGAGAATTTTCTTTCGTCAAAATTTTTCAGAAAATCACGTTTTAAGGAAATCCCGCATCGTGCGAAATTATCTTGTTTTTCCTAAACAACACGTTGTAAGTCGAAAAGCTTTCATGTTGCGTGTATGTCTAAGTGTGTAGCCTCAAAAGAGAAGGCACAGGACAGTTTTCTCTCGAAAGGATATGTAAGAATACCACTTCATAAGGAAATACAGTTTTGCAGAGTAAAGACATATACGTACGCATTGGAAACTCTTTACGAGAAGAAATAACGCATCGTACAAAATTAGCTTGTATCTCCAAAACTACACGTTGTATCTCGAAAAGAATTGTTGTGGCGTGTACGTCTTAACATGTAGCATCTAAAGAGAACCAAAAGGAGAATTTTCTTTCGTCAAAATTTTTCAGAAAATCACGTTTTAAGGAAATCCCGCATCGTGCGAAATTATCTTGTTTTTCCTAAACAACACGTTGTAAGTCGAAAAGCTTTCATGTTGCGTGTATGTCTAAGTGTGTAGCCTCAAAAGAGAAGGCACAGGACAGTTTTCTCTCGAAAGGATATGTAAGAATACCACTTCATAAGGAAATACAGTTTTGCAGAGTAAAGACATATACGTACGCATTGGAAACTCTTTACGAGAAGAAATAACGCATCGTACAAAATTAGCTTGTATCTCCAAAACTACACGTTGTATCTCGAAAAGAATTGTTGTGGCGTGTACGTCTTAACATGTAGCATCTAAAGAGAACCAAAAGGAGAATTTTCTTTCGTCAAAATTTTTCAGAAAATCACGTTTTAAGGAAATCCTGCATCGTGCGAAATTATCTTGTTTTTCCTAAACAACACGTTGTAAGTCGAAAAGCTTTCATGTTGCGTGTATGTCTAAGTGTGTAGCCTCAAAAGAGAAGGCACAGGACAGTTTTCTCTCGAAAGGATATGTAAGAATACCACTTCATAAGGAAATACAGTTTTGCAGAGTAAAGACATATACGTACGCATTGGAAACTCTTTACGAGAAGAAATAACGCATCGTACAAAATTAGCTTGTATCTCCAAAACTACACGTTGTATCTCGAAAAGAATTGTTGTGGCGTGTACGTCTTAACATGTAGCATCTAAAGAGAACCAAAAGGAGAATTTTCTTTCGTCAAAATTTTTCAGAAAATCACGTTTTAAGGAAATCCCGCATCGTGCGAAATTATCTTGTTTTTCCTAAACAACACGTTGTAAGTCGAAAAGCTTTCATGTTGCGTGTATGTCTAAGTGTGTAGCCTCAAAAGAGAAGGCACAGGACAGTTTTCTCTGGAAAGGATATGTAAGAATACCACTTCATAAGGAAATACAGTTTTGCAGAGTAAAGACATATACGTACGCATTGGAAAGTCTTTACGAGAAGAAATAACGCATCGTACAAAATTAGCTTGTATCTCCAAAACTACACGTTGTATCTCGAAAAGAATTGTTGTGGCGTGTACGTCTTAACATGTAGCATCTAAAGAGAACCAAAAGGAGAATTTTCTTTCGTCAAAATTTTTCAGAAAATCACGTTTTAAGGAAATCCCGCATCGTGCGAAATTATCTTGTTTTTCCTAAACAACACGTTGTAAGTCGAAAAGCTTTCATGTTGCGTGTATGTCTAAGTGTGTAGCCTCAAAAGAGAAGGCACAGGACAGTTTTCTCTCGAAAGGATATGTAAGAATACCACTTCATAAGGAAATACAGTTTTGCAGAGTAAAGACATATACGTACGCATTGGAAACTCTTTACGAGAAGAAATAACGCATCGTACAAAATTAGCTTGTATCTCCAAAACTACACGTTGTATCTCGAAAAGAATTGTTGTGGCGTGTACGTCTTAACATGTAGCATCTAAAGAGAACCAAAAGGAGAATTTTCTTTCGTCAAAATTTTTCAGAAAATCACGTTTTAAGGAAATCCCGCATCGTGCGAAATTATCTTGTTTTTCCTAAACAACACGTTGTAAGTCGAAAAGCTTTCATGTTGCGTGTATGTCTAAGTGTGTAGCCTCAAAAGAGAAGGCACAGGACAGTTTTCTCTCGAAAGGATATGTAAGAATACCACTTCATAAGGAAATACAGTTTTGCAGAGTAAAGACATATACGTATGCATTGGAAACTCTTTACGAGAAGAAATAACGCATAGTACAAAATTAGGTTGTATCTCCAAAACTACACGTTGTATCTCGAAAAGAATTGTTGTGGCGTGTACGTCTTAACATGTAGCATCTAAAGAGAACCAAAAGGAGAATTTTCTTTCGTCAAAATTTTTCAGAAAATCACGTTTTAAGGAAATCCCGCATCGTGCGAAATTATCTTGTTTTTCCTAAACAACACGTTGTAAGTCGAAAAGCTTTCATGTTGCGTGTATGTCTAAGTGTGTAGCCTCAAAAGAGAAGGCACAGGACAGTTTTCTCTCGAAAGGATATGTAAGAATACCACTTCATAAGGAAATACAGTTTTGCAGAGTAAAGACATATACGTACGCATTGGAAACTCTTTACGAGAAGAAATAACGCATCGTACAAAATTAGCTTGTATCTCCAAAACTACACGTTGTATCTCGAAAAGAATTGTTGTGGCGTGTACGTCTTAACATGTAGCATCTAAAGAGAACCAAAAGGAGAATTTTCTTTCGTCAAAATTTTTCAGAAAATCACGTTTTAAGGAAATCCCGCATCGTGCGAAATTATCTTGTTTTTCCTAAACAACACGTTGTAAGTCGAAAAGCTTTCATGTTGCGTGTATGTCTAAGTGTGTAGCCTCAAAAGAGAAGGCACAGGACAGTTTTCTCTCGAAAGGATATGTAAGAATACCACTTCATGAGGAAATACAGTTTTGCAGAGTAAAGACATATACGTACGCATTGGAAACTCTTTACCAGAAGAAATAACGCATCGTACAAAATTAGCTTGTATCTCCAAAACTACACGTTGTATCTCGAAAAGAATTGTTGTGGCGTGTACGTCTTAACATGTAGCATCTAAAGAGAACCAAAAGGAGAATTTTCTTTCGTCAAAATTTTTCAGAAAATCACGTTTTAAGGAAATCCCGCATCGTGCGAAATTATCTTGTTTTTCCTAAACAACACGTTGTAAGTCGAAAAGCCTTCATGTTGCGTGTATGTCTAAGTGTGTAGCCTCAAAAGAGAAGGCACAGGACAGTTTTCTCTCGAAAGGATATGTAAGAATACCACTTCATAAGGAAATACAGTTTTGCAGAGTAAAGACATATACGTATGCATTGGAAACTCTTTACGAGAAGAAATAACGCATAGTACAAAATTAGCTTGTATCTCCAAAACTACACGTTGTATCTCGAAAAGAATTGTTGTGGCGTGTACGTCTTAACATGTAGCATCTAAAGAGAACCAAAAGGAGAATTTTCTTTCGTCAAAATTTTTCAGAAAATCACGTTTTAAGGAAATCCCGCATCGTGCGAAATTATCTTGTTTTTCCTAAACAGCACGTTGTAAGTCGAAAAGCTTTCATGTTGCGTGTATGTCTAAGTGTGTAGCCTCAAAAGAGAAGGCACAGGACAGTTTTCTCTCGAAAGGATATGTAAGAATACCACTTCATAAGGAAATACAGTTTTGCAGAGTAAAGACATATACGTACGCATTGGAAACTCTTTATGAGAAGAAATAACGCATCGTACAAAATTAGCTTGTATCTCCAAAACTAAACGTTGTATCTCGAAAAGAATTGTTGTGGCGTGTACGTCTTAACATGTAGCATCTAAAGAGAACCAAAAGGAGAATTTTCTTTCGTCAAAATTTTCAGAAAATCACGTTTTAAGGAAATCCCGCATCGTGCGAAATTATCTTGTTTTTCCTAAACAACACGTTGTAAGTCGAAAAGCTTTCATGTTGCGTGTATGTCTAAGTGTGTAGCCTCAAAAGAGAAGGCACAGGACAGTTTTCTCTCGAAAGGATATGTAAGAATACCACTTCATAAGGAAATACAGTTTTGCAGAGTAAAGACATATACGTACGCATTGGAAACTCTTTACGAGAAGAAATAACGCATCGTACAAAATTAGCTTGTATCTCCAAAACTACACGTTGTATCTCGAAAAGAATTGTTGTGGCGTGTACGTCTTAACATGTAGCATCTAAAGAGAACCAAAAGGAGAATTTTCTTTCGTCAAAATTTTTCAGAAAATCACGTTTTAAGGAAATCCCGCATCGTGCGAAATTATCTTGTTTTTCCTAAACAACACGTTGTAAGTCGAAAAGCTTTCATGTTGCGTGTATGTCTAAGTGTGTAGCCTCAAAAGAGAAGGCACAGGACAGTTTTCTCTCGAAAGGATATGTAAGAATACCACTTCATAAGGAAATACAGTTTTGCAGAGTAAAGACATATACGTACGCATTGGAAACTCTTTACGAGAAGAAATAACGCATCGTACAAAATTAGCTTGTATCTCCAAAACTACACGTTGTATCTCGAAAAGAATTGTTGTGGCGTGTACGTCTTAACATGTAGCATCTAAAGAGAACCAAAAGGAGAATTTTCTTTCGTCAAAATTTTTCAGAAAATCACGTTTTAAGGAAATCCCGCATCGTGCGAAATTATCTTGTTTTTCCTAAACAACACGTTGTAAGTCGAAAAGCTTTCATGTTGCGTGTATGTCTAAGTGTGTAGCCTCAAAAGAGAAGGCACAGGACAGTTTTCTCTCGAAAGGATATGTAAGAATACCACTTCATAAGGAAATACAGTTTTGCAGAGTAAAGACATATACGTACGCATTGGAAACTCTTTACGAGAAGAAATAACGCATCGTACAAAATTAGCTTGTATCTCCAAAACTACACGTTGTATCTCGAAAAGAATTGTTGTGGCGTGTACGTCTTAACATGTAGCATCTAAAGAGAACCAAAAGGAGAATTTTCTTTCGTCAAAATTTTTCAGAAAATCACGTTTTAAGGAAATCCCGCATCGTGCGAAATTATCTTGTTTTTCCTAAACAACACGTTGTAAGTCGAAAAGCTTTCATGTTGCGTGTATGTCTAAGTGTGTAGCCTCAAAAGCGAAGGCACAGGACAGTTTTCTCTCGAAAGGATATGTAAGAATACCACTTCAAAAGGAAATACAGTTTTGCAGAGTAAAGACATATACGTACGCATTGGAAACTCTTTAGGAGAAGAAATAACGCATCGTACAAAATTAGCTTGTATCTCCAAAACTACACGTTGTATCTCGAAAAGAATTGTTGTGGCGTGTACGTCTTAACATGTAGCATCTAAAGAGAACCAAAAGGAGAATTTTCTTTCTTCAAAATTTTTCAGAAAATCACGTTTTAAGGAAATCCCGCATCGTGCGAAATTATCTTGTTTTTCCTAAACAACACGTTGTAAGTCGAAAAGCTTTCATGTTGCGTGTATGTCTAAGTGTGTAGCCTCAAAAGAGAAGGCACAGGACAGTTTTCTCTCGAAAGGATATGTAAGAATACCACTTCATAAGGAAATACAGTTTTGCAGAGTAAAGACATATACGTACGCATTGGAAACTCTTTACGAGAAGAAATAACGCATCGTACAAAATTAGCTTGTATCTCCAAAACTACACGTTGTATCTCGAAAAGAATTGTTGTGGCGTGTACGTCTTAACATGTAGCATCTAAAGAGAACCAAAAGGAGAATTTTCTTTCGTCAAAATTTTTCAGAAAATCACGTTTTAAGGAAATCCCGCATCATGCGAAATTATCTTGTTTTTCCTAAACAACACGTTGTAAGTCGAAAAGCTTTCATGTTGCGTGTATGTCTAAGTGTGTAGCCTCAAAAGAGAAGGCACAGGACAGTTTTCTCTCGAAAGGATATGTAAGAATACCACTTCATAAGGAAATACAGTTTTGCAGAGTAAAGACATATACGTACGCATTGGAAACTCTTTACGAGAAGAAATAACGCATAGTACAAAATTAGCTTGTATCTCCAAAACTACACGTTGTATCTCGAAAAGAATTGTTGTGGCGTGTACGTCTTAACATGTAGCATCTAAAGAGAACCAAAAGGAGAATTTTCTTTCGTCAAAATTTTTCAGAAAATCACGTTTTAAGGAAATCCCGCATCGTGCGAAATTATCTTGTTTTTCCTAAACAACACGTTGTAAGTCGAAAAGCTTTCATGTTGCGTGTATGTCTAAGTGTGTAGCCTCAAAAGAGAAGGCACAGGACAGTTTTCTCTCGAAAGGATATGTAAGAATACCACTTCATAAGGAAATACAGTTTTGCAGAGTAAAGACATATACGTACGCATTGGAAACTCTTTACGAGAAGAAATAACGCATCGTACAAAATTAGCTTGTATCTCCAAAACTACACGTTGTATCTCGAAAAGAATTGTTGTGGCGTGTACGTCTTAACATGTAGCATCTAAAGAGAACCAAAAGGAGAATTTTCTTTCGTCAAAATTTTTCAGAAAATCACGTTTTAAGGAAATCCCGCATCGTGCGAAATTATCTTGTTTTTCCTAAACAACACGTTGTAAGTCGAAAAGCTTTCATGTTGCGTGTATGTCTAAGTGTGTAGCCTCAAAAGAGAAGGCACAGGACAGTTTTCTCTCGAAAGGATATGTAAGAATACCACTTCATAAGGAAATACAGTTTTGCAGAGTAAAGACATATACGTACGCATTGGAAACTCTTTACCAGAAGAAATAACGCATCGTACAAAATTAGCTTGTATCTCCAAAACTACACGTTGTATCTCGAAAAGAATTGTTGTGGCGTGTACGTCTTAACATGTAGCATCTAAAGAGAACCAAAAGGAGAATTTTCTTTCGTCAAAATTTTTCAGAAAATCACGTTTTAAGGAAATCCCGCATCGTGCGAAATTATCTTGTTTTTCCTAAACAACACGTTGTAAGTCGAAAAGCTTTCATGTTGCGTGTATGTCTAAGTGTGTAGCCTCATAAGAGAAGGCACAGGACAGTTTTCTCTCGAAAGGATATGTAAGAATACCACTTCATAAGGAAATACAGTTTTGCAGAGTAAAGACATATACGTACGCATTGGAAAGTCTTTACGAGAAGAAATAACGCATCGTACAAAATTAGCTTGTATCTCCAAAACTACACGTTATATCTCGAAAAGAATTGTTGTGGCGTGTACGTCTTAACATGTAGCATCTAAAGAGAACCAAAAGGAGAATTTTCTTTCGTCAAAATTTTTCAGAAAATCACGTTTTAAGGAAATCCCGCATCGTGCGAAATTATCTTGTTTTTCCTAAACAACACGTTGTAAGTCGAAAAGCTTTCATGTTGCGTGTATGTCTAAGTGTGTAGCCTCAAAAGAGAAGGCACAGGACAGTTTTCTCTCGAAAGGATATGTAAGAATACCACTTCATAAGGAAATACAGTTTTGCAGAGTAAAGACATATACGTACGCATTGGAAACTCTTTACGAGAAGAAATAACGCATCGTACAAAATTAGCTTGTATCTCCAAAACTACACGTTGTATCTCGAAAAGAATTGTTGTGGCGTGTACGTCTTAACATGTAGCATCTAAAGAGAACCAAAAGGAGAATTTTCTTTCGTCAAAATTTTTCAGAAAATCACGTTTTAAGGAAATCCCGCATCGTGCGAAATTATCTTGTTTTTCCTAAACAACACGTTGTAAGTCGAAAAGCTTTCATGTTGCGTGTATGTCTAAGTGTGTAGCCTCAAAAGAGAAGGCACAGGACAGTTTTCTCTCGAAAGGATATGTAAGAATACCACTTCATAAGGAAATACAGTTTTGCAGAGTAAAGACATATACGTAGGCATTGGAAACTCTTTACGAGAAGAAATAACGCATCGTACAAAATTAGCTTGTATCTCCAAAACTACACGTTGTATCTCGAAAAGAATTGTTGTGGCATGTACGTCTTAACATGTAGCATCTAAAGAGAACCAAAAGGAGAATTTTCTTTCGTCAAAATTTTTCAGAAAATCACGTTTTAAGGAAATCCCGCATCGTGCGAAATTATCTTGTTTTTCCTAAACAACACGTTGTAAGTCGAAAAGCTTTCATGTTGCGTGTATGTCTAAGTGTGTAGCCTCAAAAGAGAAGGCACAGGACAGTTTTCTCTGGAAAGGATATGTAAGAATACCACTTCATAAGGAAATACAGTTTTGCAGAGTAAAGACATATACGTACGCATTGGAAACTCTTTACGAGAAGAAATAACGCAGAGTACAAAATTAGCTTGTATCTCCAAAACTACACGTTGTATCTCGAAAAGAATTGTTGTGGCGTGTACGTCTTAACATGTAGCATCTAAAGAGAACCAAAAGGAGAATTTTCTTTCGTCAAAATTTTTCAGAAAATCACGTTTTAAGGAAATCCCGCATCGTGCGAAATTATCTTGTTTTTCCTAAACAACACGTTGTAAGTCGAAAAGCTTTCATGTTGCGTGTATGTCTAAGTGTGTAGCCTCAAAAGAGAAGGCACAGGACAGTTTTCTCTCGAAAGGATATGTAAGAATACCACTTCATAAGGAAATACAGTTTTGCAGAGTAAAGACATATACGTACGCATTGGAAACTCTTTACGAGAAGAAATAACGCATCGTACAAAATTAGCTTGTATCTCCAAAACTACACGTTGTATCTCGAAAAGAATTGTTGTGGCGTGTACATCTTAACATGTAGCATCTAAAGAGAACCAAAAGGAGAATTTTCTTTCGTCAAAATTTTTCAGAAAATCACGTTTTAAGGAAATCCCGCATCGTGCGAAATTATCTTGTTTTTCCTAAACAACACGTTGTAAGTCGAAAAGCTTTCATGTTGCGTGTATGTCTAAGTGTGTAGCCTCAAAAGAGAAGGCACAGGACAGTTTTCTCTCGAAAGGATATGTAAGAATACCACTTCATAAGGAAATACAGTTTTGCAGAGTAAAGACATATACGTACGCATTGGAAACTCTTTACGAGAAGAAATAACGCATCGTACAAAATTAGCTTGTATCTCCAAAACTACACGTTGTATCTCGAAAAGAATTGTTGTGGCGTGTACGTCTTAACATGTAGCATCTAAAGAGAACCAAAAGGAGAATTTTCTTTCGTCAAAATTTTTCAGAAAATCACGTTTTAAGGAAATCCCGCATCGTGCGAAATTATCTTGTTTTTCCTAAACAACACGTTGTAAGTCGAAAAGCTTTCATGTTGCGTGTATGTCTAAGTGTGTAGCCTCAAAAGAGAAGGCACAGGACAGTTTTCTCTCGAAAGGATATGTAAGAATACCACTTCATAAGGAAATACAGTTTTGCAGAGTAAAGACATATACGTACGCATTGGAAACTCTTTACGAGAAGAAATAACGCATCGTACAAAATTAGCTTGTATCTCCAAAACTACACGTTGTATCTCGAAAAGAATTGTTGTGGCGTGTACGTCTTAACATGTAGCATCTAAAGAGAACCAAAAGGAGAATTTTCTTTCGTCAAAATTTTTCAGAAAATCACGTTTTAAGGAAATCCCGCATCGTGCGAAATTATCTTGTTTTTCCTAAACAACACGTTGTAAGTCGAAAAGCTTTCATGTTGCGTGTATGTCTAAGTGTGTAGCCTCAAAAGAGAAGGCACAGGACAGTTTTCTCTCGAAAGGATATGTAAGAATACCACTTCATAAGGAAATACAGTTTTGCAGAGTAAAGACATATACGTACGCATTGGAAACTCTTTACGAGAAGAAATAACGCATCGTACAAAATTAGCTTGTATCTCCAAAACTACACGTTGTATCTCGAAAAGAATTGTTGTGGCGTGTACGTCTTAACATGTAGCATCTAAAGAGAACCAAAAGGAGAATTTTCTTTCGTCAAAATTTTTCAGAAAATCACGTTTTAAGGAAATCCCGCATCGTGCGAAATTATCTTGTTTTTCCTAAACAACACGTTGTAAGTCGAAAAGCTTTCATGTTGCGTGTATGTCTAAGTGTGTAGCCTCAAAAGCGAAGGCACAGGACAGTTTTCTCTCGAAAGGATATGTAAGAATACCACTTCAAAAGGAAATACAGTTTTGCAGAGTAAAGACATATACGTACGCATTGGAAACTCTTTAGGAGAAGAAATAACGCATCGTACAAAATTAGCTTGTATCTCCAAAACTACACGTTGTATCTCGAAAAGAATTGTTGTGGCGTGTACGTCTTAACATGTAGCATCTAAAGAGAACCAAAAGGAGAATTTTCTTTCTTCAAAATTTTTCAGAAAATCACGTTTTAAGGAAATCCCGCATCGTGCGAAATTATCTTGTTTTTCCTAAACAACACGTTGTAAGTCGAAAAGCTTTCATGTTGCGTGTATGTCTAAGTGTGTAGCCTCAAAAGAGAAGGCACAGGACAGTTTTCTCTCGAAAGGATATGTAAGAATACCACTTCATAAGGAAATACAGTTTTGCAGAGTAAAGACATATACGTACGCATTGGAAACTCTTTACGAGAAGAAATAACGCATCGTACAAAATTAGCTTGTATCTCCAAAACTACACGTTGTATCTCGAAAAGAATTGTTGTGGCGTGTACGTCTTAACATGTAGCATCTAAAGAGAACCAAAAGGAGAATTTTCTTTCGTCAAAATTTTTCAGAAAATCACGTTTTAAGGAAATCCCGCATCATGCGAAATTATCTTGTTTTTCCTAAACAACACGTTGTAAGTCGAAAAGCTTTCATGTTGCGTGTATGTCTAAGTGTGTAGCCTCAAAAGAGAAGGCACAGGACAGTTTTCTCTCGAAAGGATATGTAAGAATACCACTTCATAAGGAAATACAGTTTTGCAGAGTAAAGACATATACGTACGCATTGGAAACTCTTTACGAGAAGAAATAACGCATAGTACAAAATTAGCTTGTATCTCCAAAACTACACGTTGTATCTCGAAAAGAATTGTTGTGGCGTGTACGTCTTAACATGTAGCATCTAAAGAGAACCAAAAGGAGAATTTTCTTTCGTCAAAATTTTTCAGAAAATCACGTTTTAAGGAAATCCCGCATCGTGCGAAATTATCTTGTTTTTCCTAAACAACACGTTGTAAGTCGAAAAGCTTTCATGTTGCGTGTATGTCTAAGTGTGTAGCCTCAAAAGAGAAGGCACAGGACAGTTTTCTCTCGAAAGGATATGTAAGAATACCACTTCATAAGGAAATACAGTTTTGCAGAGTAAAGACATATACGTACGCATTGGAAACTCTTTACGAGAAGAAATAACGCATCGTACAAAATTAGCTTGTATCTCCAAAACTACACGTTGTATCTCGAAAAGAATTGTTGTGGCGTGTACGTCTTAACATGTAGCATCTAAAGAGAACCAAAAGGAGAATTTTCTTTCGTCAAAATTTTTCAGAAAATCACGTTTTAAGGAAATCCCGCATCGTGCGAAATTATCTTGTTTTTCCTAAACAACACGTTGTAAGTCGAAAAGCTTTCATGTTGCGTGTATGTCTAAGTGTGTAGCCTCAAAAGAGAAGGCACAGGACAGTTTTCTCTCGAAAGGATATGTAAGAATACCACTTCATAAGGAAATACAGTTTTGCAGAGTAAAGACATATACGTACGCATTGGAAACTCTTTACCAGAAGAAATAACGCATCGTACAAAATTAGCTTGTATCTCCAAAACTACACGTTGTATCTCGAAAAGAATTGTTGTGGCGTGTACGTCTTAACATGTAGCATCTAAAGAGAACCAAAAGGAGAATTTTCTTTCGTCAAAATTTTTCAGAAAATCACGTTTTAAGGAAATCCCGCATCGTGCGAAATTATCTTGTTTTTCCTAAACAACACGTTGTAAGTCGAAAAGCTTTCATGTTGCGTGTATGTCTAAGTGTGTAGCCTCATAAGAGAAGGCACAGGACAGTTTTCTCTCGAAAGGATATGTAAGAATACCACTTCATAAGGAAATACAGTTTTGCAGAGTAAAGACATATACGTACGCATTGGAAAGTCTTTACGAGAAGAAATAACGCATCGTACAAAATTAGCTTGTATCTCCAAAACTACACGTTATATCTCGAAAAGAATTGTTGTGGCGTGTACGTCTTAACATGTAGCATCTAAAGAGAACCAAAAGGAGAATTTTCTTTCGTCAAAATTTTTCAGAAAATCACGTTTTAAGGAAATCCCGCATCGTGCGAAATTATCTTGTTTTTCCTAAACAACACGTTGTAAGTCGAAAAGCTTTCATGTTGCGTGTATGTCTAAGTGTGTAGCCTCAAAAGAGAAGGCACAGGACAGTTTTCTCTCGAAAGGATATGTAAGAATACCACTTCATAAGGAAATACAGTTTTGCAGAGTAAAGACATATACGTACGCATTGGAAACTCTTTACGAGAAGAAATAACGCATCGTACAAAATTAGCTTGTATCTCCAAAACTACACGTTGTATCTCGAAAAGAATTGTTGTGGCGTGTACGTCTTAACATGTAGCATCTAAAGAGAACCAAAAGGAGAATTTTCTTTCGTCAAAATTTTTCAGAAAATCACGTTTTAAGGAAATCCCGCATCGTGCGAAATTATCTTGTTTTTCCTAAACAACACGTTGTAAGTCGAAAAGCTTTCATGTTGCGTGTATGTCTAAGTGTGTAGCCTCAAAAGAGAAGGCACAGGACAGTTTTCTCTCGAAAGGATATGTAAGAATACCACTTCATAAGGAAATACAGTTTTGCAGAGTAAAGACATATACGTACGCATTGGAAACTCTTTACGAGAAGAAATAACGCATCGTACAAAATTAGCTTGTATCTCCAAAACTACACGTTGTATCTCGAAAAGAATTGTTGTGGCGTGTACGTCTTAACATGTAGCATCTAAAGAGAACCAAAAGGAGAATTTTCTTTCGTCAAAATTTTTCAGAAAATCACGTTTTAAGGAAATCCTGCATCGTGCGAAATTATCTTGTTTTTCCTAAACAACACGTTGTAAGTCGAAAAGCTTTCATGTTGCGTGTATGTCTAAGTGTGTAGCCTCAAAAGAGAAGGCACAGGACAGTTTTCTCTCGAAAGGATATGTAAGAATACCACTTCATAAGGAAATACAGTTTTGCAGAGTAAAGACATATACGTAGGCATTGGAAACTCTTTACGAGAAGAAATAACGCATCGTACAAAATTAGCTTGTATCTCCAAAACTACACGTTGTATCTCGAAAAGAATTGTTGTGGCGTGTACGTCTTAACATGTAGCATCTAAAGAGAACCAAAAGGAGAATTTTCTTTCGTCAAAATTTTTCAGAAAATCACGTTTTAAGGAAATCCCGCATCGTGCGAAATTATCTTGTTTTTCCTAAACAACACGTTGTAAGTCGAAAAGCTTTCATGTTGCGTGTATGTCTAAGTGTGTAGCCTCAAAAGAGAAGGCACAGGACAGTTTTCTCTGGAAAGGATATGTAAGAATACCACTTCATAAGGAAATACAGTTTTGCAGAGTAAAGACATATACGTACGCATTGGAAACTCTTTACGAGAAGAAATAACGCATCGTACAAAATTAGCTTGTATCTCCAAAACTACACGTTGTATCTCGAAAAGAATTGTTGTGGCGTGTACGTCTTAACATGTAGCATCTAAAGAGAACCAAAAGGAGAATTTTCTTTCGTCAAAATTTTTCAGAAAATCACGTTTTAAGGAAATCCTGCATCGTGCGAAATTATCTTGTTTTTCCTAAACAACACGTTGTAAGTCGAAAAGCTTTCATGTTGCGTGTATGTCTAAGTGTGTAGCCTCAAAAGAGAAGGCACAGGACAGTTTTCTCTCGAAAGGATATGTAAGAATACCACTTCATAAGGAAATACAGTTTTGCAGAGTAAAGACATATACGTAGGCATTGGAAACTCTTTACGAGAAGAAATAACGCATCGTACAAAATTAGCTTGTATCTCCAAAACTACACGTTGTATCTCGAAAAGAATTGTTGTGGCGTGTACGTCTTAACATGTAGCATCTAAAGAGAACCAAAAGGAGAATTTTCTTTCGTCAAAATTTTTCAGAAAATCACGTTTTAAGGAAATCCCGCATCGTGCGAAATTATCTTGTTTTTCCTAAACAACACGTTGTAAGTCGAAAAGCTTTCATGTTGCGTGTATGTCTAAGTGTGTAGCCTCAAAAGAGAAGGCACAGGACAGTTTTCTCTGGAAAGGATATGTAAGAATACCACTTCATAAGGAAATACAGTTTTGCAGAGTAAAGACATATACGTACGCATTGGAAAGTCTTTACGAGAAGAAATAACGCATCGTACAAAATTAGCTTGTATCTCCAAAACTACACGTTGTATCTCGAAAAGAATTGTTGTGGCGTGTACGTCTTAACATGTAGCATCTAAAGAGAACCAAAAGGAGAATTTTCTTTCGTCAAAATTTTTCAGAAAATCACGTTTTAAGGAAATCCCGCATCGTGCGAAATTATCTTGTTTTTCCTAAACAACACGTTGTAAGTCGAAAAGCTTTCATGTTGCGTGTATGTCTAAGTGTGTAGCCTCAAAAGAGAAGGCACAGGACAGTTTTCTCTCGAAAGGATATGTAAGAATACCACTTCATAAGGAAATACAGTTTTGCAGAGTAAAGACATATACGTACGCATTGGAAACTCTTTACGAGAAGAAATAACGCATCGTACAAAATTAGCTTGTATCTCCAAAACTACACGTTGTATCTCGAAAAGAATTGTTGTGGCGTGTACGTCTTAACATGTAGCATCTAAAGAGAACCAAAAGGAGAATTTTCTTTCGTCAAAATTTTTCAGAAAATCACGTTTTAAGGAAATCCTGCATCGTGCGAAATTATCTTGTTTTTCCTAAACAACACGTTGTAAGTCGAAAAGCTTTCATGTTGCGTGTATGTCTAAGTGTGTAGCCTCAAAAGAGAAGGCACAGGACAGTTTTCTCTCGAAAGGATATGTAAGAATACCACTTCATAAGGAAATACAGTTTTGCAGAGTAAAGACATATACGTAGGCATTGGAAACTCTTTACGAGAAGAAATAACGCATCGTACAAAATTAGCTTGTATCTCCAAAACTACACGTTGTATCTCGAAAAGAATTGTTGTGGCGTGTACGTCTTAACATGTAGCATCTAAAGAGAACCAAAAGGAGAATTTTCTTTCGTCAAAATTTTTCAGAAAATCACGTTTTAAGGAAATCCCGCATCGTGCGAAATTATCTTGTTTTTCCTAAACAACACGTTGTAAGTCGAAAAGCTTTCATGTTGCGTGTATGTCTAAGTGTGTAGCCTCAAAAGAGAAGGCACAGGACAGTTTTCTCTGGAAAGGATATGTAAGAATACCACTTCATAAGGAAATACAGTTTTGCAGAGTAAAGACATATACGTACGCATTGGAAACTCTTTACGAGAAGAAATAACGCATCGTACAAAATTAGCTTGTATCTCCAAAACTACACGTTGTATCTCGAAAAGAATTGTTGTGGCGTGTACGTCTTAACATGTAGCATCTAAAGAGAACCAAAAGGAGAATTTTCTTTCGTCAAAATTTTTCAGAAAATCACGTTTTAAGGAAATCCTGCATCGTGCGAAATTATCTTGTTTTTCCTAAACAACACGTTGTAAGTCGAAAAGCTTTCATGTTGCGTGTATGTCTAAGTGTGTAGCCTCAAAAGAGAAGGCACAGGACAGTTTTCTCTCGAAAGGATATGTAAGAATACCACTTCATAAGGAAATACAGTTTTGCAGAGTAAAGACATATACGTAGGCATTGGAAACTCTTTACGAGAAGAAATAACGCATCGTACAAAATTAGCTTGTATCTCCAAAACTACACGTTGTATCTCGAAAAGAATTGTTGTGGCGTGTACGTCTTAACATGTAGCATCTAAAGAGAACCAAAAGGAGAATTTTCTTTCGTCAAAATTTTTCAGAAAATCACGTTTTAAGGAAATCCCGCATCGTGCGAAATTATCTTGTTTTTCCTAAACAACACGTTGTAAGTCGAAAAGCTTTCATGTTGCGTGTATGTCTAAGTGTGTAGCCTCAAAAGAGAAGGCACAGGACAGTTTTCTCTGGAAAGGATATGTAAGAATACCACTTCATAAGGAAATACAGTTTTGCAGAGTAAAGACATATACGTACGCATTGGAAAGTCTTTACGAGAAGAAATAACGCATCGTACAAAATTAGCTTGTATCTCCAAAACTACACGTTGTATCTCGAAAAGAATTGTTGTGGCGTGTACGTCTTAACATGTAGCATCTAAAGAGAACCAAAAGGAGAATTTTCTTTCGTCAAAATTTTTCAGAAAATCACGTTTTAAGGAAATCCCGCATCGTGCGAAATTATCTTGTTTTTCCTAAACAACACGTTGTAAGTCGAAAAGCTTTCATGTTGCGTGTATGTCTAAGTGTGTAGCCTCAAAAGAGAAGGCACAGGACAGTTTTCTCTCGAAAGGATATGTAAGAATACCACTTCATAAGGAAATACAGTTTTGCAGAGTAAAGACATATACGTACGCATTGGAAACTCTTTACGAGAAGAAATAACGCATCGTACAAAATTAGCTTGTATCTCCAAAACTACACGTTGTATCTCGAAAAGAATTGTTGTGGCGTGTACGTCTTAACATGTAGCATCTAAAGAGAACCAAAAGGAGAATTTTCTTTCGTCAAAATTTTTCAGAAAATCACGTTTTAAGGAAATCCCGCATCGTGCGAAATTATCTTGTTTTTCCTAAACAACACGTTGTAAGTCGAAAAGCTTTCATGTTGCGTGTATGTCTAAGTGTGTAGCCTCAAAAGAGAAGGCACAGGACAGTTTTCTCTCGAAAGGATATGTAAGAATACCACTTCATAAGGAAATACAGTTTTGCAGAGTAAAGACATATACGTATGCATTGGAAACTCTTTACGAGAAGAAATAACGCATAGTACAAAATTAGCTTG
The DNA here is from genome assembly GCF_947179515.1 of Apodemus sylvaticus. NCBI lineage: Eukaryota > Metazoa > Chordata > Mammalia > Rodentia > Muridae > Apodemus > Apodemus sylvaticus. The sequence goes on from NW_026263027.1 coordinate 1,979,519, forward strand.
TATCTCCAAAACTACACGTTGTATCTCGAAAAGAATTGTTGTGGCGTGTACGTCTTAACATGTAGCATCTAAAGAGAACCAAAAGGAGAATTTTCTTTCGTCAAAATTTTTCAGAAAATCACGTTTTAAGGAAATCCCGCATCGTGCGAAATTATCTTGTTTTTCCTAAACAACACGTTGTAAGTCGAAAAGCTTTCATGTTGCGTGTATGTCTAAGTGTGTAGCCTCAAAAGAGAAGGCACAGGACAGTTTTCTCTCGAAAGGATATGTAAGAATACCACTTCATAAGGAAATACAGTTTTGCAGAGTAAAGACATATAAGTACGCATTGGAAACTCTTTACGAGAAGAAATAACGCATCGTACAAAATTAGCTTGTATCTCCAAAACTACACGTTGTATCTCGAAAAGAATTGTTGTGGCGTGTACGTCTTAACATGTAGCATCTAAAGAGAACCAAAAGGAGAATTTTCTTTCGTCAAAATTTTTCAGAAAATCACGTTTTAAGGAAATCCCGCATCGTGCGAAATTATCTTGTTTTTCCTAAACAACACGTTGTAAGTCGAAAAGCTTTCATGTTGCGTGTATGTCTAAGTGTGTAGCCTCAAAAGAGAAGGCACAGGACAGTTTTCTCTCGAAAGGATATGTAAGAATACCACTTCATGAGGAAATACAGTTTTGCAGAGTAAAGACATATACGTACGCATTGGAAACTCTTTACCAGAAGAAATAACGCATCGTACAAAATTAGCTTGTATCTCCAAAACTACACGTTGTATCTCGAAAAGAATTGTTGTGGCGTGTACGTCTTAACATGTAGCATCTAAAGAGAACCAAAAGGAGAATTTTCTTTCGTCAAAATTTTTCAGAAAATCACGTTTTAAGGAAATCCCGCATCGTGCGAAATTATCTTGTTTTTCCTAAACAACACGTTGTAAGTCGAAAAGCCTTCATGTTGCGTGTATGTCTAAGTGTGTAGCCTCAAAAGAGAAGGCACAGGACAGTTTTCTCTCGAAAGGATATGTAAGAATACCACTTCATAAGGAAATACAGTTTTGCAGAGTAAAGACATATACGTATGCATTGGAAACTCTTTACGAGAAGAAATAACGCATAGTACAAAATTAGCTTGTATCTCCAAAACTACACGTTGTATCTCGAAAAGAATTGTTGTGGCGTGTACGTCTTAACATGTAGCATCTAAAGAGAACCAAAAGGAGAATTTTCTTTCGTCAAAATTTTTCAGAAAATCACGTTTTAAGGAAATCCCGCATCGTGCGAAATTATCTTGTTTTTCCTAAACAACACGTTGTAAGTCGAAAAGCTTTCATGTTGCGTGTATGTCTAAGTGTGTAGCCTCAAAAGAGAAGGCACAGGGCAGTTTTCTCTCGAAAGGATATGTAAGAATACCACTTCATATGGAAATACAGTTTTGCAGAGTAAAGACATATACGTACGCATTGGAAACTCTTTACGAGAAGAAATAACGCATAGTAAAAAATTAGCTTGTATCTCCAAAACTACACGTTGTATCTCGAAAAGAATTGTTGTGGCGTGTACGTCTTAACATGTAGCATCTAAAGAGAACCAAAAGGAGAATTTTCTTTCGTCAAAATTTTTCAGAAAATCACGTTTTAAGGAAATCCCGCATCGTGCGAAATTATCTTGTTTTTCCTAAACAACACGTTGTAAGTCGAAAAGCTTTCATGTTGCGTGTATGTCTAAGTGTGTAGCCTCAAAAGAGAAGGCACAGGACAGTTTTCTCTCGAAAGGATATGTAAGAATACCACTTCATAAGGAAATACAGTTTTGCAGAGTAAAGACATATACGTACGCATTGGAAACTCTTTACGAGAAGAAATAACGCATCGTACAAAATTAGCTTGTATCTCCAAAACTACACGTTGTATCTCGAAAAGAATTGTTGTGGCGTGTACGTCTTAACATGTAGCATCTAAAGAGAACCAAAAGGAGAATTTTCTTTCGTCAAAATTTTTCAGAAAATCACGTTTTAAGGAAATCCCGCATCGTGCGAAATTATCTTGTTTTTCCTAAACAACACGTTGTAAGTCGAAAAGCTTTCATGTTGCGTGTATGTCTAAGTGTGTAGCCTCAAAAGAGAAGGCACAGGACAGATTTCTCTCGAAAGGATATGTAAGAATACCACTTCATAAGGAAATACAGTTTTGCAGAGTAAAGACATATACGTACGCATTGGAAACTCTTTACGAGAAGAAATAACGCATAGTACAAAATTAGCTTGTATCTCCAAAACTACACGTTGTATCTCGAAAAGAATTGTTGTGGCGTGTACGTCTTAACATGTAGCATCTAAAGAGAACCAAAAGGAGAATTTTCTTTCGTCAAAATTTTCAGAAAATCACGTTTTAAGGAAATCCCGCATCGTGCGAAATTATCTTGTTTTTCCTAAACAACACGTTGTAAGTCGAAAAGCTTTCATGTTGCGTGTATGTCTAAGTGTGTAGCCTCAAAAGAGAAGGCACAGGACAGTTTTCTCTCGAAAGGATATGTAAGAATACCACTTCATAAGGAAATACAGTTTTGCAGAGTAAAGACATATACGTACGCATTGGAAACTCTTTACGAGAAGAAATAACGCATAGTACAAAATTAGCTTGTATCTCCAAAACTACACGTTGTATCTCGAAAAGAATTGTTGTGGCGTGTACGTCTTAACATGTAGCATCTAAAGAGAACCAAAAGGAGAATTTTCTTTCGTCAAAATTTTTCAGAAAATCACGTTTTAAGGAAATCCCGCATCGTGCGAAATTATCTTGTTTTTCCTAAACAACACGTTGTAAGTCGAAAAGCTTTCATGTTGCGTGTATGTCTAAGTGTGTAGCCTCAAAAGAGAAGGCACAGGACAGTTTTCTCTCGAAAGGATATGTAAGAATACCACTTCATAAGGAAATACAGTTTTGCAGAGTAAAGACATATACGTACGCATTGGAAACTCTTTACGAGAAGAAATAACGCATCGTACAAAATTAGCTTGTATCTCCAAAACTACACGTTGTATCTCGAAAAGAATTGTTGTGGCGTGTACGTCTTAACATGTAGCATCTAAAGAGAACCAAAAGGAGAATTTTCTTTCGTCAAAATTTTTCAGAAAATCACGTTTTAAGGAAATCCCGCATCGTGCGAAATTATCTTGTTTTTCCTAAACAACACGTTGTAAGTCGAAAAGCTTTCATGTTGCGTGTATGTCTACGTGTGTAGCCTCAAAAGAGAAGGCACAGGACAGTTTTCTCTCGAAAGGATATGTAAGAATACCACTTCATAAGGAAATACAGTTTTGCAGAGTAAAGACATATACGTACGCATTGGAAACTCTTTAAGAGAAGAAATAACGCATCGTACAAAATTAGCTTGTATCTCCAAAACTACACGTTGTATCTCGAAAAGAATTGTTGTGGCGTGTACGTCTTAACATGTAGCATCTAAAGAGAACCAAAAGGAGAATTTTCTTTCTTCAAAATTTTTCAGAAAATCACGTTTTAAGGAAATCCCGCATCGTGCGAAATTATCTTGTTTTTCCTAAACAACACGTTGTAAGTCGAAAAGCTTTCATGTTGCGTGTATGTCTAAGTGTGTAGCCTCAAAAGAGAAGGCACAGGACAGTTTTCTCTCGAAAGGATATGTAAGAATACCACTTCATAAGGAAATACAGTTTTGCAGAGTAAAGACATATACGTACGCATTGGAAACTCTTTACGAGAAGAAATAACGCATAGTACAAAATTAGCTTGTATCTCCAAAACTACACGTTGTATCTCGAAAAGAATTGTTGTGGCGTGTACGTCTTAACATGTAGCATCTAAAGAGAACCAAAAGGAGAATTTTCTTTCGTCAAAATTTTTCAGAAAATCACGTTTTAAGGAAATCCCGCATCGTGCGAAATTATCTTGTTTTTCCTAAACAACACGTTGTAAGTCGAAAAGCTTTCATGTTGCGTGTATGTCTAAGTGTGTAGCCTCAAAAGAGAAGGCACAGGACAGTTTTCTCTCGAAAGGATATGTAAGAATACCACTTCATAAGGAAATACAGTTTTGCAGAGTAAAGACATATACGTACGCATTGGAAACACTTTACGAGAAGAAATAACGCATAGTACAAAATTAGCTTGTATCTCCAAAACCACACATTGTATCTCGAAAAGAATTGTTGTGGCGTGTACGTCTTAACATGTAGCATCTAAAGAGAACCAAAAGGAGAATTTTCTTTCGTCAAAATTTTTCAGAAAATCACGTTTTAAGGAAATCCCGAATCGTGCGAAATTATCTTGTTTTTCCTAAACAACACGTTGTAAGTCGAAAAGCTTTCATGTTGCGTGTATGTCTAAGTGTGTAGCCTCAAAAGAGAAGGCACAGGACAGTTTTCTCTCGAAAGGATATGTAAGAATACCACTTCATAAGGAAATACAGTTTTGCAGAGTAAAGACATATACGTACGCATTGGAAACTCTTTACGAGAAGAAATAACGCATCGTACAAAATTAGCTTGTATCTCCAAAACTACACGTTGTATCTCGAAAAGAATTGTTGTGGCGTGTACGTCTTAACATGTAGCATCTAAAGAGAACCAAAAGGAGAATTTTCTTTCGTCAAAATTTTTCAGAAAATCACGTTTTAAGGAAATCCCGCATCGTGCGAAATTATCTTGTTTTTCCTAAACAGCACGTTGTAAGTCGAAAAGCTTTCATGTTGCGTGTATGTCTAAGTGTGTAGCCTCAAAAGAGAAGGCACAGGACAGTTTTCTCTCGAAAGGATATGTAAGAATACCACTTCATAAGGAAATACAGTTTTGCAGAGTAAAGACATATACGTACGCATTGGAAACTCTTTATGAGAAGAAATAACGCATCGTACAAAATTAGCTTGTATCTCCAAAACTAAACGTTGTATCTCGAAAAGAATTGTTGTGGCGTGTACGTCTTAACATGTAGCATCTAAAGAGAACCAAAAGGAGAATTTTCTTTCGTCAAAATTTTCAGAAAATCACGTTTTAAGGAAATCCCGCATCGTGCGAAATTATCTTGTTTTTCCTAAACAACACGTTGTAAGTCGAAAAGCTTTCATGTTGCGTGTATGTCTAAGTGTGTAGCCTCAAAAGAGAAGGCACAGGACAGTTTTCTCTCGAAAGGATATGTAAGAATACCACTTCATAAGGAAATACAGTTTTGCAGAGTAAAGACATATACGTACGCATTGGAAACTCTTTACGAGAAGAAATAACGCATCGTACAAAATTAGCTTGTATCTCCAAAACTACACGTTGTATCTCGAAAAGAATTGTTGTGGCGTGTACGTCTTAACATGTAGCATCTAAAGAGAACCAAAAGGAGAATTTTCTTTCGTCAAAATTTTTCAGAAAATCACGTTTTAAGGAAATCCCGCATCGTGCGAAATTATCTTGTTTTTCCTAAACAACACGTTGTAAGTCGAAAAGCTTTCATGTTGCGTGTATGTCTAAGTGTGTAGCCTCAAAAGAGAAGGCACAGGACAGTTTTCTCTCGAAAGGATATGTAAGAATACCACTTCATAAGGAAATACAGTTTTGCAGAGTAAAGACATATACGTACGCATTGGAAACTCTTTACGAGAAGAAATAACGCATCGTACAAAATTAGCTTGTATCTCCAAAACTACACGTTGTATCTCGAAAAGAATTGTTGTGGCGTGTACGTCTTAACATGTAGCATCTAAAGAGAACCAAAAGGAGAATTTTCTTTCGTCAAAATTTTTCAGAAAATCACGTTTTAAGGAAATCCCGCATCGTGCGAAATTATCTTGTTTTTCCTAAACAACACGTTGTAAGTCGAAAAGCTTTCATGTTGCGTGTATGTCTAAGTGTGTAGCCTCAAAAGCGAAGGCATAGGACAGTTTTCTCTCGAAAGGATATGTAAGAATACCACTTCAAAAGGAAATACAGTTTTGCAGAGTAAAGACATATACGTACGCATTGGAAACTCTTTAGGAGAAGAAATAACGCATCGTAAAAAATTAGCTTGTATCTCCAAAACTACACGTTGTATCTCGAAAAGAATTGTTGTGGCGTGTACGTCTTAACATGTAGCATCTAAAGAGAACCAAAAGGAGAATTTTCTTTCGTCAAAATTTTTCAGAAAATCACGTTTTAAGGAAATCCCGCATCGTGCGAAATTATCTTGTTTTTCCTAAACAACACGTTGTAAGTCGAAAAGCTTTCATGTTGCGTGTATGTCTAAGTGTGTAGCCTCAAAAGAGAAGGCACAGGACAGTTTTCTCTCGAAAGGATATGTAAGAATACCACTTCATAAGGAAATACAGTTTTGCAGAGTAAAGACATATACGTACGCATTGGAAAGTCTTTACGAGAAGAAATAACGCATCGTACAAAATTAGCTTGTATCTCCAAAACTACACGTTATATCTCGAAAAGAATTGTTGTGGCGTGTACGTCTTAACATGTAGCATCTAAAGAGAACCAAAAGGAGAATTTTCTTTCGTCAAAATTTTTCAGAAAATCACGTTTTAAGGAAATCCCGCATCGTGCGAAATTATCTTGTTTTTCCTAAACAACACGTTGTAAGTCGAAAAGCTTTCATGTTGCGTGTATGTCTAAGTGTGTAGCCTCAAAAGAGAAGGCACAGGACAGTTTTCTCTCGAAAGGATATGTAAGAATACCACTTCATAAGGAAATACAGTTTTGCAGAGTAAAGACATATACGTACGCATTGGAAACTCTTTACGAGAAGAAATAACGCATCGTACAAAATTAGCTTGTATCTCCAAAACTACACGTTGTATCTCGAAAAGAATTGTTGTGGCGTGTACGTCTTAACATGTAGCATCTAAAGAGAACCAAAAGGAGAATTTTCTTTCTTCAAAATTTTTCAGAAAATCACGTTTTAAGGAAATCCCGCATCGTGCGAAATTATCTTGTTTTTCCTAAACAACACGTTGTAAGTCGAAAAGCTTTCATGTTGCGTGTATGTCTAAGTGTGTAGCCTCAAAAGAGAAGGCACAGGACAGTTTTCTCTCGAAAGGATATGTAAGAATACCACTTCATAAGGAAATACAGTTTTGCAGAGTAAAGACATATACGTACGCATTGGAAACTCTTTACGAGAAGAAATAACGCATCGTACAAAATTAGCTTGTATCTCCAAAACTACACGTTGTATCTCGAAAAGAATTGTTGTGGCGTGTACGTCTTAACATGTAGCATCTAAAGAGAACCAAAAGGAGAATTTTCTTTCGTCAAAATTTTTCAGAAAATCACGTTTTAAGGAAATCCCGCATCATGCGAAATTATCTTGTTTTTCCTAAACAACACGTTGTAAGTCGAAAAGCTTTCATGTTGCGTGTATGTCTAAGTGTGTAGCCTCAAAAGAGAAGGCACAGGACAGTTTTCTCTCGAAAGGATATGTAAGAATACCACTTCATAAGGAAATACAGTTTTGCAGAGTAAAGACATATACGTACGCATTGGAAACTCTTTACGAGAAGAAATAACGCATAGTACAAAATTAGCTTGTATCTCCAAAACTACACGTTGTATCTCGAAAAGAATTGTTGTGGCGTGTACGTCTTAACATGTAGCATCTAAAGAGAACCAAAAGGAGAATTTTCTTTCGTCAAAATTTTTCAGAAAATCACGTTTTAAGGAAATCCCGCATCGTGCGAAATTATCTTGTTTTTCCTAAACAACACGTTGTAAGTCGAAAAGCTTTCATGTTGCGTGTATGTCTAAGTGTGTAGCCTCAAAAGAGAAGGCACAGGACAGTTTTTTCTCGAAAGGATATGTAAGAATACCACTTCATAAGGAAATACAGTTTTGCAGAGTAAAGACATATACGTACGCATTGGAAACTCTTTAGGAGAAGAAATAACGCATCGTACAAAATTAGCTTGTATCTCCAAAACTACACGTTGTATCTCGAAAAGAATTGTTGTGGCATGTACGTCTTAACATGTAGCATCTAAAGAGAACCAAAAGGAGAATTTTCTTTCGTCAAAATTTTTCAGAAAATCACGTTTTAAGGAAATCCTGCATCGTGCGAAATTATCTTGTTTTTCCTAAACAACACGTTGTAAGTCGAAAAGCTTTCATGTTGCGTGTATGTCTAAGTGTGTAGCCTCAAAAGAGAAGGCACAGGACAGTTTTCTCTCGAAAGGATATGTAAGAATACCACTTCATAAGGAAATACAGTTTTGCAGAGTAAAGACATATACGTACGCATTGGAAACTCTTTACGAGAAGAAATAACGCATCGTACAAAATTAGCTTGTATCTCCAAAACTACACGTTGTATCTCGAAAAGAATTGTTGTGGCGTGTACGTCTTAACATGTAGCATCTAAAGAGAACCAAAAGGAGAATTTTCTTTCGTCAAAATTTTTCAGAAAATCACGTTTTAAGGAAATCCCGCATCGTGCGAAATTATCTTGTTTTTCCTAAACAACACGTTGTAAGTCGAAAAGCTTTCATGTTGCGTGTATGTCTAAGTGTGTAGCCTCAAAAGAGAAGGCACAGGACAGTTTTCTCTGGAAAGGATATGTAAGAATACCACTTCATAAGGAAATACAGTTTTGCAGAGTAAAGACATATACGTACGCATTGGAAAGTCTTTACGAGAAGAAATAACGCATCGTACAAAATTAGCTTGTATCTCCAAAACTACACGTTATATCTCGAAAAGAATTGTTGTGGCGTGTACGTCTTAACATGTAGCATCTAAAGAGAACCAAAAGGAGAATTTTCTTTCGTCAAAATTTTTCAGAAAATCACGTTTTAAGGAAATCCCGCATCGTGCGAAATTATCTTGTTTTTCCTAAACAACACGTTGTAAGTCGAAAAGCTTTCATGTTGCGTGTATGTCTAAGTGTGTAGCCTCAAAAGAGAAGGCACAGGACAGTTTTCTCTCGAAAGGATATGTAAGAATACCACTTCATAAGGAAATACAGTTTTGCAGAGTAAAGACATATACGTACGCATTGGAAACTCTTTACGAGAAGAAATAACGCATCGTACAAAATTAGCTTGTATCTCCAAAACTACACGTTGTATCTCGAAAAGAATTGTTGTGGCGTGTACGTCTTAACATGTAGCATCTAAAGAGAACCAAAAGGAGAATTTTCTTTCGTCAAAATTTTTCAGAAAATCACGTTTTAAGGAAATCCCGCATCGTGCGAAATTATCTTGTTTTTCCTAAACAACACGTTGTAAGTCGAAAAGCTTTCATGTTGCGTGTATGTCTAAGTGTGTAGCCTCAAAAGAGAAGGCACAGGACAGTTTTCTCTCGAAAGGATATGTAAGAATACCACTTCATAAGGAAATACAGTTTTGCAGAGTAAAGACATATACGTATGCATTGGAAACTCTTTACGAGAAGAAATAACGCATAGTACAAAATTAGCTTGTATCTCCAAAACTACACGTTGTATCTCGAAAAGAATTGTTGTGGCGTGTACGTCTTAACATGTAGCATCTAAAGAGAACCAAAAGGAGAATTTTCTTTCGTCAAAATTTTTCAGAAAATCACGTTTTAAGGAAATCCCGCATCGTGCGAAATTATCTTGTTTTTCCTAAACAACACGTTGTAAGTCGAAAAGCTTTCATGTTGCGTGTATGTCTAAGTGTGTAGCCTCAAAAGAGAAGGCACAGGACAGTTTTCTCTCGAAAGGATATGTAAGAATACCACTTCATAAGGAAATACAGTTTTGCAGAGTAAAGACATATAAGTACGCATTGGAAACTCTTTACGAGAAGAAATAACGCATCGTACAAAATTAGCTTGTATCTCCAAAACTACACGTTGTATCTCGAAAAGAATTGTTGTGGCGTGTACGTCTTAACATGTAGCATCTAAAGAGAACCAAAAGGAGAATTTTCTTTCGTCAAAATTTTTCAGAAAATCACGTTTTAAGGAAATCCCGCATCGTGCGAAATTATCTTGTTTTTCCTAAACAACACGTTGTAAGTCGAAAAGCTTTCATGTTGCGTGTATGTCTAAGTGTGTAGCCTCAAAAGAGAAGGCACAGGACAGTTTTCTCTCGAAAGGATATGTAAGAATACCACTTCATGAGGAAATACAGTTTTGCAGAGTAAAGACATATACGTACGCATTGGAAACTCTTTACCAGAAGAAATAACGCATCGTACAAAATTAGCTTGTATCTCCAAAACTACACGTTGTATCTCGAAAAGAATTGTTGTGGCGTGTACGTCTTAACATGTAGCATCTAAAGAGAACCAAAAGGAGAATTTTCTTTCGTCAAAATTTTTCAGAAAATCACGTTTTAAGGAAATCCCGCATCGTGCGAAATTATCTTGTTTTTCCTAAACAACACGTTGTAAGTCGAAAAGCTTTCATGTTGCGTGTATGTCTAAGTGTGTAGCCTCAAAAGAGAAGGCACAGGACAGTTTTCTCTCGAAAGGATATGTAAGAATACCACTTCATAAGGAAATACAGTTTTGCAGAGTAAAGACATATACGTATGCATTGGAAACTCTTTACGAGAAGAAATAACGCATAGTACAAAATTAGCTTGTATCTCCAAAACTACACGTTGTATCTCGAAAAGAATTGTTGTGGCGTGTACGTCTTAACATGTAGCATCTAAAGAGAACCAAAAGGAGAATTTTCTTTCGTCAAAATTTTTCAGAAAATCACGTTTTAAGGAAATCCCGTATCGTGCGAAATTATCTTGTTTTTCCTAAACAACACGTTGTAAGTCGAAAAGCTTTCATGTTGCGTGTATGTCTAAGTGTGTAGCCTCAAAAGAGAAGGCACAGGGCAGTTTTCTCTCGAAAGGATATGTAAGAATACCACTTCATATGGAAATACAGTTTTGCAGAGTAAAGACATATACGTACGCATTGGAAACTCTTTACGAGAAGAAATAACGCATAGTAAAAAATTAGCTTGTATCTCCAAAACTACACGTTGTATCTCGAAAAGAATTGTTGTGGCGTGTACGTCTTAACATGTAGCATCTAAAGAGAACCAAAAGGAGAATTTTCTTTCATCAAAATTTTTCAGAAAATCACGTTTTAAGGAAATCCCGCATCGTGCGAAATTATCTTGTTTTTCCTAAACAACACGTTGTAAGTCGAAAAGCTTTCATGTTGCGTGTATGTCTAAGTGTGTAGCCTCAAAAGAGAAGGCACAGGACAGTTTTCTCTCGAAAGGATATGTAAGAATACCACTTCATAAGGAAATACAGTTTTGCAGAGTAAAGACATATACGTACGCATTGGAAACTCTTTACGAGAAGAAATAACGCATAGTACAAAATTAGCTTGTATCTACAAAACTACACGTTGTATCTCGAAAAGAATTGTTGTGGCGTGTACGTCTTAACATGTAGCATCTAAAGAGAACCAAAAGGAGAATTTTCTTTCGTCAAAATTTTTCAGAAAATCACGTTTTAAGGAAATCCCGCATCTTGCGAAATTATCTTGTTTTTCCTAAACAACACGTTGTAAGTCGAAAAGCTTTCATGTTGCGTGTATGTCTAAGTGTGTAGCCTCAAAAGAGAAGGCACAGGACAGTTTTCTCTCGAAAGGATATGTAAGAATACCACTTCATAAGGAAATACAGTTTTGCAGAGTAAAGACATATACATACGCATTGGAAACTCTTTACGAGAAGAAATAACGCATCGTACAAAATTAGCTTGTATCTCCAAAACTACACGTTGTATCTCGAAAAGAATTGTCGTGGCGTGTACGTCTTAACATGTAGCATCTAAAGAGAACCAAAAGGAGAATTTTCTTTCGTCAAAATTTTTCAGAAAATCACGTTTTAAGGAAATCCCGCATCGTGCGAAATTATCTTGTTTTTCCTAAACAACACGTTGTAAGTCGAAAAGCTTTCATGTTGCGTGTATGTCTAAGTGTGTAGCCTCAAAAGAGAAGGCACAGGACAGTTTTCTCTCGAAAGGATATGTAAGAATACCACTTCATAAGGAAATACAGTTTTGCAGAGTAAAGACATATACGTACGCATTGGAAACTCTTTACGAGAAGAAATAACGCATCGTACAAAATTAGCTTGTATCTCCAAAACTACACGTTGTATCTCGAAAAGAATTGTTGTGGCGCGTACGTCTTAACATGTAGCATCTAAATAGAACCAAAAGGAGAATTTTCTTTCGTCAAAATTTTTCAGAAAATCACGTTTTAAGGAAATCCGGCATCGTGCGAAATTATCTTGTTTTTCCTAAACAACACGTTGTAAGTCGAAAAGCTTTCATGTTGCGTGTATGTCTAAGTGTGTAGCCTCAAAAGAGAAGGCACAGGACAGTTTTCTCTCGAAAGGATATGTAAGAATACCACTTCATAAGGAAATACAGTTTTGCAGAGTAAAGACATATACGTACGCATTGGAAACTCTTTACGAGAAGAAATAACGCATAGTACAAAATTAGCTTGTATCTCCAAAACTACACGTTGTATCTCGAAAAGAATTGTTGTGGCGTGTACGTCTTAACATGTAGCATCTAAAGAGAACCAAAAGGAGAATTTTCTTTCGTCAAAATTTTTCAGAAAATCACGTTTTAAGGAAATCCCGCATCGTGCGAAATTATCTTGTTTTTCCTAAACAACACGTTGTAAGTCGAAAAGCTTTCATGTTGCGTGTATGTCTAAGTGTGTAGCCTCAAAAGAGAAGGCACAGGACAGTTTTCTCTCGAAAGGATATGTAAGAATACCACTTCATAAGGAAATACAGTTTTGCAGAGTAAAGACATATACATACGCATTGGAAACTCTTTACGAGAAGAAATAACGCATCGTACAAAATTAGCTTGTATCTCCAAAACTACACGTTGTATCTCGAAAAGAATTGTTGTGGCGTGTACGTCTTAACATGTAGCATCTAAAGAGAACCAAAAGGAGAATTTTCTTTCGTCAAAATTTTTCAGAAAATCACGTTTTAAGGAAATCCCGCATCGTGCGAAATTATCTTGTTTTTCCTAAACAACACGTTGTAAGTCGAAAAGCTTTCATGTTGCGTGTATGTCTAAGTGTGTAGCCTCAAAAGAGAAGGCACAGGACAGTTTTCTCTCGAAAGGATATGTAAGAATACCACTTCATAAGGAAATACAGTTTTGCAGAGTAAAGACATATACGTACGCATTGGAAACTCTTTACGAGAAGAAATAACGCATCGTACAAAATTAGCTTGTATCTCCAAAACTACACGTTGTATCTCGAAAAGAATTGTTGTGGCGCGTACGTCTTAACATGTAGCATCTAAATAGAACCAAAAGGAGAATTTTCTTTCGTCAAAATTTTTCAGAAAATCACGTTTTAAGGAAATCCGGCATCGTGCGAAATTATCTTGTTTTTCCTAAACAACACGTTGTAAGTCGAAAAGCTTTCATGTTGCGTGTATGTCTAAGTGTGTAGCCTCAAAAGAGAAGGCACAGGACAGTTTTCTCTCGAAAGGATATGTAAGAATACCACTTCATAAGGAAATACAGTTTTGCAGAGTAAAGACATATACGTACGCATTGGAAACTCTTTACGAGAAGAAATAACGCATAGTACAAAATTAGCTTGTATCTCCAAAACTACACGTTGTATCTCGAAAAGAATTGTTGTGGCGTGTACGTCTTAACATGTAGCATCTAAAGAGAACCAAAAGGAGAATTTTCTTTCGTCAAAATTTTTCAGAAAATCACGTTTTAAGGAAATCCCGCATCGTGCGAAATTATCTTGTTTTTCCTAAACAACACGTTGTAAGTCGAAAAGCTTTCATGTTGCGTGTATGTCTAAGTGTGTAGCCTCAAAAGAGAAGGCACAGGACAGTTTTCTCTCGAAAGGATATGTAAGAATACCACTTCATAAGGAAATACAGTTTTGCAGAGTAAAGACATATACATACGCATTGGAAACTCTTTACGAGAAGAAATAACGCATCGTACAAAATTAGCTTGTATCTCCAAAACTACACGTTGTATCTCGAAAAGAATTGTTGTGGCGTGTACGTCTTAACATGTAGCATCTAAAGAGAACCAAAAGGAGAATTTTCTTTCGTCAAAATTTTTCAGAAAATCACGTTTTAAGGAAATCCCGCATCGTGCGAAATTATCTTGTTTTTCCTAAACAACACGTTGTAAGTCGAAAAGCTTTCATGTTGCGTGTATGTCTAAGTGTGTAGCCTCAAAAGAGAAGGCACAGGACAGTTTTCTCTCGAAAGGATATGTAAGAATACCACTTCATAAGGAAATACAGTTTTGCAGAGTAAAGACATATACGTACGCATTGGAAACTCTTTACGAGAAGAAATAACGCATAGTACAAAATTAGCTTGTATCTCCAAAACTACACGTTGTATCTCGAAAAGAATTGTTGTGGCGTGTACGTCTTAACATGTAGCATCTAAAGAGAACCAAAAGGAGAATTTTCTTTCGTCAAAATTTTTCAGAAAATCACGTTTTAAGGAAATCCCGCATCGTGCGAAATTATCTTGTTTTTCCTAAACAACACGTTGTAAGTCGAAAAGCTTTCATGTTGCGTGTATGTCTAAGTGTGTAGCCTCAAAAGAGAAGGCACAGGACAGTTTTCTCTCGAAAGGATATGTAAGAATACCACTTCATAAGGAAATACAGTTTTGCAGAGTAAAGACATATACGTACGCATTGGAAACTCTTTACGAGAAGAAATAACGCATAGTACAAAATTAGCTTGTATCTCCAAAACTACACGTTGTATCTCGAAAAGAATTGTTGTGGCGTGTACGTCTTAACATGTAGCATCTAAAGAGAACCAAAAGGAGAATTTTCTTTCGTCAAAATTTTTCAGAAAATCACGTTTTAAGGAAATCCCGCATCTTGCGAAATTATCTTGTTTTTCCTAAACAACACGTTGTAAGTCGAAAAGCTTTCATGTTGCGTGTATGTCTAAGTGTGTAGCCTCAAAAGAGAAGGCACAGGACAGTTTTCTCTCGAAAGGATATGTAAGAATACCACTTCATAAGGAAATACAGTTTTGCAGAGTAAAGACATATACATACGCATTGGAAACTCTTTACGAGAAGAAATAACGCATCGTACAAAATTAGCTTGTATCTCCAAAACTACACGTTGTATCTCGAAAAGAATTGTCGTGGCGTGTACGTCTTAACATGTAGCATCTAAAGAGAACCAAAAGGAGAATTTTCTTTCGTCAAAATTTTTCAGAAAATCACGTTTTAAGGAAATCCCGCATCGTGCGAAATTATCTTGTTTTTCCTAAACAACACGTTGTAAGTCGAAAAGCTTTCATGTTGCGTGTATGTCTAAGTGTGTAGCCTCAAAAGAGAAGGCACAGGACAGTTTTCTCTCGAAAGGATATGTAAGAATACCACTTCATAAGGAAATACAGTTTTGCAGAGTAAAGACATATACGTACGCATTGGAAACTCTTTACGAGAAGAAATAACGCATCGTACAAAATTAGCTTGTATCTCCAAAACTACACGTTGTATCTCGAAAAGAATTGTTGTGGCGCGTACGTCTTAACATGTAGCATCTAAATAGAACCAAAAGGAGAATTTTCTTTCGTCAAAATTTTTCAGAAAATCACGTTTTAAGGAAATCCGGCATCGTGCGAAATTATCTTGTTTTTCCTAAACAACACGTTGTAAGTCGAAAAGCTTTCATGTTGCGTGTATGTCTAAGTGTGTAGCCTCAAAAGAGAAGGCACAGGACAGTTTTCTCTCGAAAGGATATGTAAGAATACCACTTCATAAGGAAATACAGTTTTGCAGAGTAAAGACATATACGTACGCATTGGAAACTCTTTACGAGAAGAAATAACGCATAGTACAAAATTAGCTTGTATCTCCAAAACTACACGTTGTATCTCGAAAAGAATTGTTGTGGCGTGTACGTCTTAACATGTAGCATCTAAAGAGAACCAAAAGGAGAATTTTCTTTCGTCAAAATTTTTCAGAAAATCACGTTTTAAGGAAATCCCGCATCGTGCGAAATTATCTTGTTTTTCCTAAACAACACGTTGTAAGTCGAAAAGCTTTCATGTTGCGTGTATGTCTAAGTGTGTAGCCTCAAAAGAGAAGGCACAGGACAGTTTTCTCTCGAAAGGATATGTAAGAATACCACTTCATAAGGAAATACAGTTTTGCAGAGTAAAGACATATACATACGCATTGGAAACTCTTTACGAGAAGAAATAACGCATCGTACAAAATTAGCTTGTATCTCCAAAACTACACGTTGTATCTCGAAAAGAATTGTTGTGGCGTGTACGTCTTAACATGTAGCATCTAAAGAGAACCAAAAGGAGAATTTTCTTTCGTCAAAATTTTTCAGAAAATCACGTTTTAAGGAAATCCCGCATCGTGCGAAATTATCTTGTTTTTCCTAAACAACACGTTGTAAGTCGAAAAGCTTTCATGTTGCGTGTATGTCTAAGTGTGTAGCCTCAAAAGAGAAGGCACAGGACAGTTTTCTCTCGAAAGGATATGTAAGAATACCACTTCATAAGGAAATACAGTTTTGCAGAGTAAAGACATATACGTACGCATTGGAAACTCTTTACGAGAAGAAATAACGCATAGTACAAAATTAGCTTGTATCTCCAAAACTACACGTTGTATCTCGAAAAGAATTGTTGTGGCGTGTACGTCTTAACATGTAGCATCTAAAGAGAACCAAAAGGAGAATTTTCTTTCGTCAAAATTTTTCAGAAAATCACGTTTTAAGGAAATCCCGCATCGTGCGAAATTATCTTGTTTTTCCTAAACAACACGTTGTAAGTCGAAAAGCTTTCATGTTGCGTGTATGTCTAAGTGTCTAGCCTCAAAAGAGAAGGCACAGGACAGTTTTCTCTCGAAAGGATATGTAAGAATACCACTTCATAAGGAAATACAGTTTTGCAGAGTAAAGACATATACGTACGCATTGGAAACTCTTTACGAGAAGAAATAACGCATCGTACAAAATTAGCTTGTATCTCCAAAACTACACGTTGTATCTCGAAAAGAATTGTTGTGGCGTGTACGTCTTAACATGTAGCATCTAAAGAGAACCAAAAGGAGAATTTTCTTTCGTCAAAATTTTTCAGAAAATCACGTTTTAAGGAAATCCCGCATCGTGCGAAATTATCTTGTTTTTCCTAAACAACACGTTGTAAGTCGAAAAGCTTTCATGTTGCGTGTATGTCTACGTGTGTAGCCTCAAAAGAGAAGGCACAGGACAGTTTTCTCTCGAAAGGATATGTAAGAATACCACTTCATAAGGAAATACAGTTTTGCAGAGTAAAGACATATACGTACGCATTGGAAACTCTTTAAGAGAAGAAATAACGCATCGTACAAAATTAGCTTGTATCTCCAAAACTACACGTTGTATCTCGAAAAGAATTGTTGTGGCGTGTACGTCTTAACATGTAGCATCTAAAGAGAACCAAAAGGAGAATTTTCTTTCTTCAAAATTTTTCAGAAAATCACGTTTTAAGGAAATCCCGCATCGTGCGAAATTATCTTGTTTTTCCTAAACAACACGTTGTAAGTCGAAAAGCTTTCATGTTGCGTGTATGTCTAAGTGTGTAGCCTCAAAAGAGAAGGCACAGGACAGTGTTCTCTCGAAAGGATATGTAAGAATACCACTTCATAAGGAAATACAGTTTTGCAGAGTAAAGACATATACGTACGCATTGGAAACTCTTTACGAGAAGAAATAACGCATAGTACAAAATTAGCTTGTATCTCCAAAACTACACGTTGTATCTCGAAAAGAATTGTTGTGGCGTGTACGTCTTAACATGTAGCATCTAAAGAGAACCAAAAGGAGAATTTTCTTTCGTCAAAATTTTTCAGAAAATCACGTTTTAAGGAAATCCCGCATCGTGCGAAATTATCTTGTTTTTCCTAAACAACACGTTGTAAGTCGAAAAGCTTTCATGTTGCGTGTATGTCTAAGTGTGTAGCCTCAAAAGAGAAGGCACAGGACAGTTTTCTCTCGAAAGGATATGTAAGAATACCACTTCATAAGGAAATACAGTTTTGCAGAGTAAAGACATATACGTACGCATTGGAAACTCTTTACGAGAAGAAATAACGCATAGTACAAAATTAGCTTGTATCTCCAAAACCACACATTGTATCTCGAAAAGAATTGTTGTGGCGTGTACGTCTTAACATGTAGCATCTAAAGAGAACCAAAAGGAGAATTTTCTTTCGTCAAAATTTTTCAGAAAATCACGTTTTAAGGAAATCCCGCATCGTGCGAAATTATCTTGTTTTTCCTAAACAACACGTTGTAAGTCGAAAAGCTTTCATGTTGCGTGTATGTCTAAGTGTGTAGCCTCAAAAGAGAAGGCACAGGACAGTTTTCTCTCGAAAGGATATGTAAGAATACCACTTCATAAGGAAATACAGTTTTGCAGAGTAAAGACATATACGTACGCATTGGAAACTCTTTACGAGAAGAAATAACGCATCGTACAAAATTAGCTTGTATCTCCAAAACTACACGTTGTATCTCGAAAAGAATTGTCGTGGCGCGTACGTCTTAACATGTAGCATCTAAAGAGAACCAAAAGGAGAATTTTCTTTCGTCAAAATTTTTCAGAAAATCACGTTTTAAGGAAATCCCGCATCGTGCGAAATTATCTTGTTTTTCCTAAACAACACGTTGTAAATTGAAAAGCTTTCATGTTGCGTGTATGTCTAAGTGTGTAGCCTCAAAAGAGAAGGCACAGGACAGTTTTCTCTCGAAAGGATATGTAAGAATACCACTTCATAAGGAAATACAGTTTTGCAGAGTAAAGACATATACGTACGCATTGGAAAGTCTTTACGAGAAGAAATAACGCATCGTACAAAATTAGCTTGTATCTCCAAAACTACACGTTGTATCTCGAAAAGAATTGTTGTGGCGTGTACGTCTTAACATGTAGCATCTAAAGAGAACCAAAAGGAGAATTTTCTTTCGTCAAAATTTTTCAGAAAATCACGTTTTAAGGAAATCCCGCATCGTGCGAAATTATCTTGTTTTTCCTAAACAACACGTTGTAAGTCGAAAAGCTTTCATGTTGCGTGTATGTCTAAGTGTGTAGCCTCAAAAGAGAAGGCACAGGACAGTTTTCTCTCGAAAGGATATGTAAGAATACCACTTCATAAGGAAATACAGTTTTGCAGAGTAAAGACATATACGTACGCATTGGAAACTCATTACGAGAAGAAATAACGCATCGTACAAAATTAGCTTGTGTCTCCAAAACTACACGTTGTATCTCGAAAAGAATTGTTGTGGCGTGTACGTCGTAACATGTAGCATCTAAAGAGAACCAAAAGGAGAATTTTCTTTCGTCAAAATTTTTCAGAAAATCACGTTTTAAGGAAATCCCGCATCGTGCGAAATTATCTTGTTTTTCCTAAACAACACGTTGTAAGTCGAAAAGCTTTCATGTTGCGTGTATGTCTAAGTGTGTAGCCTCAAAAGAGAAGGCACAGGACAGTTTTCTCTCGAAAGGATATGTAAGAATACCACTTCATAAGGAAATACAGTTTTGCAGAGTAAAGACATATACGTATGCATTGGAAACTCTTTACGAGAAGAAATAACGCATCGTACAAAATTAGCTTGTATCTCCAAAACTACACGTTGTATCTCGAAAAGAATTGTTGTGGCGTGTACGTCTTAACATGTAGCATCTAAAGAGAACCAAAAGGAGAATTTTCTTTCGTCAAAATTTTTCAGAAAATCACGTTTTAAGGAAATCCCGCATCGTGCGAAATTATCTTGTTTTTCCTAAACAACACGTTGTAAGTCGAAAAGCTTTCATGTTGCGTGTATGTCTAAGTGTGTAGCCTCAAAAGAGAAGGCACAGGACAGTTTTCTCTCGAAAGGATATGTAAGAATACCACTTCATAAGGAAATACAGTTTTGCAGAGTAAAGACATATACGTACGCATTGGAAACTCTTTACGAGAAGAAATAACGCATAGTACAAAATTAGCTTGTATCTCCAAAACTACACGTTGTATCTCGAAAAGAATTGTTGTGGCGTGTACGTCTTAACATGTAGCATCTAAAGAGAACCAAAAGGAGAATTTTCTTTCGTCAAAATTTTTCAGAAAATCACGTTTTAAGGAAATCCCGCATCGTGCGAAATTATCTTGTTTTTCCTAAACAACACGTTGTAAGTCGAAAAGCTTTCATGTTGCGTGTATGTCTAAGTGTGTAGCCTCAAAAGAGAAGGCACAGGACAGTTTTCTCTCGAAAGGATATGTAAGAATACCACTTCATAAGGAAATACAGTTTTGCAGAGTAAAGACATATACGTACGCATTGGAAACTCTTTACGAGAAGAAATAACGCATCGTACAAAATTAGCTTGTATCTCCAAAACTACACGTTGTATCTCGAAAAGAATTGTCGTGGCGCGTACGTCTTAACATGTAGCATCTAAAGAGAACCAAAAGGAGAATTTTCTTTCGTCAAAATTTTTCAGAAAATCACGTTTTAAGGAAATCCCGCATCGTGCGAAATTATCTTGTTTTTCCTAAACAACACGTTGTAAATCGAAAAGCTTTCATGTTGCGTGTATGTCTAAGTGTGTAGCCTCAAAAGAGAAGGCACAGGACAGTTTTCTCTCGAAAGGATATGTAAGAATACCACTTCATAAGGAAATACAGTTTTGCAGAGTAAAGACATATACGTACGCATTGGAAACTCTTTACGAGAAGAAATAACGCATCGTACAAAATTAGCTTGTATCTCCAAAACTACACGTTGTATCTCGAAAAGAATTGTTGTGGCGTGTACGTCTTAACATGTAGCATCTAAAGAGAACCAAAAGGAGAATTTTCTTTCGTCAAAATTTTTCAGAAAATCACGTTTTAAGGAAATCCCGCATCGTGCGAAATTATCTTGTTTTTCCTAAACAACACGTTGTAAGTCGAAAAGCTTTCATGTTGCGTGTATGTCTAAGTGTGTAGCCTCAAAAGAGAAGGCACAGGACAGTTTTCTCTCGAAAGGATATGTAAGAATACCACTTCATAAGGAAATACAGTTTTGCAGAGTAAAGACATATACGTACGCATTGGAAACTCATTACGAGAAGAAATAACGCATCGTACAAAATTAGCTTGTGTCTCCAAAACTACACGTTGTATCTCGAAAAGAATTGTTGTGGCGTGTACGTCTTAACATGTAGCATCTAAAGAGAACCAAAAGGAGAATTTTCTTTCGTCAAAATTTTTCAGAAAATCACGTTTTAAGGAAATCCCGCATCGTGCGAAATTATCTTGTTTTTCCTAAACAACACGTTGTAAGTCGAAAAGCTTTCATGTTGCGTGTATGTCTAAGTGTGTAGCCTCAAAAGAGAAGGCACAGGACAGTTTTCTCTCGAAAGGATATGTAAGAATACCACTTCATAAGGAAATACAGTTTTGCAGAGTAAAGACATATACGTACGCATTGGAAACTCTTTACGAGAAGAAATAACGCATAGTACAAAATTAGCTTGTATCTCCAAAACTACACGTTGTATCTCGAAAAGAATTGTTGTGGCGTGTACGTCTTAACATGTAGCATCTAAAGAGAACCAAAAGGAGAATTTAATTTCGTCAAAATTTTTCAGAAAATCACGTTTTAAGGAAATCCCGCATCGTGCGAAATTATCATGTTTTTCCTAAACAACACGTTGTAAGTCGAAAAGCTTTCATGTTGCGTGTATGTCTAAGTGTGTAGCCTCAAAAGAGAAGGCACAGGACAGTTTTCTCTCGAAAGGATATGTAAGAATACCACTACATAAGGAAATACAGTTTTGCAGAGTAAAGACATATACGTACGCATTGGAAACTCTTTACGAGAAGAAATAATGCATAGTACAAAATTAGCTTGTATCTCCAAAACTACACGTTGTATCTCGAAAAGAATTGTTGTGGCGTGTACGTCTTAACATGTAGCATCTAAAGAGAACCAAAAGGAGAATTTTCTTTCTTCAAAATTTTTAAGAAAATCACGTTTTAAGGAAATCCCGCATCGTGCGAAATTATCTTGTTTTTCCTAAACAACACGTTGTAAGTCGAAAAGCTTTCATGTTGCGTGTATGTCTAAGTGTGTAGCCTCAAAAGAGAAGGCACAGGACAGTTTTCTCTCGAAAGGATATGTAAGAATACCACTTCATAAGGAAATACAGTTTTGCAGAGTAAAGACATATACGTACGCATTGGAAACTCTTTACGAGAAGAAATAACGCATAGTACAAAATTAGCTTGTATCTCCAAAACTACACGTTGTATCTCGAAAAGAATTGTTGTGGCGTGTACGTCTTAACATGTAGCATCTAAAGAGAACCAAAAGGAGAATTTTCTTTCGTCAAAATTTTTCAGAAAATCACGTTTTAAGGAAATCCCGCATCGTGCGAAATTATCTTGTTTTTCCTAAACAACACGTTGTAAGTCGAAAAGCTTTCATGTTGCGTGTATGTCTAAGTGTGTAGCCTCAAAAGAGAAGGCACAGGACAGTTTTCTCTCGAAAGGATATGTAAGAATACCACTTCATAAGGAAATACAGTTTTGCAGAGTAAAGACATATACGTACGCATTGGAAACTCTTTACGAGAAGAAATAACGCATCGTACAAAATTAGCTTGTATCTCCAAAACTACACGTTGTATCTCGAAAAGAATTGTTGTGGCGTGTACGTCTTAACATGTAGCATCTAAAGAGAACCAAAAGGAGAATTTTCTTTCGTCAAAATTTTTCAGAAAATCACGTTTTAAGGAAATCCTGCATCGTGCGAAATTATCTTGTTTTTCCTAAACAACACGTTGTAAGTCGAAAAGCTTTCATGTTGCGTGTATGTCTAAGTGTGTAGCCTCAAAAGAGAAGGCACAGGA
Organism: Apodemus sylvaticus; assembly: GCF_947179515.1. Taxonomy (NCBI): domain Eukaryota; kingdom Metazoa; phylum Chordata; class Mammalia; order Rodentia; family Muridae; genus Apodemus; species Apodemus sylvaticus. The sequence goes on from NW_026263027.1 coordinate 2,002,383, forward strand.
CAGTTTTCTCTCGAAAGGATATGTAAGAATACCACTTCATAAGGAAATACAGTTTTGCAGAGTAAAGACATATACGTACGCATTGGAAACTCTTTACGAGAAGAAATAACGCATAGTACAAAATTAGCTTGTATCTCCAAAACTACACGTTGTATCTCGAAAAGAATTGTTGTGGCGTGTACGTCTTAACATGTAGCATCTAAAGAGAACCAAAAGGAGAATTTTCTTTCGTCAAAATTTTTCAGAAAATCACGTTTTAAGGAAATCCCGCATCGTGCGAAATTATCTTGTTTTTCCTAAACAACACGTTGTAAGTCGAAAAGCTTTCATGTTGCGTGTATGTCTAAGTGTGTAGCCTCAAAAGAGAAGGCACAGGACAGTTTTCTCTCGAAAGGATATGTAAGAATACCACTTCATAAGGAAATACAGTTTTGCAGAGTAAAGACATATACGTACGCATTGGAAACTCTTTACGAGAAGAAATAACGCATCGTACAAAATTAGCTTGTATCTCCAAAACTACACGTTGTATCTCGAAAAGAATTGTTGTGGCGTGTACGTCTTAACATGTAGCATCTAAAGAGAACCAAAAGGAGAATTTTCTTTCGTCAAAATTTTTCAGAAAATCACGTTTTAAGGAAATCCTGCATCGTGCGAAATTATCTTGTTTTTCCTAAACAACACGTTGTAAGTCGAAAAGCTTTCATGTTGCGTGTATGTCTAAGTGTGTAGCCTCAAAAGAGAAGGCACAGGACAGTTTTCTCTCGAAAGGATATGTAAGAATACCACTTCATAAGGAAATACAGTTTTGCAGAGTAAAGACATATACGTACGCATTGGAAACTCTTTACGAGAAGAAATAACGCATCGTACAAAATTAGCTTGTATCTCCAAAACTACACGTTGTATCTCGAAAAGAATTGTTGTGGCGTGTACGTCTTAACATGTAGCATCTAAAGAGAACCAAAGGAGAATTTTCTTTCGTCAAAATTTTTCAGAAAATCACGTTTTAAGGAAATCCCGCATCGTGCGAAATTATCTTGTTTTTCCTAAACAACACGTTGTAAGTCGAAAAGCTTTCATGTTGCGTGTATGTCTAAGTGTGTAGCCTCAAAAGAGAAGGCACAGGACAGTTTTCTCTGGAAAGGATATGTAAGAATACCACTTCATAAGGAAATACAGTTTTGCAGAGTAAAGACATATACGTACGCATTGGAAAGTCTTTACGAGAAGAAATAACGCATCGTACAAAATTAGCTTGTATCTCCAAAACTACACGTTATATCTCGAAAAGAATTGTTGTGGCGTGTACGTCTTAACATGTAGCATCTAAAGAGAACCAAAAGGAGAATTTTCTTTCGTCAAAATTTTTCAGAAAATCACGTTTTAAGGAAATCCCGCATCGTGCGAAATTATCTTGTTTTTTCCTAAACAACACGTTGTAAGTCGAAAAGCTTTCATGTTGCGTGTATGTCTAAGTGTGTAGCCTCAAAAGAGAAGGCACAGGACAGTTTTCTCTCGAAAGGATATGTAAGAATACCACTTCATAAGGAAATACAGTTTTGCAGAGTAAAGACATATACGTACGCATTGGAAACTCTTTACGAGAAGAAATAACGCATCGTACAAAATTAGCTTGTATCTCCAAAACTACACGTTGTATCTCGAAAAGAATTGTTGTGGCGTGTACGTCTTAACATGTAGCATCTAAAGAGAACCAAAAGGAGAATTTTCTTTCGTCAAAATTTTTCAGAAAATCACGTTTTAAGGAAATCCCGCATCGTGCGAAATTATCTTGTTTTTCCTAAACAACACGTTGTAAGTCGAAAAGCTTTCATGTTGCGTGTATGTCTAAGTGTGTAGCCTCAAAAGAGAAGGCACAGGACAGTTTTCTCTCGAAAGGATATGTAAGAATACCACTTCATAAGGAAATACAGTTTTGCAGAGTAAAGACATATACGTATGCATTGGAAACTCTTTACGAGAAGAAATAACGCATAGTACAAAATTAGCTTGTATCTCCAAAACTACACGTTGTATCTCGAAAAGAATTGTTGTGGCGTGTACGTCTTAACATGTAGCATCTAAAGAGAACCAAAAGGAGAATTTTCTTTCGTCAAAATTTTTCAGAAAATCACGTTTTAAGGAAATCCCGCATCGTGCGAAATTATCTTGTTTTTCCTAAACAACACGTTGTAAGTCGAAAAGCTTTCATGTTGCGTGTATGTCTAAGTGTGTAGCCTCAAAAGAGAAGGCACAGGACAGTTTTCTCTCGAAAGGATATGTAAGAATACCACTTCATAAGGAAATACAGTTTTGCAGAGTAAAGACATATACGTACGCATTGGAAACTCTTTACGAGAAGAAATAACGCATAGTACAAAATTAGCTTGTATCTCCAAAACTACACGTTGTATCTCGAAAAGAATTGTTGTGGCGTGTACGTCTTAACATGTAGCATCTAAAGAGAACCAAAAGGAGAATTTTCTTTCGTCAAAATTTTTCAGAAAATCACGTTTTAAGGAAATCCCGCATCGTGCGAAATTATCTTGTTTTTCCTAAACAACACGTTGTAAGTCGAAAAGCTTTCATGTTGCGTGTATGTCTAAGTGTGTAGCCTCAAAAGAGAAGGCACAGGACAGTTTTCTCTCGAAAGGATATGTAAGAATACCACTTCATGAGGAAATACAGTTTTGCAGAGTAAAGACATATACGTACGCATTGGAAACTCTTTACCAGAAGAAATAACGCATCGTACAAAATTAGCTTGTATCTCCAAAACTACACGTTGTATCTCGAAAAGAATTGTTGTGGCGTGTACGTCTTAACATGTAGCATCTAAAGAGAACCAAAAGGAGAATTTTCTTTTGTCAAAATTTTTCAGAAAATCACGTTTTAAGGAAATCCCGCATCGTGCGAAATTATCTTGTTTTTCCTAAACAACACGTTGTAAGTCGAAAAGCTTTCATGTTGCGTGTATGTCTAAGTGTGTAGCCTCAAAAGAGAAGGCACAGGACAGTTTTCTCTCGAAAGGATATGTAAGGATACCACTTCATAAGGAAATACAGTTTTGCAGAGTAAAGACATATACGTATGCATTGGAAACTCTTTACGAGAAGAAATAACGCATAGTACAAAATTAGCTTGTATCTCCAAAACTACACGTTGTATCTCGAAAAGAATTGTTGTGGCGTGTACGTCTTAACATGTAGCATCTAAAGAGAACCAAAAGGAGAATTTTCTTTCGTCAAAATTTTTCAGAAAATCACGTTTTAAGGAAATCCCGCATCGTGCGAAATTATCTTGTTTTTCCTAAACAACACGTTGTAAGTCGAAAAGCTTTCATGTTGCGTGTATGTCTAAGTGTGTAGCCTCAAAAGAGAAGGCACAGGGCAGTTTTCTCTCGAAAGGATATGTAAGAATACCACTTCATATGGAAATACAGTTTTGCAGAGTAAAGACATATACGTACGCATTGGAAACTCTTTACGAGAAGAAATAACGCATAGTACAAAATTAGCTTGTATCTCCAAAACTACACGTTGTATCTCGAAAAGAATTGTTGTGGCGTGTACGTCTTAACATGTAGCATCTAAAGAGAACCAAAAGGAGAATTTTCTTTCGTCAAAATTTTTCAGAAAATCACGTTTTAAGGAAATCCCGCATCGTGCGAAATTATCTTGTTTTTCCTAAACAACACGTTGTAAGTCGAAAAGCTTTCATGTTGCGTGTATGTCTAAGTGTGTAGCCTCAAAAGAGAAGGCACAGAACAGTTTTCTCTCGAAAGGATATGTAAGAATACCACTTCATAAGGAAATACAGTTTTGCAGAGTAAAGACATATACGTACGCATTGGAAACTCTTTACGAGAAGAAATAACGCATAGTACAAAATTAGCTTGTATCTCCAAAACCACACATTGTATCTCGAAAAGAATTGTTGTGGCGTGTACGTCTTAACATGTAGCATCTAAAGAGAACCAAAAGGAGAATTTTCTTTCGTCAAAATTTTTCAGAAAATCACGTTTTAAGGAAATCCCGCATCGTGCGAAATTATCTTGTTTTTCCTAAACAACACGTTGTAAGTCGAAAAGCTTTCATGTTGCGTGTATGTCTAAGTGTGTAGCCTCAAAAGAGAAGGCACAGGACAGTTTTCTCTCGAAAGGATATGTAAGAATACCACTTCATAAGGAAATACAGTTTTGCAGAGTAAAGACATATACGTACGCATTGGAAACTCTTTACGAGAAGAAATAACGCATCGTACAAAATTAGCTTGTATCTCCAAAACTACACGTTGTATCTCGAAAAGAATTGTCGTGGCGCGTACGTCTTAACATGTAGCATCTAAAGAGAACCAAAAGGAGAATTTTCTTTCGTCAAAATTTTTCAGAAAATCACGTTTTAAGGAAATCCCGCATCGTGCGAAATTATCTTGTTTTTCCTAAACAACACGTTGTAAATCGAAAAGCTTTCATGTTGCGTGTATGTCTAAGTGTGTAGCCTCAAAAGAGAAGGCACAGGACAGTTTTCTCTCGAAAGGATATGTAAGAATACCACTTCATAAGGAAATACAGTTTTGCAGAGTAAAGACATATACGTACGCATTGGAAACTCTTTACGAGAAAAAATAACGCATCGTACAAAATTAGCTTGTATCTCCAAAACTACACGTTGTATCTCGAAAAGAATTGTTGTGGCGTGTACGTCTTAACATGTAGCATCTAAAGAGAACCAAAAGGAGAATTTTCTTTCGTCAAAATTTTTCAGAAAATCACGTTTTAAGGAAATCCCGCATCGTGCGAAATTATCTTGTTTTTCCTAAACAACACGTTGTAAGTCGAAAAGCTTTCATGTTGCGTGTATGTCTAAGTGTGTAGCCTCAAAAGAGAAGGCACAGGACAGTTTTCTCTCGAAAGGATATGTAAGAATACCACTTCATAAGGAAATACAGTTTTGCAGAGTAAAGACATATACGTACGCATTGGAAACTCATTAGGAGAAGAAATAACGCATCGTACAAAATTAGCTTGTGTCTCCAAAACTACACGTTGTATCTCGAAAAGAATTGTTGTGGCGTGTACGTCTTAACATGTAGCATCTAAAGAGAACCAAAAGGAGAATTTTCTTTCGTCAAAATTTTTCAGAAAATCACGTTTTAAGGAAATCCCGCATCGTGCGAAATTATCTTGTTTTTCCTAAACAACACGTTGTAAGTCGAAAAGCTTTCATGTTGCGTGTATGTCTAAGTGTGTAGCCTCAAAAGAGAAGGCACAGGACAGTTTTCTCTCGAAAGGATATGTAAGAATACCACTTCATAAGGAAATACAGTTTTGCAGAGTAAAGACATATACGTACGCATTGGAAACTCTTTACGAGAAGAAATAACGCATCTTACAAAATTAGCTTGTATCTCCAAAACTACACGTTGTATCTCGAAAAGAATTGTTGTGGCGTGTACGTCGTAACATGTAGCATCTAAAGAGAACCAAAAGGAGAATTTTCTTTCGTCAAAATTTTTCAGAAAATCACGTTTTAAGGAAATCCCGCATCGTGCGAAATTATCTTGTTTTTCCTAAACAACACGTTGTAAGTCGAAAAGCTTTCATGTTGCGTGTATGTCTAAGTGTGTAGCCTCAAAAGAGAAGGCACAGGACAGTTTTCTCTCGAAAGGATATGTAAGAATACCACTTCATAAGGAAATACAGTTTTGCAGAGTAAAGACATATACGTACGCATTGGAAACTCTTTACGAGAAGAAATAACGCATAGTACAAAATTAGCTTGTATCTCCAAAACTACACGTTGTATCTCGAAAAGAATTGTTGTGGCGTGTACGTCTTAACATGTAGCATCTAAAGAGAACCAAAAGGAGAATTTTCTTTCGTCAAAATTTTTCAGAAAATCACGTTTTAAGGAAATCCCGCATCGTGCAAAATTATCTTGTTTTTCCTAAACAACACGTTGTAAGTCGAAAAGCTTTCATGTTGCGTGTATGTCTAAGTGTGTAGCCTCAAAAGAGAAGGCACAGGACAGTTTTCTCTCGAAAGGATATGTAAGAATACCACTTCATAAGGAAATACAGTTTTGCAGAGTAAAGACATATACGTACGCATTGGAAACTCTTTACGAGAAGAAATAACGCATCGTACAAAATTAGCTTGTATCTCCAAAACTACACGTTGTATCTCGAAAAGAATTGTCGTGGCGCGTACGTCTTAACATGTAGCATCTAAAGAGAACCAAAAGGAGAATTTTCTTTCGTCAAAATTTTTCAGAAAATCACGTTTTAAGGAAATCCCGCATCGTGCGAAATTATCTTGTTTTTCCTAAACAACACGTTGTAAATCGAAAAGCTTTCATGTTGCGTGTATGTCTAAGTGTGTAGCCTCAAAAGAGAAGGCACAGGACAGTTTTCTCTCGAAAGGATATGTAAGAATACCACTTCATAAGGAAATACAGTTTTGCAGAGTAAAGACATATACGTACGCATTGGAAACTCTTTACGAGAAGAAATAACGCATCGTACAAAATTAGCTTGTATCTCCAAAACTACACGTTGTATCTCGAAAAGAATTGTTGTGGCGTGTACGTCTTAACATGTAGCATCTAAAGAGAACCAAAAGGAGAATTTTCTTTCGTCAAAATTTTTCAGAAAATCACGTTTTAAGGAAATCCCGCATCGTGCGAAATTATCTTGTTTTTCCTAAACAACACGTTGTAAGTCGAAAAGCTTTCATGTTGCGTGTATGTCTAAGTGTGTAGCCTCAAAAGAGAAGGCACAGGACAGTTTTCTCTCGAAAGGATATGTAAGAATACCACTTCATAAGGAAATACAGTTTTGCAGAGTAAAGACATATACGTACGCATTGGAAACTCATTACGAGAAGAAATAACGCATCGTACAAAATTAGCTTGTGTCTCCAAAACTACACGTTGTATCTCGAAAAGAATTGTTGTGGCGTGTACGTCTTAACATGTAGCATCTAAAGAGAACCAAAAGGAGAATTTTCTTTCGTCAAAATTTTTCAGAAAATCACGTTTTAAGGAAATCCCGCATCGTGCGAAATTATCTTGTTTTTCCTAAACAACACGTTGTAAGTCGAAAAGCTTTCATGTTGCGTGTATGTCTAAGTGTGTAGCCTCAAAAGAGAAGGCACAGGACAGTTTTCTCTCGAAAGGATATGTAAGAATACCACTTCATAAGGAAATACAGTTTTGCAGAGTAAAGACATATACGTACGCATTGGAAACTCTTTACGAGAAGAAATAACGCATAGTACAAAATTAGCTTGTATCTCCAAAACTACACGTTGTATCTCGAAAAGAATTGTTGTGGCGTGTACGTCTTAACATGTAGCATCTAAAGAGAACCAAAAGGAGAATTTTCTTTCGTCAAAATTTTTCAGAAAATCACGTTTTAAGGAAATCCCGCATCGTGCGAAATTATCTTGTTTTTCCTAAACAACACGTTGTAAGTCGAAAAGCTTTCATGTTGCGTGTATGTCTAAGTGTGTAGCCTCAAAAGAGAAGGCACAGGACAGTTTTCTCTCGAAAGGATATGTAAGAATACCACTTCATAAGGAAATACAGTTTTGCAGAGTAAAGACATATACGTACGCATTGGAAACTCTTTACGAGAAGAAATAACGCATAGTACAAAATTAGCTTGTATCTCCAAAACTACACGTTGTATCTCGAAAAGAATTGTTGTGGCGTGTACGTCTTAACATGTAGCATCTAAAGAGAACCAAAAGGAGAATTTTCTTTCTTCAAATTTTTTCAGAAAATCACGTTTTAAGGAAATCCCGCATCGTGCGAAATTATCTTGTTTTTCCTAAACAACACGTTGTAAGTCGAAAAGCTTTCATGTTGTGTGTATGTCTAAGTGTGTAGCCTCAAAAGAGAAGGCACAGGACAGTTTTCTCTCGAAAGGATATGTAAGAATACCACTTCATAAGGAAATACAGTTTTGCAGAGTAAAGACATATACGTACGCATTGGAAACTCTTTACGAGAAGAAATAACGCATCGTACAAAATTAGCTTTTATCTCCAAAACTACACGTTGTATCTCGAAAAGAATTGTTGTGGCGTGTACGTCTTAACATGTAGCATCTAAAGAGAACCAAAAGGAGAATTTAATTTCGTCAAAATTTTTCAGAAAATCACGTTTTAAGGAAATCCCGCATCGTGCGAAATTATCATGTTTTTCCTAAACAACACGTTGTAAGTCGAAAAGCTTTCATGTTGCGTGTATGTCTAAGTGTGTAGCCTCAAAAGAGAAGGCACAGGACAGTTTTCTCTCGAAAGGATATGTAAGAATACCACTACATAAGGAAATACAGTTTTGCAGAGTAAAGACATATACGTACGCATTGGAAACTCTTTACGAGAAGAAATAATGCATAGTACAAAATTAGCTTGTATCTCCAAAACTACACGTTGTATCTCGAAAAGAATTGTTGTGGCGTGTACGTCTTAACATGTAGCATCTAAAGAGAACCAAAAGGAGAATTTTCTTTCTTCAAAATTTTTAAGAAAATCACGTTTTAAGGAAATCCCGCATCGTGCGAAATTATCTTGTTTTTCCTAAACAACACGTTGTAAGTCGAAAAGCTTTCATGTTGCGTGTATGTCTAAGTGTGTAGCCTCAAAAGAGAAGGCACAGGACAGTTTTCTCTCGAAAGGATATGTAAGAATACCACTTCATAAGGAAATACAGTTTTGCAGAGTAAAGACATATACGTACGCATTGGAAACTCTTTACGAGAAGAAATAACGCATCGTACAAAATTAGCTTGTATCTCCAAAACTACACGTTGTATCTCGAAAAGAATTGTTGTGGCGTGTACGTCTTAACATGTAGCATCTAAAGAGAACCAAAAGGAGAATTTTCTTTCTTCAAAATTTTTAAGAAAATCACGTTTTAAGGAAATCCCGCATCGTGCGAAATTATCTTGTTTTTCCTAAACAACAGGTTGTAAGTCGAAAAGCTTTCATGTTGCGTGTATGTCTAAGTGTGTAGCCTCAAAAGAGAAGGCACAGGACAGTTTTCTCTCGAAAGGATATGTAAGAATACCACTTCATAAGGAAATACAGTTTTGCAGAGTAAAGACATATACGTACGCATTGGAAACTCTTTACGTCAAGAAATAACGCATCGTACAAAATTAGCTTGTATCTCCAAAACTACACGTTGTATCTCGAAAAGAATTGTTGTGGCGTGTACGTCTTAACATGTAGCATCTAAAGAGAACCAAAAGGACAATTTTCTTTCGTCAAAATTTTTCAGAAAATCACGTTTTAAGGAAATCCCGCATCGTGCGAAATTATCTTGTTTTTCCTAAACAACACGTTGTAAGTCGAAAAGCTTTCATGTTGCGTGTATGTCTAAGTGTGTAGCCTCAAAAGAGAAGGCACAGGACAGTTTTCTCTCGAAAGGATATGTAAGAATACCACTTCATAAGGAAATACAGTTTTGCAGAGTAAAGACATATACGTACGCATTGGAAACTCTTTACGAGAAGAAATAACGCATCGTACAAAATTAGCTTGTATCTCCAAAACTACACGTTGTATCTCGAAAAGAATTGTCGTGGCGCGTACGTCTTAACATGTAGCATCTAAAGAGAACCAAAAGGAGAATTTTCTTTCGTCAAAATTTTTCAGAAAATCACGTTTTAAGGAAATCCCGCATCGTGCGAAATTATCTTGTTTTTCCTAAACAACACGTTGTAAATCGAAAAGCTTTCATGTTGCGTGTATGTCTAAGTGTGTAGCCTCAAAAGAGAAGGCACAGGACAGTTTTCTCTCGAAAGGATATGTAAGAATACCACTTCATAAGGAAATACAGTTTTGCAGAGTAAAGACATATACGTACGCATTGGAAACTCTTTACGAGAAGAAATAACGCATCGTACAAAATTAGCTTGTATCTCCAAAACTACACGTTGTATCTCGAAAAGAATTGTTGTGGCGTGTACGTCTTAACATGTAGCATCTAAAGAGAACCAAAAGGAGAATTTTCTTTCGTCAAAATTTTTCAGAAAATCACGTTTTAAGGAAATCCCGCATCGTGCGAAATTATCTTGTTTTTCCTAAACAACACGTTGTAAGTCGAAAAGCTTTCATGTTGCGTGTATGTCTAAGTGTGTAGCCTCAAAAGAGAAGGCACAGGACAGTTTTCTCTCGAAAGGATATGTAAGAATACCACTTCATAAGGAAATACAGTTTTGCAGAGTAAAGACATATACGTACGCATTGGAAACTCATTACGAGAAGAAATAACGCATCGTACAAAATTAGCTTGTGTCTCCAAAACTACACGTTGTATCTCGAAAAGAATTGTTGTGGCGTGTACGTCTTAACATGTAGCATCTAAAGAGAACCAAAAGGAGAATTTTCTTTCGTCAAAATTTTTCAGAAAATCACGTTTTAAGGAAATCCCGCATCGTGCGAAATTATCTTGTTTTTCCTAAACAACACGTTGTAACTCGAAAAGCTTTCATGTTGCGTGTATGTCTAAGTGTGTAGCCTCAAAAGAGAAGGCACAGGACAGTTTTCTCTCGAAAGGATATGTAAGAATACCACTTCATAAGGAAATACAGTTTTGCAGAGTAAAGACATATACGTACGCATTGGAAACTCTTTACGAGAAGAAATAACGCATCTTACAAAATTAGCTTGTATCTCCAAAACTACACGTTGTATCTCGAAAAGAATTGTTGTGGCGTGTACGTCGTAACATGTAGCATCTAAAGAGAACCAAAAGGAGAATTTTCTTTCGTCAAAATTTTTCAGAAAATCACGTTTTAAGGAAATCCCGCATCGTGCGAAATTATCTTGTTTTTCCTAAACAACACGTTGTAAGTCGAAAAGCTTTCATGTTGCGTGTATGTCTAAGTGTGTAGCCTCAAAAGAGAAGGCACAGGACAGTTTTCTCTCGAAAGGATATGTAAGAATACCACTTCATAAGGAAATACAGTTTTGCAGAGTAAAGACATATACGTACGCATTGGAAACTCTTTACGAGAAGAAATAACGCATCGTACAAAATTAGCTTGTATCTCCAAAACTACACGTTGTATCTCGAAAAGAATTGTTGTGGCGTGTACGTCTTAACATGTAGCATCTAAAGAGAACCAAAAGGAGAATTTTCTTTCGTCAAAATTTTTCAGAAAATCACGTTTTAAGGAAATCCCGCATCGTGCGAAATTATCTTGTTTTCCCTAAACAACACGTTGTAAGTCGAAAAGCTTTCATGTTGCGTGTATGTCTAAGTGTGTAGCCTCAAAAGAGAAGGCACAGGACAGTTTTCTCTCGAAAGGATATGTAAGAATACCACTTCATAAGGAAATACAGTTTTGCAGAGTAAAGACATATACGTACGCATTGGAAACTCTTTACGAGAAGAAATAACGCATAGTACAAAATTAGCTTGTATCTCCAAAACTACACGTTGTATCTCGAAAAGAATTGTTGTGGCGTGTACGTCTTAACATGTAGCATCTAAAGAGAACCAAAAGGAGAATTTCCTTTCGTCAAAATTTTTCAGAAAATCACGTTTTAAGGAAATCCCGCATCGTGCGAAATTATCTTGTTTTTCCTAAACAACACGTTGTAAGTCGAAAAGCTTTCATGTTGCGTGTATGTCTAAGTGTGTAGCCTCAAAAGAGAAGGCACAGGACAGTTTTCTCTCGAAAGGATATGTAAGAATACCACTTCATAAGGAAATACAGTTTTGCAGAGTAAAGACATATACGTACGCATTGGAAACTCTTTACGAGAAGAAATAACGCATCGTACAAAATTAGCTTGTATCTCCAAAACTACACGTTGTATCTCGAAAAGAATTGTCGTGGCGCGTACATCTTAACATGTAGCATCTAAAGAGAACCAAAAGGAGAATTTTCTTTCGTCAAAATTTTTCAGAAAATCACGTTTTAAGGAAATCCCGCATCGTGCGAAATTATCTTGTTTTTCCTAAACAACACGTTGTAAATCGAAAAGCTTTCATGTTGCGTGTATGTCTAAGTGTGTAGCCTCAAAAGAGAAGGCACAGGACAGTTTTCTCTCGAAAGGATATGTAAGAATACCACTTCATAAGGAAATACAGTTTTGCAGAGTAAAGACATATACGTACGCATTGGAAACTCATTATGAGAAGAAATAACGCATCGTACAAAATTAGCTTGTGTCTCCAAAACTACACGTTGTATCTCGAAAAGAATTGTTGTGGCGTGTACGTCTTAACATGTAGCATCTAAAGAGAACCAAAAGGAGAATTTTCTTTCGTCAAAATTTTTCAGAAAATCACGTTTTAAGGAAATCCCGCATCGTGCGAAATTATCTTGTTTTTCCTAAACAACACGTTGTAAGTCGAAAAGCTTTCATGTTGCGTGTATGTCTAAGTGTGTAGCCTCAAAAGAGAAGGCACAGGACAGTTTTCTCTCGAAAGGATATGTAAGAATACCACTTCATAAGGAAATACAGTTTTGCAGAGTAAAGACATATACGTACGCATTGGAAACTCTTTACGAGAAGAAATAACGCATCTTACAAAATTAGCTTGTATCTCCAAAACTACACGTTGTATCTCGAAAAGAATTGTTGTGGCGTGTACGTCGTAACATGTAGCATCTAAAGAGAACCAAAAGGAGAATTTTCTTTCGTCAAAATTTTTCAGAAAATCACGTTTTAAGGAAATCCCGCATCGTGCGAAATTATCTTGTTTTTCCTAAACAACACGTTGTAAGTCGAAAAGCTTTCATGTTGCGTGTATGTCTAAGTGTGTAGCCTCAAAAGAGAAGGCACAGGACAGTTTTCTCTCGAAAGGATATGTAAGAATACCACTTCATAAGGAAATACAGTTTTGCAGAGTAAAGACATATACGTATGCATTGGAAACTCTTTACGAGAAGAAATAACGCATCGTACAAAATTAGCTTGTATCTCCAAAACTACACGTTGTATCTCGAAAAGAATTGTTGTGGCGTGTACGTCTTAACATGTAGCATCTAAAGAGAACCAAAAGGAGAATTTTCTTTCGTCAAAATTTTTCAGAAAATCACGTTTTAAGGAAATCCCGCATCGTGCGAAATTATCTTGTTTTTCCTAAACAACACGTTGTAAGTCGAAAAGCTTTCATGTTGCGTGTATGTCTAAGTGTGTAGCCTCAAAAGAGAAGGCACAGGACAGTTTTCTCTCGAAAGGATATGTAAGAATACCACTTCATAAGGAAATACAGTTTTGCAGAGTAAAGACATATACGTACGCATTGGAAACTCTTTACGAGAAGAAATAACGCATAGTACAAAATTAGCTTGTATCTCCAAAACTACACGTTGTATCTCGAAAAGAATTGTTGTGGCGTGTACGTCTTAACATGTAGCATCTAAAGAGAACCAAAAGGAGAATTTTCTTTCGTCAAAATTTTTCAGAAAATCACGTTTTAAGGAAATCCCGCATCGTGCAAAATTATCTTGTTTTTCCTAAACAACACGTTGTAAGTCGAAAAGCTTTCATGTTGCGTGTATGTCTAAGTGTGTAGCCTCAAAAGAGAAGGCACAGGACAGTTTTCTCTCGAAAGGATATGTAAGAATACCACTTCATAAGGAAATACAGTTTTGCAGAGTAAAGACATATACGTACGCATTGGAAACTCTTTACGAGAAGAAATAACGCATAGTACAAAATTAGCTTGTATCTCCAAAACTACACGTTGTATCTCGAAAAGAATTGTTGTGGCGTGTACGTCTTAACATGTAGCATCTAAAGAGAACCAAAAGGAGAATTTTCTTTCGTCAAAATTTTTCAGAAAATCACGTTTTAAGGAAATCCCGCATCGTGCGAAATTATCTTGTTTTTCCTAAACAACACGTTGTAAGTCGAAAAGCTTTCATGTTGCGTGTATGTCTAAGTGTGTAGCCTCAAAAGAGAAGGCACAGGACAGTTTTCTCTCGAAAGGATATGTAAGAATACCACTTCATAAGGAAATACAGTTTTGCAGAGTAAAGACATATACGTACGCATTGGAAACTCATTACGAGAAGAAATAACGCATCGTACAAAATTAGCTTGTGTCTCCAAAACTACACGTTGTATCTCGAAAAGAATTGTTGTGGCGTGTACGTCTTAACATGTAGCATCTAAAGAGAACCAAAAGGTGAATTTTCTTTCGTCAAAATTTTTCAGAAAATCACGTTTTAAGGAAATCCCGCATCGTGCGAAATTATCTTGTTTTTCCTAAACAACACGTTGTAAGTCGAAAAGCTTTCATGTTGCGTGTATGTCTAAGTGTGTAGCCTCAAAAGAGAAGGCACAGGACAGTTTTCTCTCGAAAGGATATGTAAGAATACCACTTCATAAGGAAATACAGTTTTGCAGAGTAAAGACATATACGTACGCATTGGAAACTCTTTACGAGAAGAAATAACGCATCGTACAAAATTAGCTTGTATCTCCAAAACTACACGTTGTATCTCGAAAAGAATTGTTGTGGCGTGTACGTCTTAACATGTAGCATCTAAAGAGAACCAAAAGGAGAATTTTCTTTCGTCAAAATTTTTCAGAAAATCACGTTTTAAGGAAATCCCGCATCGTGCGAAATTATCTTGTTTTTCCTAAACAACACGTTGTAAGTCGAAAAGCTTTCATGTTGCGTGTATGTCTAAGTGTGTAGCCTCAAAAGAGAAGGCACAGGACAGTTTTCTCTCGAAAGGATATGTAAGAATACCACTTCATAAGGAAATACAGTTTTGCAGAGTAAAGACATATACGTACGCATTGGAAACTCTTTACGAGAAGAAATAACGCATAGTACAAAATTAGCTTGTATCTCCAAAACTACACGTTGTATCTCGAAAAGAATTGTTGTGGCGTGTACGTCTTAACATGTAGCATCTAAAGAGAACCAAAAGGAGAATTTTCTTTCGTCAAAATTTTTCAGAAAATCACGTTTTAAGGAAATCCCGCATCGTGCGAAATTATCTTGTTTTTCCTAAACAACACGTTGTAACTCGAAAAGCTTTCATGTTGCGTGTATGTCTAAGTGTGTAGCCTCAAAAGAGAAGGCACAGGACAGTTTTCTCTCGAAAGGATATGTAAGAATACCACTTCATAAGGAAATACAGTTTTGCAGAGTAAAGACATATACGTACGCATTGGAAACTCTTTACGAGAAGAAATAACGCATCTTACAAAATTAGCTTGTATCTCCAAAACTACACGTTGTATCTCGAAAAGAATTGTTGTGGCGTGTACGTCGTAACATGTAGCATCTAAAGAGAACCAAAAGGAGAATTTTCTTTCGTCAAAATTTTTCAGAAAATCACGTTTTAAGGAAATCCCGCATCGTGCGAAATTATCTTGTTTTTCCTAAACAACACGTTGTAAGTCGAAAAGCTTTCATGTTGCGTGTATGTCTAAGTGTGTAGCCTCAAAAGAGAAGGCACAGGACAGTTTTCTCTCGAAAGGATATGTAAGAATACCACTTCATAAGGAAATACAGTTTTGCAGAGTAAAGACATATACGTACGCATTGGAAACTCTTTACGAGAAGAAATAACGCATCGTACAAAATTAGCTTGTATCTCCAAAACTACACGTTGTATCTCGAAAAGAATTGTTGTGGCGTGTACGTCTTAACATGTAGCATCTAAAGAGAACCAAAAGGAGAATTTTCTTTCGTCAAAATTTTTCAGAAAATCACGTTTTAAGGAAATCCCGCATCGTGCGAAATTATCTTGTTTTCCCTAAACAACACGTTGTAAGTCGAAAAGCTTTCATGTTGCGTGTATGTCTAAGTGTGTAGCCTCAAAAGAGAAGGCACAGGACAGTTTTCTCTCGAAAGGATATGTAAGAATACCACTTCATAAGGAAATACAGTTTTGCAGAGTAAAGACATATACGTACGCATTGGAAACTCTTTACGAGAAGAAATAACGCATAGTACAAAATTAGCTTGTATCTCCAAAACTACACGTTGTATCTCGAAAAGAATTGTTGTGGCGTGTACGTCTTAACATGTAGCATCTAAAGAGAACCAAAAGGAGAATTTTCTTTCGTCAAAATTTTTCAGAAAATCACGTTTTAAGGAAATCCCGCATCGTGCGAAATTATCTTGTTTTTCCTAAACAACACGTTGTAAGTCGAAAAGCTTTCATGTTGCGTGTATGTCTAAGTGTGTAGCCTCAAAAGAGAAGGCACAGGACAGTTTTCTCTCGAAAGGATATGTAAGAATACCACTTCATAAGGAAATACAGTTTTGCAGAGTAAAGACGTATACGTACGCATTGGAAACTCTTTACGAGAAGAAATAACGCATCGTACAAAATTAGCTTGTATCTCCAAAACTACACGTTGTATCTCGAAAAGAATTGTCGTGGCGCGTACATCTTAACATGTAGCATCTAAAGAGAACCAAAAGGAGAATTTTCTTTCGTCAAAATTTTTCAGAAAATCACGTTTTAAGGAAATCCCGCATCGTGCGAAATTATCTTGTTTTTCCTAAACAACACGTTGTAAATCGAAAAGCTTTCATGTTGCGTGTATGTCTAAGTGTGTAGCCTCAAAAGAGAAGGCACAGGACAGTTTTCTCTCGAAAGGATATGTAAGAATACCACTTCATAAGGAAATACAGTTTTGCAGAGTAAAGACATATACGTACGCATTGGAAACTCATTATGAGAAGAAATAACGCATCGTACAAAATTAGCTTGTGTCTCCAAAACTACACGTTGTATCTCGAAAAGAATTGTTGTGGCGTGTACGTCTTAACATGTAGCATCTAAAGAGAACCAAAAGGAGAATTTTCTTTCGTCAAAATTTTTCAGAAAATCACGTTTTAAGGAAATCCCGCATCGTGCGAAATTATCTTGTTTTTCCTAAACAACACGTTGTAAGTCGAAAAGCTTTCATGTTGCGTGTATGTCTAAGTGTGTAGCCTCAAAAGAGAAGGCACAGGACAGTTTTCTCTCAAAAGGATATGTAAGAATACCACTTCATAAGGAAATACAGTTTTGCAGAGTAAAGACATATACGTACGCATTGGAAACTCTTTACGAGAAGAAATAACGCATCTTACAAAATTAGCTTGTATCTCCAAAACTACACGTTGTATCTCGAAAAGAATTGTTGTGGCGTGTACGTCTTAACATGTAGCATCTAAAGAGAACCAAAAGGAGAATTTTCTTTCGTCAAAATTTTTCAGAAAATCACGTTTTAAGGAAATCCCGCATCGTGCGAAATTATCTTGTTTTTCCTAAACAACACGTTGTAAGTCGAAAAGCTTTCATGTTGCGTGTATGTCTAAGTGTGTAGCCTCAAAAGAGAAGGCACAGGACAGTTTTCTCTCGAAAGGATATGTAAGAATACCACTTCATAAGGAAATACAGTTTTGCAGAGTAAAGACATATACGTACGCATTGGAAACTCTTTACGAGAAGAAATAACGCATAGTACAAAATTAGCTTGTATCTCCAAAACTACACGTTGTATCTCGAAAAGAATTGTTGTGGCGTGTACGTCTTAACATGTAGCATCTAAAGAGAACCAAAAGGAGAATTTTCTTTCGTCAAAATTTTTCAGAAAATCACGTTTTAAGGAAATCCCGCATCGTGCAAAATTATCTTGTTTTTCCTAAACAACACGTTGTAAGTCGAAAAGCTTTCATGTTGCGTGTATGTCTAAGTGTGTAGCCTCAAAAGAGAAGGCACAGGACAGTTTTCTCTCGAAAGGATATGTAAGAATACCACTTCATAAGGAAATACAGTTTTGCAGAGTAAAGACATATACGTACGCATTGGAAACTCTTTACGAGAAGAAATAACGCATCGTACAAAATTAGCTTGTATCTCCAAAACTACACGTTGTATCTCGAAAAGAATTGTTGTGGCGTGTACGTCTTAACATGTAGCATCTAAAGAGAACCAAAAGGAGAATTTTCTTTCGTCAAAATTTTTCAGAAAATCACGTTTTAAGGAAATCCCGCATCGTGCGAAATTATCTTGTTTTTCCTAAACAACACGTTGTAAGTCGAAAAGCTTTCATGTTGCGTGTATGTCTAAGTGTGTAGCCTCAAAAGAGAAGGCACAGGACAGTTTTCTCTCGAAAGGATATGTAAGAATACCACTTCATAAGGAAATACAGTTTTGCAGAGTAAAGACATATACGTACGCATTGGAAACTCATTACGAGAAGAAATAACGCATCGTACAAAATTAGCTTGTGTCTCCAAAACTACACGTTGTATCTCGAAAAGAATTGTTGTGGCGTGTACGTCTTAACATGTAGCATCTAAAGAGAACCAAAAGGTGAATTTTCTTTCGTCAAAATTTTTCAGAAAATCACGTTTTAAGGAAATCCCGCATCGTGCGAAATTATCTTGTTTTTCCTAAACAACACGTTGTAAGTCGAAAAGCTTTCATGTTGCGTGTATGTCTAAGTGTGTAGCCTCAAAAGAGAAGGCACAGGACAGTTTTCTCTCGAAAGGATATGTAAGAATACCACTTCATAAGGAAATACAGTTTTGCAGAGTAAAGACATATACGTACGCATTGGAAACTCTTTACGAGAAGAAATAACGCATCGTACAAAATTAGCTTGTATCTCCAAAACTACACGTTGTATCTCGAAAAGAATTGTTGTGGCGTGTACGTCTTAACATGTAGCATCTAAAGAGAACCAAAAGGAGAATTTTCTTTCGTCAAAATTTTTCAGAAAATCACGTTTTAAGGAAATCCCGCATCGTGCGAAAATATCTTGTTTTTCCTAAACAACACGTTGTAAGTCGAAAAGCTTTCATGTTGCGTGTATGTCTAAGTGTGTAGCCTCAAAAGAGAAGGCACAGGACAGTTTTCTCTCGAAAGGATATGTAAGAATACCACTTCATAAGGAAATACAGTTTTGCAGAGTAAAGACATATACGTACGCATTGTAAACTCTTTACGAGAAGAAATAACGCATAGTACAAAATTAGCTTGTATCTCCAAAACTACACGTTGTATCTCGAAAAGAATTGTTGTGGCGTGTACGTCTTAACATGTAGCATCTAAAGAGAACCAAAAGGAGAATTTTCTTTCGTCAAAATTTTTCAGAAAATCACGTTTTAAGGAAATCCCGCATCGTGCGAAATTATCTTGTTTTTCCTAAACAACACGTTGTAAGTCGAAAAGCTTTCATGTTGCGTGTATGTCTAAGTGTGTAGCCTCAAAAGAGAAGGCACAGGACAGTTTTCTCTCGAAAGGATATGTAAGAATACCACTTCATAAGGAAATACAGTTTTGCAGAGTAAAGACATATACGTACGCATTGGAAACTCTTTACGAGAAGAAATAACGCATAGTACAAAATTAGCTTGTATCTCCAAAACTACACGTTGTATCTCGAAAAGAATTGTTGTGGCGTGTACGTCTTAACATGTAGCATCTAAAGAGAACCAAAAGGAGAATTTTCTTTCGTCAAAATTTTTCAGAAAATCACGTTTTAAGGAAATCCCGCATCGTGCGAAATTATCTTGTTTTTCCTAAACAACACGTTGTAAGTCGAAAAGCTTTCATGTTGCGTGTATGTCTAAGTGTGTAGCCTCAAAAGAGAAGGCACAGGACAGTTTTCTCTCGAAAGGATATGTAAGAATACCACTTCATAAGGAAATACAGTTTTGCAGAGTAAAGACATATACGTACGCATTGGAAACTCTTTACGAGAAGAAATAACGCATCGTACAAAATTAGCTTGTATCTCCAAAACTACACGTTGTATCTCGAAAAGAATTGTCGTGGCGTGTACGTCTTAACATGTAGCATCTAAAGAGAACCAAAAGGAGAATTTTCTTTCGTCAAAATTTTTCAGAAAATCACGTTTTAAGGAAATCCCGCATCGTGCGAAATTATCTTGTTTTTCCTAAACAACACGTTGTAAGTCGAAAAGCTTTCATGTTGCGTGTATGTCTAAGTGTGTAGCCTCAATAGAGAAGGCACAGGACAGTTTTCTCTCGAAAGGATATGTAAGAATACCACTTCATAAGGAAATACAGTTTTGCAGAGTAAAGACATATACGTACGCATTGGAAACTCTTTACGAGAAGAAATAACGCAGAGTACAAAATTAGCTTGTATCTCCAAAACTACACGTTGTATCTCGAAAAGAATTGTTGTGGCGTGTACGTCTTAACATGTAGCATCTAAAGAGAACCAAAAGGAGAATTTTCTTTCGTCAAACTTTTTCAGAAAATCACGTTTTAAGGAAATCCCGCATCGTGCGAAATTATCTTGTTTTTCCTAAACAACACGTTGTAAGTCGAAAAGCTTTCATGTTGCGTGTATGTCTAAGTGTGTAGCCTCAAAAGAGAAGGCACAGGACAGTTTTCTCTCGAAAGGATATGTAAGAATACCACTTCATAAGGAAATACAGTTTTGCAGAGTAAAGACATATACGTACGCATTGGAAACTCTTTACGAGAAGAAATAACGCATCGTACAAAATTAGCTTGTATCTCCAAAACTACACGTTGTATCTCGAAAAGAATTGTTGTGGCGTGTACGTCTTAACATGTAGCATCTAAAGAGAACCAAAAGGAGAATTTTCTTTCGTCAAAATTTTTCAGAAAATCACGTTTTAAGGAAATCCCGCATCGTGCGAAATTATCTTGTTTTTCCTAAACAACACGTTGTAAGTCGAAAAGCTTTCATGTTGCGTGTATGTCTAAGTGTGTAGCCTCAAAAGAGAAGGCACAGGACAGTTTTCTCTCGAAAGGATATGTAAGAATACCACTTCATAAGGAAATACAGTTTTGCAGAGTAAAGACATATACGTACGCATTGGAAACTCTTTACGAGAAGAAATAACGCATCGTACAAAATTAGCTTGTATCTCCAAAACTACACGTTGTATCTCGAAAAGAATTGTTGTGGCGTGTACGTCTTAACATGTAGCATCTAAAGAGAACCAAAAGGAGAATTTTCTTTCGTCAAAATTTTTCAGAAAATCACGTTTTAAGGAAATCCCGCATCGTGCGAAATTATCTTGTTTTTCCTAAACAACACGTTGTAAGTCGAAAAGCTTTCATGTTGCGTGTATGTCTAAGTGTGTAGCCTCAAAAGAGAAGGCACAGGACAGTTTTCTCTCGAAAGGATATGTAAGAATACCACTTCATAAGGAAATACAGTTTTGCAGAGTAAAGACATATACGTACGCATTGGAAACTCTTTACGAGAAGAAATAACGCAGAGTACAAAATTAGCTTGTATCTCCAAAACTACACGTTGTATCTCGAAAAGAATTGTTGTGGCGTGTACGTCTTAACATGTAGCATCTAAAGAGAACCAAAAGGAGAATTTTCTTTCGTCAAAATTTTTCAGAAAATCACGTTTTAAAGAAATACCGCATCGTGCGAAATTATCTTGTTTTTCCTAAACAACACGTTGTAAGTCGAAAAGCTTTCATGTTGCGTGTATGTCTAAGTGTGTAGCCTCAAAAGAGAAGGCACAGGACAGTTTTCTCTCGAAAGGATATGTAAGAATACCACTTCATAAGGAAATACAGTTTTGCAGAGTAAAGACATATACGTATGCATTGGAAACTCTTTACGAGAAGAAATAACGCATAGTACAAAATTAGCTTGTATCTCCAAAACTACACGTTGTATCTCGAAAAGAATTGTTGTGGCGTGTACGTCTTAACATGTAGCATCTAAAGAGAACCAAAAGGAGAATTTTCTTTCGTCAAAATTTTTCAGAAAATCACGTTTTAAGGAAATCCCGCATCGTGCGAAATTATCTTGTTTTTCCTAAACAACACGTTGTAAGTCGAAAAGCTTTCATGTTGCGTGTATGTCTAAGTGTGTAGCCTCAAAAGAGAAGGCACAGGACAGTTTTCTCTCGAAAGGATATGTAAGAATACCACTTCATAAGGAAATACAGTTTTGCAGAGTAAAGACATATACGTACGCATTGGAAACTCTTTACGAGAAGAAATAACGCATCGTACAAAATTAGCTTGTATCTCCAAAACTACACGTTGTATCTCGAAAAGAATTGTTGTGGCGTGTACGTCTTAACATGTAGCATCTAAAGAGAACCAAAAGGAGAATTTTCTTTCTTCAAAATTTTTCAGAAAATCACGTTTTAAGGAAATCCCGCATCGTGCGAAATTATCTTGTTTTTCCTAAACAACACGTTGTAAGTCGAAAAGCTTTCATGTTGCGTGTATGTCTAAGTGTGTAGCCTCAAAAGAGAAGGCACAGGACAGTTTTCTCTCGAAAGGATATGTAAGAATACCACTTCATAAGGAAATACAGTTTTGCAGAGTAAAGACATATACGTACGCATTGGAAACTCTTTACGAGAAGAAATAACGCATAGTACAAAATTAGCTTGTATCTCCAAAACTACACGTTGTATCTCGAAAAGAATTGTTGTGGCGTGTACGTCTTAACATGTAGCATCTAAAGAGAACCAAAAGGAGAATTTTCTTTCGTCAAAATTTTTCAGAAAATCACGTTTTAAGGAAATCCCGCATCGTGCGAAATTATCTTGTTTTTCCTAAACAACACGTTGTAAGTCGAAAAGCTTTCATGTTGCGTGTATGTCTAAGTGTGTAGCCTCAAAAGAGAAGGCACAGGACAGTTTTCTCTCGAAAGGATATGTAAGAATACCACTTCATAAGGAAATACAGTTTTGCAGAGTAAAGACATATACGTACGCATTGGAAACTCTTTACGAGAAGAAATAACGCATCGTACAAAATTAGCTTGTATCTCCAAAACTACACGTTGTATCTCGAAAAGAATTGTTGTGGCGTGTACGTCTTAACATGTAGCATCTAAAGAGAACCAAAAGGAGAATTTTCTTTCGTCAAAATTTTTCAGAAAATCACGTTTTAAGGAAATCCCGCATCGTGCGAAATTATCTTGTTTTTCCTAAACAACACGTTGTAAGTCGAAAAGCTTTCATGTTGCGTGTATGTCTAAGTGTGTAGCCTCAAAAGAGAAGGCACAGGACAGTTTTCTCTCGAAAGGATATGTAAGAATACCACTTCATAAGGAAATACAGTTTTGCAGAGTAAAGACATATACGTACGCATTGGAAACTCTTTACGAGAAGAAATAACGCATCGTACAAAATTAGCTTGTATCTCCAAAACTACACGTTGTATCTCGAAAAGAATTGTTGTGGCGTGTACGTCTTAACATGTAGCATCTAAAGAGAACCAAAAGGAGAATTTTCTTTCGTCAAAATTTTTCAGAAAATCACGTTTTAAGGAAATCCCGCATCGTGCGAAATTATCTTGTTTTTCCTAAACAACACGTTGTAAGTCGAAAAGCTTTCATGTTGCGTGTATGTCTAAGTGTGTAGCCTCAAAAGAGAAGGCACAGGACAGTTTTCTCTCGAAAGGATATGTAAGAATACCACTTCATAAGGAAATACAGTTTTGCAGAGTAAAGACATATACGTACGCATTGGAAACTCTTTACGAGAAGAAATAACGCATCGTACAAAATTAGCTTGTATCTCCAAAACTACACGTTGTATCTCGAAAAGAATTGTTGTGGGGTGTACGTCTTAACATGTAGCATCTAAAGAGAACCAAAAGGAGAATTTTCTTTCGTCAAAATTTTTCAGAAAATCACGTTTTAAAGAAATGCCGCATCGTGCGAAATTATCTTGTTTTTCCTAAACAACACGTTGTAAGTCGAAAAGCTTTCATGTTGCGTGTATGTCTAAGTGTGTAGCCTCAAAAGAGAAGGCACAGGACAGTTTTCCTCGAAAGGATATGTAAGAATACCACTTCATAACGAAATACAGTTTTGCAGAGTAAAGACATATACGTACGCATTGGAAACTCTTTACGAGAAGAAATAACGCATAGTACAAAATTAGCTTGTATCTCCAAAACTACACGTTGTATCTCGAAAAGAATTGTTGTGGCGTGTACGTCTTAACATGTAGCATCTAAAGAGAACCAAAAGGAGAATTTTCTTTCGTCAAATTTTTCAGAAAATCACGTTTTAAGGAAATCCCGCATCGTGCGAAATTATCTTGTTTTTCCTAAACAACACGTTGTAAGTCGAAAAGCTTTCATGTTGCGTGTATGTCTAAGTGTGTAGCCTCAAAAGAGAAGGCACAGGACAGTTTTCTCTCGAAAGGATATGTAAGAATACCACTTCATAAGGAAATACAGTTTTGCAGAGTAAAGACATATACGTACGCATTGGAAACTCTTTACGAGAAGAAATAACGCATCGTACAAAATTAGCTTGTATCTCCAAAACTACAGGTTGTATCTCGAAAAGAATTGTTGTGGCGTGTACGTCTTAACATGTAGCATCTAAAGAGAACCAAAAGGAGAATTTTCTTTCGTCAAAATTTTTCAGAAAATCACGTTTTAAGGAAATATCGCATCGTGCGAAATTATCTTGTTTTTCCTAAACAACACGTTGTAAGTCGAAAAGCTTTCATGTTGCGTGTATGTCTAAGTGTGTAGCCTCAAAAGAGAAGGCACAGGACAGTTTTCTCTCGAAAGGATATGTAAGAATACCACTTCATAAGGAAATACAGTTTTGCAGAGTAAAGACATATACGTACGCATTGGAAACTCTTTACGAGAAGAAATAACGCATAGTACAAAATTAGCTTGTATCTCCAAAACTACAGGTTGTATCTCGAAAAGGATTGTTGTGGCGTGTACGTCTTAACATGTAGCATCTAAAGAGAACCAAAAGGAGAATTTTCTTTCGTCAAAATTTTTCAGAAAATCACATTTTAAGGAAATCCCGCATCGTGCGAAATTATCTTGTTTTTCCTAAAAAACACGTTGTAAGTCGAAAAGCTTTCATGTTGCGTGTATGTCTAAGTGTGTAGCCTCAAAAGAGAAGGCACAGGACAGTTTTCTCTCGAAAGGATATGTAAGAATACCACTTCATAAGGAAATACAGTTTTGCAGAGTAAAGACATATAAGTACGCATTGGAAACTCTTTACGAGAAGAAATAACGCATAGTACAAAATTAGCTTGTATCTCCAAAACTACACGTTGTATCTCGAAAAGAATTGTTGTGGCATGTACGTCTTAACATGTAGCATCTAAAGAGAACCAAAAGGAGAATTTTCTTTCGTCAAAATTTTTCAGAAAATCACGTTTTAAGGAAATCCCGCATCGTGCGAAATTATCTTGTTTTTCCTAAACAACACGTTGTAAGTCGAAAAGCTTTCATGTTGCGTGTATGTCTACGTGTGTAGCCTCAAAAGAGAAGGCACAGGACAGTTTTCTCTCGAAAGGATATGTAAGAATACCACTTCATAAGGAAATACAGTTTTGCAGAGTAAAGACATATACGTACGCATTGGAAACTCTTTACGAGAAGAAATAACGCATAGTACAAAATTAGCTTGTATCTCCAAAACTACACGTTGTATCTCGAAAAGAATTGTTGTGGCGTGTACGTCTTAACATGTAGCATCTAAAGAGAACCAAAAGGAGAATTTTCTTTCGTCAAATTTTTCAGAAAATCACGTTTTAAGGAAATCCCGCATCGTGCGAAATTATCTTGTTTTTCCTAAACAACACGTTGTAAGTCGAAAAGCTTTCATGTTGCGTGTATGTCTAAGTGTGTAGCCTCAAAAGAGAAGGCACAGGACAGTTTTCTCTCGAAAGGATATGTAAGAATACCACTTCATAAGGAAATACAGTTTTGCAGAGTAAAGACATATACGTACGCATTGGAAACTCATTACGAGAAGAAATAACGCATCGTACAAAATTAGCTTGTATCTCCAAAACTACACGTTGTATCTCGAAAAGAATTGTTGTGGCGTGTACGTCTTAACATGTAGCATCTAAAGAGAACCAAAAGGAGAATTTTCTTTCGTCAAAATTTTTCAGAAAATCACGTTTTAAGGAAATCCCGCATCGTGCGAAATTATCTTGTTTTTCCTAAACAACACGTTGTAAGTCGAAAAGCTTTCATGTTGCGTGTATGTCTAAGTGTGTAGCCTCAAAAGAGAAGGCACAGGACAGTTTTCTCTCGAAAGGATATGTAAGAATACCACTTCATGAGGAAATACAGTTTTGCAGAGTAAAGACATATACGTACGCATTGGAAACTCTTTACGAGAAGAAATAACGCATCGTACAAAATTAGCTTGTATCTCCAAAACTACACGTTGTATCACGAAAAGAATTGTTGTGGCGTGTACGTCTTAACATGTAGCATCTAAAGAGAACCAAAAGGAGAATTTTCTTTCGTCAAAATTTTTCAGAAAATCACGTTTTAAGGAAATCCCGCATCGTGCGAAATTATCTTGTTTTTCCTAAACAACACGTTGTAAGTCGAAAAGCTTTCATGTTGCGTGTATGTCTAAGTGTGTAGCCTCAAAAGAGAAGGCACAGGACAGTTTTCTCTCGAAAGGATATGTAAGAATACCACTTCATAAGGAAATACAGTTTTGCAGAGTAAAGACATATACGTACGCATTGGAAACTCTTTACGAGAAGAAATAACGCATAGTACAAAATTAGCTTGTATCTCCAAAACTACAGGTTGTATCTCGAAAAGAATTGTTGTGGCGTGTACGTCTTAACATGTAGCATCTAAAGAGAACCAAAAGGAGAATTTTCTTTCGTCAAAATTTTTCAGAAAATCACGTTTTAAGGAAATCCCGCATCGTGCGAAATTATCTTGTTTTTCCTAAACAACACGTTGTAAGTCGAAAAGCTTTCATGTTGCGTGTATGTCTAAGTGTGTAGCCTCAAAAGAGAAGGCACAGGACAGTTTTCTCTCGAAAGGATATGTAAGAATACCACTTCATAAGGAAATACAGTTTTGCAGAGTAAAGACATATACGTACGCATTGGAAACTCTTTACGAGAAGAAATAACGCATAGTACAAAATTAGCTTGTGTCTCCAAAACTACACGTTGTATCTCGAAAAGAATTGTTGTGGCGTGTACGTCTTAACATGTAGCATCTAAAGAGAACCAAAAGGAGAATTTTCTTTCGTCAAAATTTTTCAGAAAATCACGTTTTAAGGAAATCCCGCATCGTGCGAAATTATCTTGTTTTTCCTAAACAACACGTTGTAAGTCGAAAAGCTTTCATGTTGCGTGTATGTCTAAGTGTGTAGCCTCAAAAGAGAAGGCACAGGACAGTTTTCTCTCGAAAGGATATGTAAGAATACCACTTCATAAGGAAATACAGTTTTGCAGAGTAAAGACATATACGTACGCATTGGAAACTCTTTACGAGAAGAAATAACGCATAGTACAAAATTAGCTTGTATCTCCAAAACTACACGTTGTATCTCGAAAAGAATTGTTGTGGCGTGTACGTCTTAACATGTAGCATCTAAAGAGAACCAAAAGGAGAATTTTCTTTCGTCAAAATTTTCCGAAAATCACGTTTTAAGGAAATCCCGCATCGTGCGAAATTATCTTGTTTTTCCTAAACAACACGTTGTAAGTCGAAAAGCTTTCATGTTGCGTGTATGTCTAAGTGTGTAGCCTCAAAAGAGAAGGCACAGGACAGTTTTCTCTCGAAAGGATATGTAAGAATACCACTTCATAAGGAAATACAGTTTTGCAGAGTAAAGACATATACGTACGCATTGGAAACTCTTTACGAGAAGAAATAACGCATAGTACAAAATTAGCTTGTATCTCCAAAACTACAGGTTGTATCTCGAAAAGAATTGTTGTGGCGTGTACGTCTTAACATGTAGCATCTAAAGAGAACCAAAAGGAGAATTTTCTTTCGTCAAAATTTTTCAGAAAATCACGTTTTAAGGAAATCCCGCATCGTGCGAAATTATCTTGTTTTTCCTAAACAACACGTTGTAAGTCGAAAAGCTTTCATGTTGCGTGTATGTCTAAGTGTGTAGCCTCAAAAGAGAAGGCACAGGACAGTTTTCTCTCGAAAGGATATGTAAGAATACCACTTCATAAGGAAATACAGTTTTGCAGAGTAAAGACATATACGTACGCATTGGAAACTCTTTACGAGAAGAAATAACGCATAGTACAAAATTAGCTTGTGTCTCCAAAACTACACGTTGTATCTCGAAAAGAATTGTTGTGGCGTGTACGTCTTAACATGTAGCATCTAAAGAGAACCAAAAGGAGAATTTTCTTTCGTCAAAATTTTTCAGAAAATCACGTTTTAAGGAAATCCCGCATCGTGCGAAATTATCTTGTTTTTCCTAAACAACACGTTGTAAGTCGAAAAGCTTTCATGTTGCGTGTATGTCTAAGTGTGTAGCCTCAAAAGAGAAGGCACAGGACAGTTTTCTCTCGAAAGGATATGTAAGAATACCACTTCATAAGGAAATACAGTTTTGCAGAGTAAAGACATATACGTACGCATTGGAAACTCTTTACGAGAAGAAATAACGCATAGTACAAAATTAGCTTGTATCTCCAAAACTACACGTTGTATCTCGAAAAGAATTGTTGTGGCGTGTACGTCTTAACATGTAGCATCTAAAGAGAACCAAAAGGAGAATTTTCTTTCGTCAAAATTTTCCGAAAATCACGTTTTAAGGAAATCCCGCATCGTGCGAAATTATCTTGTTTTTCCTAAACAACACGTTGTAAGTCGAAAAGCTTTCATGTTGCGTGTATGTCTAAGTGTGTAGCCTCAAAAGAGAAGGCACAGGACAGTTTTCTCTCGAAAGGATATGTAAGAATACCACTTCATAAGGAAATACAGTTTTGCAGAGTAAAGACATATACGTACGCATTGGAAACTCATTACGAGAAGAAATAACGCATCGTACAAAATTAGCTTGTATCTCCAAAACTACACGTTGTATCTCGAAAAGAATTGTTGTGGCGCGTACGTCTTAACATGTAGCATCTAAAGAGAACCAAAAGGAGAATTTTCTTTCGTCAAAATTTTTCAGAAAATCACGTTTTAAGGAAATCCCGCATCGTGCGAAATTATCTTGTTTTTCCTAAACAACACGTTGTAAGTCGAAAAGCTTTCATGTTGCGTGTATGTCTAAGTGTGTAGCCTCAAAAGAGAAGGCACAGGACAGTTTTCTCTCGAAAGGATATGTAAGAATACCACTTCATAAGGAAATACAGTTTTGCAGAGTAAAGACATATACGTACGCATTGGAAACTCTTTACGAGAAGAAATAACGCATAGTACAAAATTAGCTTGTATCTCCAAAACTACACGTTGTATCTCGAAAAGAATTGTTGTGGCGTGTACGTCTTAACATGTAGCATCTAAAGAGAACCAAAAGGAGAATTTTCTTTCGTCAAAATTTTTCAGAAAATCACGTTTTAAGGAAATCCCGCATCGTGCGAAATTATCTTGTTTTTCCTAAAGAACACGTTGTAAGTCGAAAAGCTTTCATGTTGCGTGTATGTCTAAGTGTGTAGCCTCAAAAGAGAAGGCACAGGACAGTTTTCTCTCGAAAGGATATGTAAGAATACCACTTCATAAGGAAATACAGTTTTGCAGAGTAAAGACATATACGTACGCATTGGAAACTCATTACGAGAAGAAATAACGCATCGTACAAAATTAGCTTGTATCTCCAAAACTACACGTTGTATCTCGAAAAGAATTGTTGTGGCGTGTACGTCTTAACATGTAGCATCTAAAGAGAACCAAAAGGAGAATTTTCTTTCGTCAAAATTTTTCAGAAAATCACGTTTTAAGGAAATCCCGCATCGTGCGAAATTATCTTGTTTTTCCTAAACAACACGTTGTAAGTCGAAAAGCTTTCATGTTGCGTGTATGTCTAAGTGTGTAGCCTCAAAAGAGAAGGCACAGGACAGTTTTCTCTCGAAAGGATATGTAAGAATACCACTTCATAAGGAAATACAGTTTTGCAGATTAAAGACATATACGTACGCATTGGAAACTCTTTAGGAGAAGAAATAACGCATCGTACAAAATTAGCTTGTATCTCCAAAACTACACGTTGTATCTCGAAAAGAATTGTTGTGGCGTGTACGTCTTAACATGTAGCATCTAAAGAGAACCAAAAGGAGAATTTTCTTTCGTCAAAATTTTTCAGAAAATCACGTTTTAAGGAAATCCCGCATCGTGCGAAATTATCTTGTTTTTCCTAAACAACACGTTGTAAGTCGAAAAGCTTTCATGTTGCGTGTATGTCTAAGTGTGTAGCCTCAAAAGAGAAGGCACAGGACAGTTTTCTCTCGAAAGGATATGTAAGAATACCACTTCATGAGGAAATACAGTTTTGCAGAGTAAAGACATATACGTACGCATTGGAAACTCTTTACGAGAAGAAATAACGCATCGTACAAAATTAGCTTGTATCTCCAAAACTACACGTTGTATCACGAAAAGAATTGTTGTGGCGTGTACGTCTTAACATGTAGCATCTAAAGAGAACCAAAAGGAGAATTTTCTTTCGTCAAAATTTTTCAGAAAATCACGTTTTAAGGAAATCCCGCATCGTGCGAAATTATCTTGTTTTTCCTAAACAACACGTTGTAAGTCGAAAAGCTTTCATGTTGCGTGTATGTCTAAGTGTGTAGCCTCAAAAGAGAAGGCACAGGACAGTTTTCTCTCGAAAGGATATGTAAGAATACCACTTCATAAGGAAATACAGTTTTGCAGAGTAAAGACATATACGTACGCATTGGAAACTCTTTACGAGAAGAAATAACGCATAGTACAAAATTAGCTTGTATCTCCAAAACTACAGGTTGTATCTCGAAAAGAATTGTTGTGGCGTGTACGTCTTAACATGTAGCATCTAAAGAGAACCAAAAGGAGAATTTTCTTTCGTCAAAATTTTTCAGAAAATCACGTTTTAAGGAAATATCGCATCGTGCGAAATTATCTTGTTTTTCCTAAACAACACGTTGTAAGTCGAAAAGCTTTCATGTTGCGTGTATGTCTAAGTGTGTAGCCTCAAAAGAGAAGGCACAGGACAGTTTTCTCTCGAAAGGATATGTAAGAATACCACTTCATAAGGAAATACAGTTTTGCAGAGTAAAGACATATACGTACGCATTGGAAACTCTTTACGAGAAGAAATAACGCATAGTACAAAATTAGCTTGTATCTCCAAAACTACAGGTTGTATCTCGAAAAGGATTGTTGTGGCGTGTACGTCTTAACATGTAGCATCTAAAGAGAACCAAAAGGAGAATTTTCTTTCGTCAAAATTTTTCAGAAAATCACATTTTAAGGAAATCCCGCATCGTGCGAAATTATCTTGTTTTTCCTAAAAAACACGTTGTAAGTCGAAAAGCTTTCATGTTGCGTGTATGTCTAAGTGTGTAGCCTCAAAAGAGAAGGCACAGGACAGTTTTCTCTCGAAAGGATATGTAAGAATACCACTTCATAAGGAAATACAGTTTTGCAGAGTAAAGACATATAAGTACGCATTGGAAACTCTTTACGAGAAGAAATAACGCATAGTACAAAATTAGCTTGTATCTCCAAAACTACACGTTGTATCTCGAAAAGAATTGTTGTGGCGTGTACGTCTTAACATGTAGCATCTAAAGAGAACCAAAAGGAGAATTTTCTTTCGTCAAAATTTTTCAGAAAATCACGTTTTAAGGAAATCCCGCATCGTGCGAAATTATCTTGTTTTTCCTAAACAACACGTTGTAAGTCGAAAAGCTTTCATGTTGCGTGTATGTCTACGTGTGTAGCCTCAAAAGAGAAGGCACAGGACAGTTTTCTCTCGAAAGGATATGTAAGAATACCACTTCATAAGGAAATACAGTTTTGCAGAGTAAAGACATATACGTACGCATTGGAAACTCTTTACGAGAAGAAATAACGCATAGTACAAAATTAGCTTGTATCTCCAAAACTACACGTTGTATCTCGAAAAGAATTGTTGTGGCGTGTACGTCTTAACATGTAGCATCTAAAGAGAACCAAAAGGAGAATTTTCTTTCGTCAAAATTTTCCGAAAATCACGTTTTAAGGAAATCCCGCATCGTGCGAAATTATCTTGTTTTTCCTAAACAACACGTTGTAAGTCGAAAAGCTTTCATGTTGCGTGTATGTCTAAGTGTGTAGCCTCAAAAGAGAAGGCACAGGACAGTTTTCTCTCGAAAGGATATGTAAGAATACCACTTCATAAGGAAATACAGTTTTGCAGAGTAAAGACATATACGTACGCATTGGAAACTCTTTACGAGAAGAAATAACGCATCGTACAAAATTAGCTTGTATCTCCAAAACTACACGTTGTATCTCGAAAAGAATTGTTGTGGCGCGTACGTCTTAACATGTAGCATCTAAAGAGAACCAAAAGGAGAATTTTCTTTCGTCAAAATTTTTCAGAAAATCACGTTTTAAGGAAATCCCGCATCGTGCGAAATTATCTTGTTTTTCCTAAACAACACGTTGTAAGTCGAAAAGCTTTCATGTTGCGTGTATGTCTAAGTGTGTAGCCTCAAAAGAGAAGGCACAGGACAGTTTTCTCTCGAAAGGATATGTAAGAATACCACTTCATAAGGAAATACAGTTTTGCAGAGTAAAGACATATACGTACGCATTGGAAACTCTTTACGAGAAGAAATAACGCATAGTACAAAATTAGCTTGTATCTCCAAAACTACACGTTGTATCTCGAAAAGAATTGTTGTGGCGTGTACGTCTTAACATGTAGCATCTAAAGAGAACCAAAAGGAGAATTTTCTTTCGTCAAAATTTTTCAGAAAATCACGTTTTAAGGAAATCCCGCATCGTGCGAAATTATCTTGTTTTTCCTAAAGAACACGTTGTAAGTCGAAAAGCTTTCATGTTGCGTGTATGTCTAAGTGTGTAGCCTCAAAAGAGAAGGCACAAGACAGTTTTCTCTCGAAAGGATATGTAAGAATACCACTTCATAAGGAAATACAGTTTTGCAGAGTAAAGACATATACGTACGCATTGGAAACTCATTACGAGAAGAAATAACGCATCGTACAAAATTAGCTTGTATCTCCAAAACTACACGTTGTATCTCGAAAAGAATTGTTGTGGCGTGTACGTCTTAACATGTAGCATCTAAAGAGAACCAAAAGGAGAATTTTCTTTCGTCAAAATTTTTCAGAAAATCACGTTTTAAGGAAATCCCGCATCGTGCGAAATTATCTTGTTTTTCCTAAACAACACGTTGTAAGTCGAAAAGCTTTCATGTTGCGTGTATGTCTAAGTGTGTAGCCTCAAAAGAGAAGGCACAGGACAGTTTTCTCTCGAAAGGATATGTAAGAATACCACTTCATAAGGAAATACAGTTTTGCAGATTAAAGACATATACGTACGCATTGGAAACTCTTTACGAGAAGAAATAACGCATCGTACAAAATTAGCTTGTATCTCCAAAACTACACGTTGTATCTCGAAAAGAATTGTTGTGGCGTGTACGTCTTAACATGTAGCATCTAAAGAGAACCAAAAGGAGAATTTTCTTTCGTCAAAATTTTTCAGAAAATCACGTTTTAAGGAAATCCCGCATCGTGCGAAATTATCTTGTTTTTCCTAAACAACACGTTGTAAGTCGAAAAGCTTTCATGTTGCGTGTATGTCTAAGTGTGTAGCCTCAAAAGAGAAGGCACAGGACAGTTTTCTCTCGAAAGGATATGTAAGAATACCACTTCATGAGGAAATACAGTTTTGCAGAGTAAAGACATATACGTACGCATTGGAAACTCTTTACGAGAAGAAATAACGCATCGTACAAAATTAGCTTGTATCTCCAAAACTACACGTTGTATCACGAAAAGAATTGTTGTGGCGTGTACGTCTTAACATGTAGCATCTAAAGAGAACCAAAAGGAGAATTTTCTTTCGTCAAAATTTTTCAGAAAATCACGTTTTAAGGAAATCCCGCATCGTGCGAAATTATCTTGTTTTTCCTAAAGAACACGTTGTAAGTCGAAAAGCTTTCATGTTGCGTGTATGTCTAAGTGTGTAGCCTCAAAAGAGAAGGCACAGGACAGTTTTCTCTCGAAAGGATATGTAAGAATACCACTTCATAAGGAAATACAGTTTTGCAGAGTAAAGACATATACGTACGCATTGGAAACTCTTTACGAGAAGAAATAACGCATAGTACAAAATTAGCTTGTATCTCCAAAACTACAGGTTGTATCTCGAAAAGGATTGTTGTGGCGTGTACGTCTTAACATGTAGCATCTAAAGAGAACCAAAAGGAGAATTTTCTTTCGTCAAAATTTTTCAGAAAATCACATTTTAAGGAAATCCCGCATCGTGCGAAATTATCTTGTTTTTCCTAAAAAACACGTTGTAAGTCGAAAAGCTTTCATGTTGCGTGTATGTCTAAGTGTGTAGCCTCAAAAGAGAAGGCACAGGACAGTTTTCTCTCGAAAGGATATGTAAGAATACCACTTCATAAGGAAATACAGTTTTGCAGAGTAAAGACATATAAGTACGCATTGGAAACTCTTTACGAGAAGAAATAACGCATAGTACAAAATTAGCTTGTATCTCCAAAACTACACGTTGTATCTCGAAAAGAATTGTTGTGGCGTGTACGTCTTAACATGTAGCATCTAAAGAGAACCAAAAGGAGAATTTTCTTTCGTCAAAATTTTTCAGAAAATCACGTTTTAAGGAAATCCCGCATCGTGCGAAATTATCTTGTTTTTCCTAAACAACACGTTGTAAGTCGAAAAGCTTTCATGTTGCGTGTATGTCTACGTGTGTAGCCTCAAAAGAGAAGGCACAGGACAGTTTTCTCTCGAAAGGATATGTAAGAATACCACTTCATAAGGAAATACAGTTTTGCAGAGTAAAGACATATACGTACGCATTGGAAACTCTTTACGAGAAGAAATAACGCATAGTACAAAATTAGCTTGTATCTCCAAAACTACACGTTGTATCTCGAAAAGAATTGTTGTGGCGTGTACGTCTTAACATGTAGCATCTAAAGAGAACCAAAAGGAGAATTTTCTTTCGTCAAAATTTTCCGAAAATCACGTTTTAAGGAAATCCCGCATCGTGCGAAATTATCTTGTTTTTCCTAAACAACACGTTGTAAGTCGAAAAGCTTTCATGTTGCGTGTATGTCTAAGTGTGTAGCCTCAAAAGAGAAGGCACAGGACAGTTTTCTCTCGAAAGGATATGTAAGAATACCACTTCATAAGGAAATACAGTTTTGCAGAGTAAAGACATATACGTACGCATTGGAAACTCTTTACGAGAAGAAATAACGCATCGTACAAAATTAGCTTGTATCTCCAAAACTACACGTTGTATCTCGAAAAGAATTGTTGTGGCGCGTACGTCTTAACATGTAGCATCTAAAGAGAACCAAAAGGAGAATTTTCTTTCGTCAAAATTTTTCAGAAAATCACGTTTTAAGGAAATCCCGCATCGTGCGAAATTATCTTGTTTTTCCTAAACAACACGTTGTAAGTCGAAAAGCTTTCATGTTGCGTGTATGTCTAAGTGTGTAGCCTCAAAAGAGAAGGCACAGGACAGTTTTCTCTCGAAAGGATATGTAAGAATACCACTTCATAAGGAAATACAGTTTTGCAGAGTAAAGACATATACGTACGCATTGGAAACTCTTTACGAGAAGAAATAACGCATAGTACAAAATTAGCTTGTATCTCCAAAACTACACGTTGTATCTCGAAAAGAATTGTTGTGGCGTGTACGTCTTAACATGTAGCATCTAAAGAGAACCAAAAGGAGAATTTTCTTTCGTCAAAATTTTTCAGAAAATCACGTTTTAAGGAAATCCCGCATCGTGCGAAATTATCTTGTTTTTCCTAAAGAACACGTTGTAAGTCGAAAAGCTTTCATGTTGCGTGTATGTCTAAGTGTGTAGCCTCAAAAGAGAAGGCACAAGACAGTTTTCTCTCGAAAGGATATGTAAGAATACCACTTCATAAGGAAATACAGTTTTGCAGAGTAAAGACATATACGTACGCATTGGAAACTCATTACGAGAAGAAATAACGCATCGTACAAAATTAGCTTGTATCTCCAAAACTACACGTTGTATCTCGAAAAGAATTGTTGTGGCGTGTACGTCTTAACATGTAGCATCTAAAGAGAACCAAAAGGAGAATTTTCTTTCGTCAAAATTTTTCAGAAAATCACGTTTTAAGGAAATCCCGCATCGTGCGAAATTATCTTGTTTTTCCTAAACAACACGTTGTAAGTCGAAAAGCTTTCATGTTGCGTGTATGTCTAAGTGTGTAGCCTCAAAAGAGAAGGCACAGGACAGTTTTCTCTCGAAAGGATATGTAAGAATACCACTACATAAGGAAATACAGTTTTGCAGAGTAAAGACATATACGTACGCATTGGAAACTCTTTACGAGAAGAAATAACGCATAGTACAAAATTAGCTTGTATCTCCAAAACTACAGGTTGTATCTCGAAAAGGATTGTTGTGGCGTGTACGTCTTAACATGTAGCATCTAAAGAGAACCAAAAGGAGAATTTTCTTTCGTCAAAATTTTTCAGAAAATCACATTTTAAGGAAATCCCGCATCGTGCGAAATTATCTTGTTTTTCCTAAAAAACACGTTGTAAGTCGAAAAGCTTTCATGTTGCGTGTATGTCTAAGTGTGTAGCCTCAAAAGAGAAGGCACAGGACAGTTTTCTCTCGAAAGGATATGTAAGAATACCACTTCATAAGGAAATACAGTTTTGCAGAGTAAAGACATATAAGTACGCATTGGAAACTCTTTACGAGAAGAAATAACGCATAGTACAAAATTAGCTTGTATCTCCAAAACTACACGTTGTATCTCGAAAAGAATTGTTGTGGCGTGTACGTCTTAACATGTAGCATCTAAAGAGAACCAAAAGGAGAATTTTCTTTCGTCAAAATTTTTCAGAAAATCACGTTTTAAGGAAATCCCGCATCGTGCGAAATTATCTTGTTTTTCCTAAACAACACGTTGTAAGTCGAAAAGCTTTCATGTTGCGTGTATGTCTACGTGTGTAGCCTCAAAAGAGAAGGCACAGGACAGTTTTCTCTCGAAAGGATATGTAAGAATACCACTTCATAAGGAAATACAGTTTTGCAGAGTAAAGACATATACGTACGCATTGGAAACTCTTTACGAGAAGAAATAACGCATAGTACAAAATTAGCTTGTATCTCCAAAACTACACGTTGTATCTCGAAAAGAATTGTTGTGGCGTGTACGTCTTAACATGTAGCATCTAAAGAGAACCAAAAGGAGAATTTTCTTTCGTCAAAATTTTCCGAAAATCACGTTTTAAGGAAATCCCGCATCGTGCGAAATTATCTTGTTTTTCCTAAACAACACGTTGTAAGTCGAAAAGCTTTCATGTTGCGTGTATGTCTAAGTGTGTAGCCTCAAAAGAGAAGGCACAGGACAGTTTTCTCTCGAAAGGATATGTAAGAATACCACTTCATAAGGAAATACAGTTTTGCAGAGTAAAGACATATACGTACGCATTGGAAACTCTTTACGAGAAGAAATAACGCATCGTACAAAATTAGCTTGTATCTCCAAAACTACACGTTGTATCTCGAAAAGAATTGTTGTGGCACGTACGTCTTAACATGTAGCATCTAAAGAGAACCAAAAGGAGAATTTTCTTTCGTCAAAATTTTTCAGAAAATCACGTTTTAAGGAAATCCCGCATCATGCGAAATTATCTTGTTTTTCCTAAACAACACGTTGTAAGTCGAAAAGCTTTCATGTTGCGTGTATGTCTAAGTGTGTAGCCTCAAAAGAGAAGGCACAGGACAGTTTTCTCTCGAAAGGATATGTAAGAATACCACTTCATAAGGAAATACAGTTTTGCAGAGTAAAGACATATACGTACGCATTGGAAACTCTTTACGAGAAGAAATAACGCATAGTACAAAATTAGCTTGTATCTCCAAAACTACACGTTGTATCTCGAAAAGAATTGTTGTGGCGTGTACGTCTTAACATGTAGCATCTAAAGAGAACCAAAAGGAGAATTTTCTTTCGTCAAAATTTTTCAGAAAATCACGTTTTAAGGAAATCCCGCATCGTGCGAAATTATCTTGTTTTTCCTAAAGAACACGTTGTAAGTCGAAAAGCTTTCATGTTGCGTGTATGTCTAAGTGTGTAGCCTCAAAAGAGAAGGCACAAGACAGTTTTCTCTCGAAAGGATATGTAAGAATACCACTTCATAAGGAAATACAGTTTTGCAGAGTAAAGACATATACGTACGCATTGGAAACTCATTACGAGAAGAAATAACGCATCGTACAAAATTAGCTTGTATCTCCAAAACTACACGTTGTATCTCGAAAAGAATTGTTGTGGCGTGTACGTCTTAACATGTAGCATCTAAAGAGAACCAAAAGGAGAATTTTCTTTCGTCAAAATTTTTCAGAAAATCACGTTTTAAGGAAATCCCGCATCGTGCGAAATTATCTTGTTTTTCCTAAACAACACGTTGTAAGTCGAAAAGCGTTCATGTTGCGTGTATGTCTAAGTGTGTAGCCTCAAAAGAGAAGGCACAGGACAGTTTTCTCTCGAAAGGATATGTAAGAATACCACTTCATAAGGAAATACAGTTTTGCAGATTAAAGACATATACGTACGCATTGGAAACTCTTTACGAGAAGAAATAACGCATCGTACAAAATTAGCTTGTATCTCCAAAACTACACGTTGTATCTCGAAAAGAATTGTTGTGGCGTGTACGTCTTAACATGTAGCATCTAAAGAGAACCAAAAGGAGAATTTTCTTTCGTCAAAATTTTTCAGAAAATCACGTTTTAAGGAAATCCCGCATCGTGCGAAATTATCTTGTTTTTCCTAAACAACACGTTGTAAGTCGAAAAGCTTTCATGTTGCGTGTATGTCTAAGTGTGTAGCCTCAAAAGAGAAGGCACAGGACAGTTTTCTCTCGAAAGGATATGTAAGAATACCACTTCATGAGGAAATACAGTTTTGCAGAGTAAAGACATATACGTACGCATTGGAAACTCTTTACGAGAAGAAATAACGCATCGTACAAAATTAGCTTGTATCTCCAAAACTACACGTTGTATCACGAAAAGAATTGTTGTGGCGTGTACGTCTTAACATGTAGCATCTAAAGAGAACCAAAAGGAGAATTTTCTTTCGTCAAAATTTTTCAGAAAATCACGTTTTAAGGAAATCCCGCATCGTGCGAAATTATCTTGTTTTTCCTAAACAACACGTTGTAAGTCGAAAAGCTTTCATGTTGCGTGTATGTCTAAGTGTGTAGCCTCAAAAGAGAAGGCACAGGACAGTTTTCTCTCGAAAGGATATGTAAGAATACCACTTCATAAGGAAATACAGTTTTGCAGAGTAAAGACATATACGTACGCATTGGAAACTCTTTACGAGAAGAAATAACGCATAGTACAAAATTAGCTTGTATCTCCAAAACTACAGGTTGTATCTCGAAAAGAATTGTTGTGGCGTGTACGTCTTAACATGTAGCATCTAAAGAGAACCAAAAGGAGAATTTTCTTTCGTCAAAATTTTTCAGAAAATCACGTTTTAAGGAAATATCGCATCGTGCGAAATTATCTTGTTTTTCCTAAACAACACGTTGTAAGTCGAAAAGCTTTCATGTTGCGTGTATGTCTAAGTGTGTAGCCTCAAAAGAGAAGGCACAGGACAGTTTTCTCTCGAAAGGATATGTAAGAATACCACTTCATAAGGAAATACAGTTTTGCAGAGTAAAGACATATACGTACGCATTGGAAACTCTTTACGAGAAGAAATAACGCATAGTACAAAATTAGCTTGTATCTCCAAAACTACAGGTTGTATCTCGAAAAGGATTGTTGTGGCGTGTACGTCTTAACATGTAGCATCTAAAGAGAACCAAAAGGAGAATTTTCTTTCGTCAAAATTTTTCAGAAAATCACGTTTTAAGGAAATCCCGCATCGTGCGAAATTATCTTGTTTTTCCTAAAAAACACGTTGTAAGTCGAAAAGCTTTCATGTTGCGTGTATGTCTAAGTGTGTAGCCTCAAAAGAGAAGGCACAGGACAGTTTTCTCTCGAAAGGATATGTAAGAATACCACTTCATAAGGAAATACAGTTTTGCAGAGTAAAGACATATAAGTACGCATTGGAAACTCTTTACGAGAAGAAATAACGCATAGTACAAAATTAGCTTGTATCTCCAAAACTACACGTTGTATCTCGAAAAGAATTGTTGT
This sequence comes from Apodemus sylvaticus, assembly GCF_947179515.1. Lineage (NCBI taxonomy): Eukaryota > Metazoa > Chordata > Mammalia > Rodentia > Muridae > Apodemus > Apodemus sylvaticus. Next base: position 2,042,510 of record NW_026263027.1, read on the forward strand.
GGCGTGTACGTCTTAACATGTAGCATCTAAAGAGAACCAAAAGGAGAATTTTCTTTCGTCAAAATTTTTCAGAAAATCACGTTTTAAGGAAATCCCGCATCGTGCGAAATTATCTTGTTTTTCCTAAACAACACGTTGTAAGTCGAAAAGCTTTCATGTTGCGTGTATGTCTACGTGTGTAGCCTCAAAAGAGAAGGCACAGGACAGTTTTCTCTCGAAAGGATATGTAAGAATACCACTTCATAAGGAAATACAGTTTTGCAGAGTAAAGACATATACGTACGCATTGGAAACTCTTTACGAGAAGAAATAACGCATAGTACAAAATTAGCTTGTATCTCCAAAACTACACGTTGTATCTCGAAAAGAATTGTTGTGGCGTGTATGTCTTAACATGTAGCATCTAAAGAGAACCAAAAGGAGAATTTTCTTTCGTCAAAATTTTTCAGAAAATCACGTTTTAAGGAAATCCCGCATCGTGCGAAATTATCTTGTTTTTCCTAAACAACACGTTGTAAGTCGAAAAGCTTTCATGTTGCGTGTATGTCTAAGTGTGTAGCGTCAAAAGAGAAGGCACAGGACAGTTTTCTCTCGAAAGGATATGTAAGAATACCACTTCATAAGGAAATACAGTTTTGCAGAGTAAAGACATATACGTACGCATTGGAAACTCTTTACGAGAAGAAATAACGCATAGTACAAAATTAGCTTGTATCTCCAAAACTACACGTTGTATCTCGAAAAGAATTGTTGTGGCGTGTACGTCTTAACATGTAGCATCTAAAGAGAACCAAAAGGAGAATTTTCTTTCGTCAAAATTTTTCAGAAAATCACGTTTTAAGGAAATCCCGCATCGTGCGAAATTATCTTGTTTTTCCTAAACAACACGTTGTAAGTCGAAAAGCTTTCATGTTGCGTGTATGTCTAAGTGTGTAGCCTCAAAAGAGAAGGCACAGGACAGTTTTCTCTCGAAAGGATATGTAAGAATACCACTTCATAAGGAAATACAGTTTTGCAGAGTAAAGACATATACATACGCATTGGAAACTCTTTACGAGAAGAAATAACGCATCGTACAAAATTAGCTTGTATCTCCAAAACTACACGTTGTATCTCGAAAAGAATTGTTGTGGCGTGTACGTCTTAACATGTAGCATCTAAAGAGAACCAAAAGGAGAATTTTCTTTCTTCAAAATTTTTCAGAAAATCACGTTTTAAGGAAATCCCGCATCGTGCAAAATTATCTTGTTTTTCCTAAACAACACGTTGTAAGTCGAAAAGCTTTCATGTTGCGTGTATGTCTAAGTGTGTAGCCTCAAAAGAGAAGGCACAGGACAGTTTTCTCTCGAAAGGATATGTAAGAATACCACTTCATAAGGAAATACAGTTTTGCAGAGTAAAGACATATACGTACGCATTGGAAACTCTTTACGAGAAGAAATAACGCATAGTACAAAATTAGCTTGTATCTCCAAAACTACACGTTGTATCTCGAAAAGAATTGTTGTGGCGTGTACGTCTTAAGATGTAGCATCTAAAGAGAACCAAAAGGAGAATTTTCTTCCGTCAAAATTTTTCAGAAAATCACGTTTTAAGGAAATCCCGCATCGTGCGAAATTATCTTGTTTTTCCTAAACAACACGTTGTAAGTCGAAAAGCTTTCATGTTGCGTGTATGTCTAAGTGTGTAGCCTCAAAAGAGAAGGCACAGGACAGTTTTCTCTCGAAAGGATATGTAAGAATACCACTTCATAAGGAAATACAGTTTTGCAGAGTAAAGACATATACGTACGCATTGGAAACTCTTTACGAGAAGAAATAACGCATCGTACAAAATTAGCTTGTATCTCCAAAACTACACGTTGTATCTCGAAAAGAATTGTTGTGGCGCGTACGTCTTAACATGTAGCATCTAAAGAGAACCAAAAGGAGAATTTTCTTTCTTCAAAATTTTTAAGAAAATCACGTTTTAAGGAAATCCCGCATCGTGCGAAATTATCTTGTTTTTCCTAAACAACACGTTGTAAGTCGAAAAGCTTTCATGTTGCGTGTATGTCTAAGTGTGTAGCCTCAAAAGAGAAGGCACAGGACAGTTTTCTCTCGAAAGGATATGTAAGAATACCACTTCATAAGGAAATACAGTTTTGCAGAGTAAAGACATATACGTACGCATTGGAAACTCTTTACGAGAAGAAATAACGCATCGTACAAAATTAGCTTGTATCTCCAAAACTACACGTTGTATCTCGAAAAGAATTGTTGTGGCGCGTACGTCTTAACATGTAGCATCTAAAGAGAACCAAAAGGAGAATTTTCTTTCGTCAAAATTTTTCAGAAAATCACGTTTTAAGGAAATCCCGCATCGTGCGAAATTATCTTGTTTTTCCTAAACAACACGTTGTAAGTCGAAAAGCTTTCATGTTGCGTGTATGTCTAAGTGTGTAGCCTCAAAAGAGAAGGCACAGGACAGTTTTCTCTCGAAAGGATATGTAAGAATACCACTTCATAAGGAAATACAGTTTTGCAGAGTAAAGACATATATGTACGCATTGGAAACTCTTTACGAGAAGAAATAACGCATCGTACAAAATTAGCTTGTATCTCCAAAACTACACGTTGTATCTCGAAAAGAATTGTTGTGGAGTGTACGTCTTAACATGTAGCATCTAAAGAGAACCAAAAGGAGAATTTTCTTTCGTCAAAATTTTTCAGAAAATCACGTTTTAAGGAAATCCCGCATCGTGCGAAATTATCTTGTTTTTCCTAAACAACACGTTGTAAGTCGAAAAGCTTTCATGTTGCGTGTATGTCTAAGTGTGTAGCCTCAAAAGAGAAGGCACAGGACAGTTTTCTCTCGAAAGGATATGTAAGAATACCACTTCATAAGGAAATACAGTTTTGCAGAGTAAAGACATATACGTACGCATTGGAAACTCATTACGAGAAGAAATAACGCATCGTACAAAATTAGCTTGTATCTCCAAAACTACACGTTGTATCTCGAAAAGAATTGTTGTGGCGTGTACGTCTTAACATGTAGCATCTAAAGAGAACCAAAAGGAGAATTTTCTTTCGTCAAAATTTTTCAGAAAATCACGTTTTAAGGAAATCCCGCATCGTGCGAAATTATCTTGTTTTTCCTAAACAACACGTTGTAAGTCGAAAAGCTTTCATGTTGCGTGTATGTCTAAGTGTGTAGCCTCAAAAGAGAAGGCACAGGACAGTTTTCTCTCGAAAGGATATGTAAGAATACCACTTCATAAGGAAATACAGTTTTGCAGAGTAAAGACATATACGTACGCATTGGAAACTCTTTACGAGAAGAAATAACGCATAGTACAAAATTAGCTTGTATCTCCAAAACTACACGTTGTATCTCGAAAAGAATTGTTGTGGCGTGTACGTCTTAACATGTAGCATCTAAAGAGAACCAAAAGGAGAATTTTCTTTCGTCAAAATTTTTCAGAAAATCACGTTTTAAGGAAATCCCGCATCGTGCGAAATTATCTTGTTTTTCCTAAACAACACGTTGTAAGTCGAAAAGCTTTCATGTTGCGTGTATGTCTAAGTGTGTAGCCTCAAAAGACAAGGCACAGGACAGTTTTCTCTCGAAAGGATATGTAAGAATACCACTTCATAAGGAAATACAGTTTTGCAGAGTAAAGACATATACGTACGCATTGGAAACTCTTTACGAGAAGAAATAACGCATAGTACAAAATTAGCTTGTATCTCCAAAACTACACGTTGTATCTCGAAAAGAATTGTTGTGGCGTGTACGTCTTAACATGTAGCATCTAAAGAGAACCAAAAGGAGAATTTTCTTTCGTCAAAATTTTTCAGAAAATCACGTTTTAAGGAAATCCCGCATCGTGCGAAATTATCTTGTTTTTCCTAAACAACACGTTGTAAGTCGAAAAGCTTTCATGTTGCGTGTATGTCTAAGTGTGTAGCCTCAAAAGAGAAGGCACAGGACAGTTTTCTCTCGAAAGGATATGTAAGAATACCACTTCATAAGGAAATACAGTTTTGCAGAGTAAAGACATATACGTACGCATTGGAAACTCTTTACGAGAAGAAATAACGCATAGTACAAAATTAGCTTGTATCTCCAAAACTACACGTTGTATCTCGAAAAGAATTGTTGTGGCGTGTACGTCTTAACATGTAGCATCTAAAGGGAACCAAAAGGAGAATTTTCTTTCGTCAAAATTTTTCAGAAAATCACGTTTTAAGGAAATCCCGCATCGTGCGAAATTATCTTGTTTTTCCTAAACAACACGTTGTAAGTCGAAAAGCTTTCATGTTGCGTGTATGTCTAAGTGTGTAGCCTCAAAAGAGAAGGCACAGGACAGTTTTCTCTCGAAAGGATATGTAAGAATACCACTTCATAAGGAAATACAGTTTTGCAGAGTAAAGACATATACGTACGCATTGGAAACTCTTTACGAGAAGAAATAACGCATCGTACAAAATTAGCTTGTATCTCCAAAACTACACGTTGTATCTCGAAAAGAATTGTTGTGGCGCGTACGTCTTAACATGTAGCATCTAAAGAGAACCAAAAGGAGAATTTTCTTTCGTCAAAATTTTTCAGAAAATCACGTTTTAAGGAAATCCCGCATCGTGTGAAATTATCTTGTTTTCCCTAAACAACACGTTGTAAGTCGAAAAGCTTTCATGTTGCGTGTATGTCTAAGTGTGTAGCCTCAAAAGAGAAGGCACAGGACAGTTTTCTCTCGAAAGGATATGTAAGAATACCACTTCATAAGGAAATACAGTTTTGCAGAGTAAAGACATATACGTACGCATTGGAAACTCTTTACGAGAAGAAATAACGCATCGTACAAAATTAGCTTGTATCTCCAAAACTACACGTTGTATCTCGAAAAGAATTGTTGTGGCGTGTACGTCTTAACATGTAGCATCTAAAGAGAACCAAAAGGAGAATTTTCTTTCGTCAAAATTTTTCAGAAAATCACGTTTTAAGGAAATCCCGCATCGTGCGAAATTATCTTGTTTTTCCTAAACAACACGTTGTAAGTCGAAAAGCTTTCATGTTGCGTGTATGTCTAAGTGTGTAGCCTCAAAAGAGAAGGCACAGGACAGTTTTCTCTCGAAAGGATATGTAAGAATACCACTTCATAAGGAAATACAGTTTTGCAGAGTAAAGACATATACGTACGCATTGTAAACTCTTTACGAGAAGAAATAACGCATCGTACAAAATTAGCTTGTATCTCCAAAAGTACACGTTGTATCTCGAAAAGAATTGTTGTGGCGTGTACGTCTTAACATGTAGCATCTAAAGAGAACCAAAAGGAGAATTTTCTTTCGTCAAAATTTTTCAGAAAATCACGTTTTAAGGAAATCCCGCATCGTGCGAAATTATCTTGTTTTTCCTAAACAACACGTTGTAAGTCGAAAAGCTTTCATGTTGCGTGTATGTCTAAGTGTGTAGCCTCAAAAGAGAAGGCACAGGACAGTTTTCTCTCGAAAGGATATGTAAGAATACCACTTCATAAGGAAATACAGTTTTGCAGAGTAAAGACATATACGTACGCATTGGAAACTCTTTACGAGAAGAAATAACGCATCGTACAAAATTAGCTTGTATCTCCAAAACTACACGTTGTATCTCGAAAAGAATTGTTGTGGCGTGTACGTCTTAACATGTAGCATCTAAAGAGAACCAAAAGGAGAATTTTCTTTCGTCAAAATTTTTCAGAAAATCACGTTTTAAGGAAATCCCACATCGTGCGAAATTATCTTGTTTTTCCTAAACAACACGTTGTAAGTCGAAAAGCTTTCATGTTGCGTGTATGTCTAAGTGTGTAGCCTCAAAAGAGAAGGCACAGGACAGTTTTCTCTCGAAAGGATATGTAAGAATACCACTTCATAAGGAAATACAGTTTTGCAGAGTAAAGACATATACGTACGCATTGGAAACTCTTTACGAGAAGAAATAACGCATCGTACAAAATTAGCTTGTATCTCCAAAACTACACGTTGTATCTCGAAAAGGATTGTTGTGGCGTGTACGTCTTAACATGTAGCATCTAAAGAGAACCAAAAGGAGAATTTTCTTTCGTCAAAATTTTTCAGAAAATCACGTTTTAAGGAAATCCCGCATCGTGCGAAATTATCTTGTTTTTCCTAAAAAACACGTTGTAAGTCGAAAAGCTTTCATGTTGCGTGTATGTCTAAGTGTGTAGCCTCAAAAGAGAAGGCACAGGACAGTTTTCTCTCGAAAGGATATGTAAGAATACCACTTCATAAGGAAATACAGTTTTGCAGAGTAAAGACATATAAGTACGCATTGGAAACTCTTTACGAGAAGAAATAACGCATAGTACAAAATTAGCTTGTATCTCCAAAACTACACGTTGTATCTCGAAAAGAATTGTTGTGGCGTGTACGTCTTAACATGTAGCATCTAAAGAGAACCAAAAGGAGAATTTTCTTTCGTCAAAATTTTTCAGAAAATCACGTTTTAAGGAAATCCCGCATCGTGCGAAATTATCTTGTTTTTCCTAAACAACACGTTGTAAGTCGAAAAGCTTTCATGTTGCGTGTATGTCTAAGTGTGTAGCCTCAAAAGAGAAGGCACAGGACAGTTTTCTCTCGAAAGGATATGTAAGAATACCACTTCATAAGGAAATACAGTTTTGCAGAGTAAAGACATATACATACGCATTGGAAACTCTTTACGAGAAGAAATAACGCATCGTACAAAATTAGCTTGTATCTCCAAAACTACACGTTGTATCTCGAAAAGAATTGTTGTGGCGTGTACGTCTTAACATGTAGCATCTAAAGAGAACCAAAAGGAGAATTTTCTTTCTTCAAAATTTTTCAGAAAATCACGTTTTAAGGAAATCCCGCATCGTGCAAAATTATCTTGTTTTTCCTAAACAACACGTTGTAAGTCGAAAAGCTTTCATGTTGCGTGTATGTCTAAGTGTGTAGCCTCAAAAGAGAAGGCACAGGACAGTTTTCTCTCGAAAGGATATGTAAGAATACCACTTCATAAGGAAATACAGTTTTGCAGAGTAAAGACATATACGTACGCATTGGAAACTCTTTACGAGAAGAAATAACGCATAGTACAAAATTAGCTTGTATCTCCAAAACTACACGTTGTATCTCGAAAAGAATTGTTGTGGCGTGTACGTCTTAAGATGTAGCATCTAAAGAGAACCAAAAGGAGAATTTTCTTTCGTCAAAATTTTTCAGAAAATCACGTTTTAAGGAAATCCCGCATCGTGCGAAATTATCTTGTTTTTCCTAAACAACACGTTGTAAGTCGAAAAGCTTTCATGTTGCGTGTATGTCTAAGTGTGTAGCCTCAAAAGAGAAGGCACAGGACAGTTTTCTCTCGAAAGGATATGTAAGAATACCACTTCATAAGGAAATACAGTTTTGCAGAGTAAAGACATATACGTACGCATTGGAAACTCTTTACGAGAAGAAATAACGCATCGTACAAAATTAGCTTGTATCTCCAAAACTACACGTTGTATCTCGAAAAGAATTGTTGTGGCGCGTACGTCTTAACATGTAGCATCTAAAGAGAACCAAAAGGAGAATTTTCTTTCTTCAAAATTTTTAAGAAAATCACGTTTTAAGGAAATCCCGCATCGTGCGAAATTATCTTGTTTTTCCTAAACAACACGTTGTAAGTCGAAAAGCTTTCATGTTGCGTGTATGTCTAAGTGTGTAGCCTCAAAAGAGAAGGCACAGGACAGTTTTCTCTCGAAAGGATATGTAAGAATACCACTTCATAAGGAAATACAGTTTTGCAGAGTAAAGACATATATGTACGCATTGGAAACTCTTTACGAGAAGAAATAACGCATCGTACAAAATTAGCTTGTATCTCCAAAACTACACGTTGTATCTCGAAAAGAATTGTTGTGGCGCGTACGTCTTAACATGTAGCATCTAAAGAGAACCAAAAGGAGAATTTTCTTTCGTCAAAATTTTTCAGAAAATCACGTTTTAAGGAAATCCCGCATCGTGCGAAATTATCTTGTTTTTCCTAAACAACACGTTGTAAGTCGAAAAGCTTTCATGTTGCGTGTATGTCTAAGTGTGTAGCCTCAAAAGAGAAGGCACAGGACAGTTTTCTCTCGAAAGGATATGTAAGAATACCACTTCATAAGGAAATACAGTTTTGCAGAGTAAAGACATATACATACGCATTGGAAACTCTTTACGAGAAGAAATAACGCATCGTACAAAATTAGCTTGTATCTCCAAAACTACACGTTGTATCTCGAAAAGAATTGTTGTGGCGTGTACGTCTTAACATGTAGCATCTAAAGAGAACCAAAAGGAGAATTTTCTTTCTTCAAAATTTTTCAGAAAATCACGTTTTAAGGAAATCCCGCATCGTGCAAAATTATCTTGTTTTTCCTAAACAACACGTTGTAAGTCGAAAAGCTTTCATGTTGCGTGTATGTCTAAGTGTGTAGCCTCAAAAGAGAAGGCACAGGACAGTTTTCTCTCGAAAGGATATGTAAGAATACCACTTCATAAGGAAATACAGTTTTGCAGAGTAAAGACATATACGTACGCATTGGAAACTCTTTACGAGAAGAAATAACGCATAGTACAAAATTAGCTTGTATCTCCAAAACTACACGTTGTATCTCGAAAAGAATTGTTGTGGCGTGTACGTCTTAAGATGTAGCATCTAAAGAGAACCAAAAGGAGAATTTTCTTTCGTCAAAATTTTTCAGAAAATCACGTTTTAAGGAAATCCCGCATCGTGCGAAATTATCTTGTTTTTCCTAAACAACACGTTGTAAGTCGAAAAGCTTTCATGTTGCGTGTATGTCTAAGTGTGTAGCCTCAAAAGAGAAGGCACAGGACAGTTTTCTCTCGAAAGGATATGTAAGAATACCACTTCATAAGGAAATACAGTTTTGCAGAGTAAAGACATATACGTACGCATTGGAAACTCTTTACGAGAAGAAATAACGCATCGTACAAAATTAGCTTGTATCTCCAAAACTACACGTTGTATCTCGAAAAGAATTGTTGTGGCGCGTACGTCTTAACATGTAGCATCTAAAGAGAACCAAAAGGAGAATTTTCTTTCTTCAAAATTTTTAAGAAAATCACGTTTTAAGGAAATCCCGCATCGTGCGAAATTATCTTGTTTTTCCTAAACAACACGTTGTAAGTCGAAAAGCTTTCATGTTGCGTGTATGTCTAAGTGTGTAGCCTCAAAAGAGAAGGCACAGGACAGTTTTCTCTCGAAAGGATATGTAAGAATACCACTTCATAAGGAAATACAGTTTTGCAGAGTAAAGACATATATGTACGCATTGGAAACTCTTTACGAGAAGAAATAACGCATCGTACAAAATTAGCTTGTATCTCCAAAACTACACGTTGTATCTCGAAAAGAATTGTTGTGGCGCGTACGTCTTAACATGTAGCATCTAAAGAGAACCAAAAGGAGAATTTTCTTTCGTCAAAATTTTTCAGAAAATCACGTTTTAAGGAAATCCCGCATCGTGCGAAATTATCTTGTTTTTCCTAAACAACACGTTGTAAGTCGAAAAGCTTTCATGTTGCGTGTATGTCTAAGTGTGTAGCCTCAAAAGAGAAGGCACAGGACAGTTTTCTCTCGAAAGGATATGTAAGAATACCACTTCATAAGGAAATACAGTTTTGCCGAGTAAAGACATATACGTACGCATTGGAAACTCTTTACGAGAAGAAATAACGCATCGTACAAAATTAGCTTGTATCTCCAAAACTACACGTTGTATCTCGAAAAGAATTGTTGTGGAGTGTACGTCTTAACATGTAGCATCTAAAGAGAACCAAAAGGAGAATTTTCTTTCGTCAAAATTTTTCAGAAAATCACGTTTTAAGGAAATCCCGCATCGTGCGAAATTATCTTGTTTTTCCTAAACAACACGTTGTAAGTCGAAAAGCTTTCATGTTGCGTGTATGTCTAAGTGTGTAGCCTCAAAAGAGAAGGCACAGGACAGTTTTCTCTCGAAAGGATATGTAAGAATACCACTTCATAAGGAAATACAGTTTTGCAGAGTAAAGACATATACGTACGCATTGGAAACTCATTACGAGAAGAAATAACGCATCGTACAAAATTAGCTTGTATCTCCAAAACTACACGTTGTATCTCGAAAAGAATTGTTGTGGCGTGTACGTCTTAACATGTAGCATCTAAAGAGAACCAAAAGGAGAATTTTCTTTCGTCAAAATTTTTCAGAAAATCACGTTTTAAGGAAATCCCGCATCGTGCGAAATTATCTTGTTTTTCCTAAACAACACGTTGTAAGTCGAAAAGCTTTCATGTTGCGTGTATGTCTAAGTGTGTAGCCTCAAAAGAGAAGGCACAGGACAGTTTTCTCTCGAAAGGATATGTAAGAATACCACTTCATAAGGAAATACAGTTTTGCAGAGTAAAGACATATACGTACGCATTGGAAACTCTTTACGAGAAGAAATAACGCATAGTACAAAATTAGCTTGTATCTCCAAAACTACACGTTGTATCTCGAAAAGAATTGTTGTGGCGTGTACGTCTTAACATGTAGCATCTAAAGAGAACCAAAAGGAGAATTTTCTTTCGTCAAAATTTTTCAGAAAATCACGTTTTAAGGAAATCCCGCATCGTGCGAAATTATCTTGTTTTTCCTAAACAACACGTTGTAAGTCGAAAAGCTTTCATGTTGCGTGTATGTCTAAGTGTGTAGCCTCAAAAGAGAAGGCACAGGACAGTTTTCTCTCGAAAGGATATGTAAGAATACCACTTCATAAGGAAATACAGTTTTGCAGAGTAAAGACATATACGTACGCATTGGAAACTCTTTACGAGAAGAAATAACGCATAGTACAAAATTAGCTTGTATCTCCAAAACTACACGTTGTATCTCGAAAAGAATTGTTGTGGCGTGTACGTCTTAACATGTAGCATCTAAAGAGAACCAAAAGGAGAATTTTCTTTCGTCAAAATTTTTCAGAAAATAACGTTTTAAGGAAATCCCGCATCGTGCGAAATTATCTTGTTTTTCCTAAACAACACGTTGTAAGTCGAAAAGCTTTCATGTTGCGTGTATGTCTAAGTGTGTAGCCTCAAAAGAGAAGGCACAGGACAGTTTTCTCTCGAAAGGATATGTAAGAATACCACTTCATAAGGAAATACAGTTTTGCAGAGTAAAGACATATACGTACGCATTGGAAACTCTTTACGAGAAGAAATAACGCATAGTACAAAATTAGCTTGTATCTCCAAAACTACACGTTGTATCTCGAAAAGAATTGTTGTGGCGTGTACGTCTTAACATGTAGCATCTAAAGAGAACCAAAAGGAGAATTTTCTTTCGTCAAAATTTTTCAGAAAATCACGTTTTAAGGAAATCCCGCATCGTGCGAAATTATCTTGTTTTTCCTAAACAACACGTTGTAAGTCGAAAAGCTTTCATGTTGCGTGTATGTCTAAGTGTGTAGCCTCAAAAGAGAAGGCACAGGACAGTTTTCTCTCGAAAGGATATGTAAGAATACCACTTCATAAGGAAATACAGTTTTGCAGAGTAAAGACATATACGTACGCATTGGAAACTCTTTACGAGAAGAAATAACGCATCGTACAAAATTAGCTTGTATCTCCAAAACTACACGTTGTATCTCGAAAAGAATTGTTGTGGCGCGTACGTCTTAACATGTAGCATCTAAAGAGAACCAAAAGGAGAATTTTCTTTCGTCAAAATTTTTCAGAAAATCACGTTTTAAGGAAATCCCGCATCGTGCGAAATTATCTTGTTTTTCCTAAACAACACGTTGTAAGTCGAAAAGCTTTCATGTTGCGTGTATGTCTAAGTGTGTAGCCTCAAAAGAGAAGGCACAGGACAGTTTTCTCTCGAAAGGATATGTAAGAATACCACTTCATAAGGAAATACAGTTTTGCAGAGTAAAGACATATACGTACGCATTGGAAACTCTTTACGAGAAGAAATAACGCATCGTACAAAATTAGCTTGTATCTCCAAAACTACACGTTGTATCTCGAAAAGAATTGTTGTGGCGTGTACGTCTTAACATGTAGCATCTAAAGAGAACCAAAAGGAGAATTTTCTTTCGTCAAAATTTTTCAGAAAATCACGTTTTAAGGAAATCCCGCATCGTGCGAAATTATCTTGTTTTTCCTAAACAACACGTTGTAAGTCGAAAAGCTTTCATGTTGCGTGTATGTCTAAGTGTGTAGCCTCAAAAGAGAAGGCACAGGACAGTTTTCTCTCGAAAGGATATGTAAGAATACCACTTCATAAGGAAATACAGTTTTGCAGAGTAAAGACATATACGTACGCATTGTAAACTCTTTACGAGAAGAAATAACGCATCGTACAAAATTAGCTTGTATCTCCAAAAGTACACGTTGTATCTCGAAAAGAATTGTTGTGGCGTGTACGTCTTAACATGTAGCATCTAAAGAGAACCAAAAGGAGAATTTTCTTTCGTCAAAATTTTTCAGAAAATCACGTTTTAAGGAAATCCCGCATCGTGCGAAATTATCTTGTTTTTCCTAAACAACACGTTGTAAGTCGAAAAGCTTTCATGTTGCGTGTATGTCTAAGTGTGTAGCCTCAAAAGAGAAGGCACAGGACAGTTTTCTCTCGAAAGGATATGTAAGAATACCACTTCATAAGGAAATACAGTTTTGCAGAGTAAAGACATATACGTACGCATTGGAAACTCTTTACGAGAAGAAATAACGCATCGTACAAAATTAGCTTGTATCTCCAAAACTACACGTTGTATCTCGAAAAGAATTGTTGTGGCGTGTACGTCTTAACATGTAGCATCTAAAGAGAACCAAAAGGAGAATTTTCTTTCGTCAAAATTTTTCAGAAAATCACGTTTTAAGGAAATCCCACATCGTGCGAAATTATCTTGTTTTTCCTAAACAACACGTTGTAAGTCGAAAAGCTTTCATGTTGCGTGTATGTCTAAGTGTGTAGCCTCAAAAGAGAAGGCACAGGACAGTTTTCTCTCGAAAGGATATGTAAGAATACCACTTCATAAGGAAATACAGTTTTGCAGAGTAAAGACATATACGTACGCATTGGAAACTCTTTACGAGAAGAAATAACGCATCGTACAAAATTAGCTTGTATCTCCAAAACTACACGTTGTATCACGAAAAGAATTGTTGTGGCGTGTACGTCTTAACATGTAGCATCTAAAGAGAACCAAAAGGAGAATTTTCTTTCGTCAAAATTTTTCAGAAAATCACGTTTTAAGGAAATCCCGCATCGTGCGAAATTATCTTGTTTTTCCTAAACAACACGTTGTAAGTCGAAAAGCTTTCATGTTGCGTGTATGTCTAAGTGTGTAGCCTCAAAAGAGAAGGCACAGGACAGTTTTCTCTCGAAAGGATATGTAAGAATACCACTTCATAAGGAAATACAGTTTTGCAGAGTAAAGACATATACGTACGCATTGGAAACTCTTTACGAGAAGAAATAACGCATAGTACAAAATTAGCTTGTATCTCCAAAACTACAGGTTGTATCTCGAAAAGAATTGTTGTGGCGTGTACGTCTTAACATGTAGCATCTAAAGAGAACCAAAAGGAGAATTTTCTTTCGTCAAAATTTTTCAGAAAATCACGTTTTAAGGAAATATCGCATCGTGCGAAATTATCTTGTTTTTCCTAAACAACACGTTGTAAGTCGAAAAGCTTTCATGTTGCGTGTATGTCTAAGTGTGTAGCCTCAAAAGAGAAGGCACAGGACAGTTTTCTCTCGAAAGGATATGTAAGAATACCACTTCATAAGGAAATACAGTTTTGCAGAGTAAAGACATATACGTACGCATTGGAAACTCTTTACGAGAAGAAATAACGCATAGTACAAAATTAGCTTGTATCTCCAAAACTACAGGTTGTATCTCGAAAAGGATTGTTGTGGCGTGTACGTCTTAACATGTAGCATCTAAAGAGAACCAAAAGGAGAATTTTCTTTCGTCAAAATTTTTCAGAAAATCACGTTTTAAGGAAATCCCGCATCGTGCGAAATTATCTTGTTTTTCCTAAAAAACACGTTGTAAGTCGAAAAGCTTTCATGTTGCGTGTATGTCTAAGTGTGTAGCCTCAAAAGAGAAGGCACAGGACAGTTTTCTCTCGAAAGGATATGTAAGAATACCACTTCATAAGGAAATACAGTTTTGCAGAGTAAAGACATATAAGTACGCATTGGAAACTCTTTACGAGAAGAAATAACGCATAGCACTTCATAAGGAAATACAGTTTTGCAGAGTAAAGACATATACGTACGCATTGGAAACTCTTTACGAGAAGAAATAACGCATAGTACAAAATTAGCTTGTATCTCCAAAACTACACGTTGTATCTCGAAAAGAATTGTTGTGGCGTGTACGTCTTAACATGTAGCATCTAAAGAGAACCAAAAGGAGAATTTTCTTTCGTCAAAATTTTTCAGAAAATCACGTTTTAAGGAAATCCCGCATCGTGCGAAATTATCTTGTTTTTCCTAAACAACACGTTGTAAGTCGAAAAGCTTTCATGTTGCGTGTATGTCTAAGTGTGTAGCCTCAAAAGAGAAGGCACAGGACAGTTTTCTCTCGAAAGGATATGTAAGAATACCACTTCATAAGGAAATACAGTTTTGCAGAGTAAAGACATATACGTACGCATTGGAAACTCTTTACAAGAAGAAATAACGCATAGTACAAAATTAGCTTGTATCTCCAAAACTACACGTTGTAACTCGAAAAGAATTGTTGTGGCGTGTACGTCTTAACATGTAGCATCTAAAGAGAACCAAAAGGAGAATTTTCTTTCGTCAAAATTTTTCAGAAAATCACGTTTTAAGGAAATCCCGCATCGTGCGAAATTATCTTGTTTTTCCTAAACAACACGTTGTAAGTCGAAAAGCTTTCATGTTGCGTGTATGTCTAAGTGTGTAGCCTCAAAAGAGAAGGCACAGGACAGTTTTCTCTCGAAAGGATATGTAAGAATACCACTTCATAAGGAAATACAGTTTTGCAGAGTAAAGACATATACGTACGCATTGGAAACTCTTTACGAGAAGAAATAACGCATCGTACAAAATTAGCTTGTATCTCCAAAACTACACGTTGTATCACGAAAAGAATTGTTGTGGCGTGTACGTCTTAACATGTAGCATCTAAAGAGAACCAAAAGGAGAATTTTCTTTCGTCAAAATTTTTCAGAAAATCACGTTTTAAGGAAATCCCGCATCGTGCGAAATTATCTTGTTTTTCCTAAACAACACGTTGTAAGTCGAAAAGCTTTCATGTTGCGTGTATGTCTAAGTGTGTAGCCTCAAAAGAGAAGGCACAGGACAGTTTTCTCTCGAAAGGATATGTAAGAATACCACTTCATAAGGAAATACAGTTTTGCAGAGTAAAGACATATACGTACGCATTGGAAACTCTTTACGAGAAGAAATAACGCATAGTACAAAATTAGCTTGTATCTCCAAAACTACAGGTTGTATCTCGAAAAGAATTGTTGTGGCGTGTACGTCTTAACATGTAGCATCTAAAGAGAACCAAAAGGAGAATTTTCTTTCGTCAAAATTTTTCAGAAAATCACGTTTTAAGGAAATATCGCATCGTGCGAAATTATCTTGTTTTTCCTAAACAACACGTTGTAAGTCGAAAAGCTTTCATGTTGCGTGTATGTCTAAGTGTGTAGCCTCAAAAGAGAAGGCACAGGACAGTTTTCTCTCGAAAGGATATGTAAGAATACCACTTCATAAGGAAATACAGTTTTGCAGAGTAAAGACATATACGTACGCATTGGAAACTCTTTACGAGAAGAAATAACGCATAGTACAAAATTAGCTTGTATCTCCAAAACTACAGGTTGTATCTCGAAAAGGATTGTTGTGGCGTGTACGTCTTAACATGTAGCATCTAAAGAGAACCAAAAGGAGAATTTTCTTTCGTCAAAATTTTTCAGAAAATCACGTTTTAAGGAAATCCCGCATCGTGCGAAATTATCTTGTTTTTCCTAAAAAACACGTTGTAAGTCGAAAAGCTTTCATGTTGCGTGTATGTCTAAGTGTGTAGCCTCAAAAGAGAAGGCACAGGACAGTTTTCTCTCGAAAGGATATGTAAGAATACCACTTCATAAGGAAATACAGTTTTGCAGAGTAAAGACATATAAGTACGCATTGGAAACTCTTTACGAGAAGAAATAACGCATAGCACTTCATAAGGAAATACAGTTTTGCAGAGTAAAGACATATACGTACGCATTGGAAACTCTTTACGAGAAGAAATAACGCATAGTACAAAATTAGCTTGTATCTCCAAAACTACACGTTGTATCTCGAAAAGAATTGTTGTGGCGTGTACGTCTTAACATGTAGCATCTAAAGAGAACCAAAAGGAGAATTTTCTTTCGTCAAAATTTTTCAGAAAATCACGTTTTAAGGAAATCCCGCATCGTGCGAAATTATCTTGTTTTTCCTAAACAACACGTTGTAAGTCGAAAAGCTTTCATGTTGCGTGTATGTCTAAGTGTGTAGCCTCAAAAGAGAAGGCACAGGACAGTTTTCTCTCGAAAGGATATGTAAGAATACCACTTCATAAGGAAATACAGTTTTGCAGAGTAAAGACATATACGTACGCATTGGAAACTCTTTACAAGAAGAAATAACGCATAGTACAAAATTAGCTTGTATCTCCAAAACTACACGTTGTAACTCGAAAAGAATTGTTGTGGCGTGTACGTCTTAACATGTAGCATCTAAAGAGAACCAAAAGGAGAATTTTCTTTCGTCAAAATTTTTCAGAAAATCACGTTTTAAGGAAATCCCGCATCGTGCGAAATTATCTTGTTTTTCCTAAACAACACGTTGTAAGTCGAAAAGCTTTCATGTTGCGTGTATGTCTAAGTGTGTAGCCTCAAAAGAGAAGGCACAGGACAGTTTTCTCTCGAAAGGATATGTAAGAACACCACTTCATAAGGAAATACAGTTTTGCAGAGTAAAGACATATACGTACGCATTGGAAACTCTTTACGAGAAGAAATAACGCATAGTACAAAATTAGCTTGTATCTCCAAAACTACACGTTGTATCTCGAAAAGAATTGTTGTGGCGTGTACGTCTTAACATGTAGCATCTAAAGAGAACCAAAAGGAGAATTTTCTTTCGTCAAAATTTTTCAGAAAATCACGTTTTAAGGAAATCCCGCATCGTGCGAAATTATCTTGTTTTTCCTAAACAACACGTTGTAAGTCGAAAAGCTTTCATGTTGCGTGTATGTCTAAGTGTGTAGCCTCAAAAGAGAAGGCACAGGACAGTTTTCTCTCGAAAGGATATGTAAGAATACCACTTCATAAGGAAATACAGTTTTGCAGAGTAAAGACATATACGTACGCATTGGAAACTCTTTACGAGAAGAAATAACGCATCGTACAAAATTAGCTTGTATCTCCAAAACTACACGTTGTATCTCGAAAAGAATTGTTGTGGCGTGTACGTCTTAACATGTAGCATCTAAAGAGAACCAAAAGGAGAATTTTCTTTCGTCAAAATTTTTCAGAAAATCACGTTTTAAGGAAATCCCGCATCGTGCGAAATTATCTTGTTTTTCCTAAAGAACACGTTGTAAGTCGAAAAGCTTTCATGTTGCGTGTATGTCTAAGTGTGTAGCCTCAAAAGAGAAGGCACAGGACAGTTTTCTCTCGAAAGGATATGTAAGAATACCACTTCATAAGGAAATACAGTTTTGCAGAGTAAAGACATATACGTACGCATTGGAAACTCTTTACGAGAAGAAATAACGCATCGTACAAAATTAGCTTGTATCTCCAAAACTACACGTTGTATCTCGAAAAGAATTGTTGTGGCGTGTACGTCTTAACATGTAGCATTTAAGAGAACCAAAAGGAGAATTTTCTTTCGTCAAAATTTTTCAGAAAATCACGTTTTAAGGAAATCCCGCATCGTGCGAAATTATCTTGTTTTTCCTAAACAACACGTGGTAAGTCGAAAAGCATTCATGTTGCGTGTATGTCTAAGTGTGTAGCCTCAAAAGAGAAGGCACAGGACAGTTTTCTCTCGAAAGGATATATAAGAATACCACTTCATAAGGAAATACAGTTTTGCAGAGTAAAGACATATACGTACGCATTGGAAACTCTTTACGAGAAGAAATAACGCATAGTACAAAATTAGCTTGTATCTCCAAAACTACACGTTGTATCTCGAAAAGAATTGTTGTGGCGTGTACGTCTTAACATGTAGCATCTAAAGAGAACCAAAAGGAGAATTTTCTTTCGTCAAAATTTTTCAGAAAATCACGTTTTAAGGAAATCCCGCATCGTGCGAAATTATCTTGTTTTTCCTAAACAACACGTTGTAAGTCGAAAAGCTTTCATGTTGCGTGTATGTCTAAGTGTGTAGCCTCAAAAGAGAAGGCACAGGACAGTTTTCTCTCGAAAGGATATGTAAGAATACCACTTCATAAGGAAATACAGTTTTGCAGAGTAAAGACATATACGTACGCATTGGAAACTCTTTACGAGAAGAAATAACGCATAGTACAAAATTAGCTTGTATCTCCAAAACTACACGTTGTATCTCGAAAAGGATTGTTGTGGCGTGTACGTCTTAACATGTAGCATCTAAAGAGAACCAAAAGGAGAATTTTCTTTCGTCAAAATTTTTCAGAAAATCACGTTTTAAGGAAATCCCGCATCGTGCGAAATTATCTTGTTTTTCCTAAAAAACACGTTGTAAGTCGAAAAGCTTTCATGTTGCGTGTTTGTCTAAGTGTGTAGCCTCAAAAGAGAAGGCACAGGACAGTTTTCTCTCAAAAGGATATGTAAGAATACCACTTCATAAGGAAATACAGTTTTGCAGAGTAAAGACATATAAGTACGCATTGGAAACTCTTTACGAGAAGAAATAACGCATAGTACAAAATTAGCTTGTATCTCCAAAACTACACGTTGTATCTCGAAAAGAATTGTTGTGGCGTGTACGTCTTAACATGTAGCATCTAAAGAGAACCAAAAGGAGAATTTTCTTTCGTCAAAATTTTTCAGAAAATCACGTTTTAAGGAAATCCCGAATCGTGCGAAATTATCTTGTTTTTCCTAAACAACACGTTGTAAGTCGAAAAGCTTTCATGTTGCGTGTATGTCTACGTGTGTGGCCTCAAAAGAGAAGGCACAGGACAGTTTTCTCTCGAAAGGATATGTAAGAATACCACTTCATAAGGAAATACAGTTTTGCAGAGTAAAGACATATACGTACGCATTGGAAACTCTTTACGAGAAGAAATAACGCATAGTACAAAATTAGCTTGTATCTCCAAAACTACACGTTGTATCTCGAAAAGAATTGTTGTGGCGTGTACGTCTTAACATGTAGCATCTAAAGAGAACCAAAAGGAGAATTTTCTTTCGTCAAAATTTTTCAGAAAATCACGTTTTAAGGAAATCCCGCATCGTGCGAAATTATCTTGTTTTTCCTAAACAACACGTTGTAAGTCGAAAAGCTTTCATGTTGCGTGTATGTCTAAGTGTGTAGCGTCAAAAGAGAAGGCACAGGACAGTTTTCTCTCGAAAGGATATGTAAGAATACCACTTCATAAGGAAATACAGTTTTGCAGAGTAAAGACATATACGTACGCATTGGAAACTCTTTACAAGAAGAAATAACGCATAGTACAAAATTAGCTTGTATCTCCAAAACTACACGTTGTAACTCGAAAAGAATTGTTGTGGCGTGTACGTCTTAACATGTAGCATCTAAAGAGAACCAAAAGGAGAATTTTCTTTCGTCAAAATTTTTCAGAAAATCACGTTTTAAGGAAATCCCGCATCGTGCGAAATTATCTTGTTTTTCCTAAACAACACGTTTTAAGTCGAAAAGCTTTCATGTTGCGTGTACGTCTAAGTGTGTAGCCTCAAAAGAGAAGGCACAGGACAGTTTTCTCTCGAAAGGATATGTAAGAATACCACTTCATAAGGAAATACAGTTTTGCAGAGTAAAGACATATACGTACGCATTGGAAACTCTTTACGAGAAGAAATAACGCATAGTACAAAATTAGCTTGTATCTCCAAAACTACACGTTGTATCTCGAAAAGAATTGTTGTGGCGTGTACGTCTTAACATGTAGCATCTAAAGAGAACCAAAAGGAGAATTTTCTTTCGTCAAAATTTTTCAGAAAATCACGTTTTAAAGAAATCCCGCATCGTGCGAAATTATCTTGTTTTTCCTAAACAACACGTTGTAAGTCGAAAAGCTTTCATGTTGCGTGTATGTCTAAGTGTGTAGCCTCAAAAGAGAAGGCACAGGACAGTTTTCTCTCGAAAGGATATGTAAGAATACCACTTCATAAGGAAATACAGTTTTGCAGAGTAAAGACATATACGTACGCATTGGAAACTCTTTATGAGAAGAAATAACGCATCGTACAAAATTAGCTTCTATCTCCAAAACTACACGTTGTATCTCGAAAAGAATTGTTGTGGCGTGTACGTCTTAACATGTAGCATCTAAAGAGAACCAAAAGGAGAATTTTCTTTCGTCAAAATTTTTCAGAAAATCACGTTTTAAGGAAATCCCGCATCGTGCGAAATTATCTTGTTTTTGCTAAACAACACGTTGTAAGTCGAAAAGCTTTCATGTTGCGTGTATGTCTAAGTGTGTAGCCTCAAAAGAGAAGGCACAGGACAGTTTTCTCTCGAAAGGATATGTAAGAATACCACTTCATAAGGAAATACAGTTTTGCAGAGTAAAGACATATACGTACGCATTGGAAACTCTTTACGAGAAGAAATAACGCATAGTACAAAATTAGCTTGTATCTCCAAAACTACACGTTGTATCTCGAAAAGAATTGTTGTGGCGTGTACGTCTTAACATGTAGCATCTAAAGAGAACCAAAAGGAGAATTTTCTTTCGTCAAAATTTTTCAGAAAATCACGTTTTAAGGAAATCCCGCATCGTGCGAAATTATCTTGTTTTTCCTAAACAACACGTTGTAAGTCGAAAAGCTTTCATGTTGCGTGTATGTCTAAGTGTGTAGCCTCAAAAGAGAAGGCACAGGACAGTTTTCTCTCGAAAGGATATGTAAGAATACCACTTCATAAGGAAATACAGTTTTGCAGAGTAAAGACATATACGTACGCATTGGAAACTCTTTACGAGAAGAAATAACGCATAGTAAAAAATTAGCTTGTATCTCCAAAACTACACGTTGTATCTCGAAAAGAATTGTTGTGGCGTGTACGTCTTAACATGTAGCATCTAAAGAGAACCAAAAGGAGAATTTTCTTTCGTCAAAATTTTTCAGAAAATCACGTTTTAAGGAAATCCCGCATCGTGCGAAATTATCTTGTTTTTCCTAAACAACACGTTGTAAGTCGAAAAGCTTTCATGTTGCGTGTACGTCTAAGTGTGTAGCCTCAAAAGAGAAGGCACAGGACAGTTTTCTCTCGAAAGGATATGTAAGAATACCACTTCATAAGGAAATACAGTTTTGCAGAGTAAAGACATATACGTACGCATTGGAAACTCTTTACGAGAAGAAATAACGCATAGTACAAAATTAGCTTGTATCTCCAAAACTACACGTTGTATCTCGAAAAGAATTGTTGTGGCGTGTACGTCTTAACATGTAGCATCTAAAGAGAACCAAAAGGAGAATTTTCTTTCGTCAAAATTTTTCAGAAAATCACGTTTTAAGGAAATATCGCATCGTGCGAAATTATCTTGTTTTTCCTAAACAACACGTTGTAAGTCGAAAAGCTTTCATGTTGCGTGTATGTCTAAGTGTGTAGCCTCAAAAGAGAAGGCACAGGACAGTTTTCTCTCGAAAGGATATGTAAGAATACCACTTCATAAGGAAATACAGTTTTGCAGAGTAAAGACATATACGTACGTATTGGAAACTCTTTACGAGAAGAAATAACGCATAGTACAAAATTAGCTTGTATCTCCAAAACTACACGTTGTATCTCGAAAAGAATTGTTGTGGCGTGTTCGTCTTAACATGTAGCATCTAAAGAGAACCAAAAGGAGAATTTTCTTTCGTCAAAATTTTTCAGAAAATCACGTTTTAAAGAAATCCCGCATCGTGCGAAATTATCTTGTTTTTCCTAAACAACACGTTGTAAGTCGAAAAGCTTTCATGTTGCGTGTATGTCTAAATGTGTAGCCTCAAAAGAGAAGGCACAGGACAGTTTTCTCTCGAAAGGATATGTAAGAATACCACTTCATAAGGAAATACAGTTTTGCAGAGTAAAGACATATACGTACGCATTGGAAACTCTTTACGAGAAGAAATAACGCATAGTACAAAATTAGCTTGTATCTCCAAAACTACACGTTGTATCTCGAAAAGAATTGTTGTGGCGTGTACGTCTTAACATGTAGCATCTAAAGAGAACCAAAAGGAGAATTTTCTTTCGTCAAAATTTTTCAGAAAATCACGTTTTAAGGAAATCCCGCATCGTGCGAAATTATCTTGTTTTTCCTAAACAACACGTTGTAAGTCGAAAAGCTTTCATGTTGCGTGTATGTCTAAGTGTGTAGCCTCAAAAGAGAAGGCACAGGACAGTTTTCTCTCGAAAGGATATGTAAGAATACCACTTCATAAGGAAATACAGTTTTGCAGAGTAAAGACATATACGTACGCATTGGAAACTCTTTACGAGAAGAAATAACGCATAGTACAAAATTAGCTTGTATCTCCAAAACTACACGTTGTATCTCGAAAAGAATTGTTGTGGCGTGTACGTCTTAACATGTAGCATCTAAAGAGAACCAAAAGGAGAATTTTCTTTCGTCAAAATTTTTCAGAAAATCACGTTTTAAGGAAATCCCGCATCGTGCGAAATTATCTTGTTTTTCCTAAACAACACGTTGTAAGTCGAAAAGCTTTCATGTTGCGTGTATGTCTAAGTGTGTAGCCTCAAAAGAGAAGGCACAGGACAGTTTTCTCTCGAAAGGATATGTAAGAATACCACTTCATAAGGAAATACAGTTTTGCAGAGTAAAGACATATACGTACGCATTGGAAACTCTTTATGAGAAGAAATAACGCATAGTACAAAATTAGCTTGTATCTCCAAAACTACACGTTGTATCTCGAAAAGAATTGTTGTGGCGTGTACGTCTTAACATGTAGCATCTAAAGAGAACCAAAAGGAGAATTTTCTTTCGTCAAAATTTTTCAGAAAATCACGTTTTAAGGAAATCCCGCATCGTGCGAAATTATCTTGTTTTTCCTAAACAACACGTTGTAAGTAGAAAAGCTTTCATGTTGCGTGTATGTCTAAGTGTGTAGCGTCAAAAGAGAAGGCACAGGACAGTTTTCTCTCTAAAGGATATGTAAGAATACCACTTCATAAGGAAATACAGTTTTGCAGAGTAAAGACATATACGTACGCATTGGAAACTCTTTATGAGAAGAAATAACGCATAGTACAAAATTAGCTTGTATCTCCAAAACTACACGTTGTATCTCGAAAAGAATTGTTGTGGCGTGTACGTCTTAACATGTAGCATCTAAAGAGAACCAAAAGGAGAATTTTCTTTCGTCAAAATTTTTCAGAAAATCACGTTTTAAGGAAATCCCGCATCGTGCGAAATTATCTTGTTTTTCCTAAACAACACGTTGTAAGTCGAAAAGCTTTCATGTTGCGTGTATGTCTAAGTGTGTAGCCTCAAAAGAGAAGGCACAGGACAGTTTTCTCTCGAAAGGATATGTAAGAATACCACTTCATAAGGAAATACAGTTTTGCAGAGTAAAGACATATACATACGCATTGGAAACTCTTTACGAGAAGAAATAACGCATAGTACAAAATTAGCTTGTATCTCCAAAACTACACGTTGTATCTCGAAAAGAATTGTTGTGGCGTGTACGTCTTAACATGTAGCATCTAAAGAGAACCAAAAGGAGAATTTTCTTTCGTCAAAATTTTCCGAAAATCACGTTTTAAGGAAATCCCGCATCGTGCGAAATTATCTTGTTTTTCCTAAACAACACGTTGTAAGTCGAAAAGCTTTCATGTTGCGTGTATGTCTAAGTGTGTAGCCTCAAAAGAGAAGGCACAGGACAGTTTTCTCTCGAAAGGATATGTAAGAATACCACTTCATAAGGAAATACAGTTTTGCAGAGTAAAGACATATACGTACGTATTGGAAACTCTTTACGAGAAGAAATAACGCATAGTACAAAATTAGCTTGTATCTCCAAAACTACACGTTGTATCTCGAAAAGAATTGTTGTGGCGTGTTCGTCTTAACATGTAGCATCTAAAGAGAACCAAAAGGAGAATTTTCTTTCGTCAAAATTTTTCAGAAAATCACGTTTTAAAGAAATCCCGCATCGTGCGAAATTATCTTGTTTTTCCTAAACAACACGTTGTAAGTCGAAAAGCTTTCATGTTGCGTGTATGTCTAAATGTGTAGCCTCAAAAGAGAAGGCACAGGACAGTTTTCTCTCGAAAGGATATGTAAGAATACCACTTCATAAGGAAATACAGTTTTGCAGAGTAAAGACATATACGTACGCATTGGAAACTCTTTACGAGAAGAAATAACGCATAGTACAAAATTAGCTTGTATCTCCAAAACTACACGTTGTATCTCGAAAAGAATTGTTGTGGCGTGTACGTCTTAACATGTAGCATCTAAAGAGAACCAAAAGGAGAATTTTCTTTCGTCAAAATTTTTCAGAAAATCACGTTTTAAGGAAATCCCGCATCGTGCGAAATTATCTTGTTTTTCCTAAACAACACGTTGTAAGTCGAAAAGCTTTCATGTTGCGTGTATGTCTAAGTGTGTAGCCTCAAAAGAGAAGGCACAGGACAGTTTTCTCTCGAAAGGATATGTAAGAATACCACTTCATAAGGAAATACAGTTTTGCAGAGTAAAGACATATACGTACGCATTGGAAACTCTTTACGAGAAGAAATAACGCATAGTACAAAATTAGCTTGTATCTCCAAAACTACACGTTGTATCTCGAAAAGAATTGTTGTGGCGTGTACGTCTTAACATGTAGCATCTAAAGAGAACCAAAAGGAGAATTTTCTTTCGTCAAAATTTTTCAGAAAATCACGTTTTAAGGAAATCCCGCATCGTGCGAAATTATCTTGTTTTTCCTAAACAACACGTTGTAAGTCGAAAAGCTTTCATGTTGCGTGTATGTCTAAGTGTGTAGCCTCAAAAGAGAAGGCACAGGACAGTTTTCTCTCGAAAGGATATGTAAGAATACCACTTCATAAGGAAATACAGTTTTGCAGAGTAAAGACATATACGTACGCATTGGAAACTCTTTATGAGAAGAAATAACGCATAGTACAAAATTAGCTTGTATCTCCAAAACTACACGTTGTATCTCGAAAAGAATTGTTGTGGCGTGTACGTCTTAACATGTAGCATCTAAAGAGAACCAAAAGGAGAATTTTCTTTCGTCAAAATATTTCAGAAAATCACGTTTTAAGGAAATCCCGCATCGTGCGAAATTATCTTGTTTTTCCTAAACAACACGTTGTAAGTAGAAAAGCTTTCATGTTGCGTGTATGTCTAAGTGTGTAGCGTCAAAAGAGAAGGCACAGGACAGTTTTCTCTCTAAAGGATATGTAAGAATACCACTTCATAAGGAAATACAGTTTTGCAGAGTAAAGACATATACGTACGCATTGGAAACTCTTTATGAGAAGAAATAACGCATAGTACAAAATTAGCTTGTATCTCCAAAACTACACGTTGTATCTCGAAAAGAATTGTTGTGGCGTGTACGTCTTAACATGTAGCATCTAAAGAGAACCAAAAGGAGAATTTTCTTTCGTCAAAATTTTTCAGAAAATCACGTTTTAAGGAAATCCCGCATCGTGCGAAATTATCTTGTTTTTCCTAAACAACACGTTGTAAGTCGAAAAGCTTTCATGTTGCGTGTATGTCTAAGTGTGTAGCCTCAAAAGAGAAGGCACAGGACAGTTTTCTCTCGAAAGGATATGTAAGAATACCACTTCATAAGGAAATACAGTTTTGCAGAGTAAAGACATATACATACGCATTGGAAACTCTTTACGAGAAGAAATAACGCATAGTACAAAATTAGCTTGTATCTCCAAAACTACACGTTGTATCTCGAAAAGAATTGTTGTGGCGTGTACGTCTTAACATGTAGCATCTAAAGAGAACCAAAAGGAGAATTTTCTTTCGTCAAAATTTTCCGAAAATCACGTTTTAAGGAAATCCCGCATCGTGCGAAATTATCTTGTTTTTCCTAAACAACACGTTGTAAGTCGAAAAGCTTTCATGTTGCGTGTATGTCTAAGTGTGTAGCCTCAAAAGAGAAGGCACAGGACAGTTTTCTCTCGAAAGGATATGTAAGAATACCACTTCATAAGGAAATACAGTTTTGCAGAGTAAAGACATATACGTACGCATTGGAAACTCTTTACGAGAAGAAATAACGCATAGTACAAAATTAGCTTGTATCTCCAAAACTACACGTTGTATCTCGAAAAGAATTGTTGTGGCGTGTACGTCTTAACATGTAGCATCTAAAGAGAACCAAAAGGAGAATTTTCTTTCGTCAAAATTTTTCAGAAAATCACGTTTTAAGGAAATCCCGCATCGTGCGAAATTATCTTGTTTTTGCTAAACAACACGTTGTAAGTCGAAAAGCTTTCATGTTGCGTGTATGTCTAAGTGTGTAGCCTCAAAAGAGAAGGCACAGGACAGTTTTCTCTCGAAAGGATATGTAAGAATACCACTTCATAAGGAAATACAGTTTTGCAGAGTAAAGACATATACGTACGCATTGGAAACTCTTTACGAGAAGAAATAACGCATCGTACAAAATTAGCTTGTATCTCCAAAACTACACGTTGTATCTCGAAAAGAATTGTTGTGGCGTGTACGTCTTAACATGTAGCATCTAAAGAGAACCAAAAGGAGAATTTTCTTTCGTCAAAATTTTTCAGAAAATCACGTTTTAAGGAAATCCCGCATCGTGCGAAATTATCTTGTTTTTGCTAAACAACACGTTGTAAGTCGAAAAGCTTTCATGTTGCGTGTATGTCTAAGTGTGTAGCCTCAAAAGAGAAGGCACAGGACAGTTTTCTCTCGAAAGGATATGTAAGAATACCACTTCATAAGGAAATACAGTTTTGCAGAGTAAAGACATATACGTACGCATTGGAAACTCTTTACGAGAAGAAATAACGCATAGTACAAAATAAGCTTGTATCTCCAAAACTACACGTTGTATCTCGAAAAGAATTGTTGTGGCGTGTTCGTCTTAACATGTAGCATCTAAAGAGAACCAAAAGGAGAATTTTCTTTCGTCAAAATTTTTCAGAAAATCACGTTTTAAGGAAATCCCGCATCGTGCGAAATTATCTTGTTTTTCCTAAACAACACGTTGTAAGTCGAAAAGCTTTCATGTTGCGTGTATGTCTAAGTGTGTAGCCTCAAAAGAGAAGGCACAGGAAAGTTTTCTCTCGAAAGGATATGTAAGAATACCACTTCATAAGGAAATACAGTTTTGCAGAGTAAAGACATATACATGCGCATTGGAAACTCTTTACGAGAAGAAATAACGCAAAATTAGCTTGTATCTCCAAAACTACACGTTGTATCTCGAAAAGAATTGTTGTGGCGTGTACGTCTTAACATGTAGCATCTAAAGAGAACCAAAAGGAGAATTTTCTTTCGTCAAAATTTTTCAGAAAATCACGTTTTAAGGAAATCCCGCATCGTGCGAAATTATCTTGTTTTTCCTAAACAACACGTTGTAAGTCGAAAAGCTTTCATGTTGCGTGTATGTCTAAGTGTGTAGCCTCAAAAGAGAAGGCACAGGACAGTTTTCTCTCGAAAGGATATGTAAGAATACCACTTCATAAGGAAATACAGTTTTGCAGAGTAAAGACATATACGTACGCATTGGAAACTCTTTATGAGAAGAAATAACGCATAGTACAAAATTAGCTTGTATCTCCAAAACTACACGTTGTATCTCGAAAAGAATTGTTGTGGCGTGTACGTCTTAACATGTAGCATCTAAAGAGAACCAAAAGGAGAATTTTCTTTCGTCAAAATTTTTCAGAAAATCACGTTTTAAGGAAATCCCGCATCGTGCGAAATTATCTTGTTTTTCCTAAACAACACGTTGTAAGTCGAAAAGCTTTCATGTTGCGTGTATGTCTAAGTGTGTAGCCTCAAAAGAGAAGGCACAGGACAGTTTTCTCTCGAAAGGATATGTAAGAATACCACTTCATAAGGAAATACAGTTTTGCAGAGTAAAGACATATACGTACGCATTGGAAACTCTTTACGAGAAGAAATAACGCATAGTACAAAATTAGCTTGTATCTCCAAAACTACACGTTGTATCTCGAAAAGAATTGTTGTGGCGTGTACGTCTTAACATGTAGCATCTAAAGAGAACCAAAAGGAGAATTTTCTTTCGTCAAAATTTTTCAGAAAATCACGTTTTAAGGAAATCCCGCATCGTGCGAAATTATCTTGTTTTTCCTAAACAACACGTTGTAAGTCGAAAAGCTTTCATGTTGCGTGTATGTCTAAGTGTGTAGCCTCAAAAGAGAAGGCACAGGACAGTTTTCTCTCGAAAGGATATGTAAGAATACCACTTCATAAGGAAATACAGTTTTGCAGAGTAAAGACATATACGTACGCATTGGAAACTCTTTACGAGAAGAAATAACGCATAGTACAAAATTAGCTTGTATCTCCAAAACTACACGTTGTATCTCGAAAAGAATTGTTGTGGCGTGTACGTCTTAACATGTAGCATCTAAAGAGAACCAAAAGGAGAATTTTCTTTCGTCAAAATTTTTCAGAAAATCACGTTTTAAGGAAATCCCGCATCGTGCGAAATTATCTTGTTTTTCCTAAACAACACGTTGTAAGTCGAAAAGCTTTCATGTTGCGTGTATGTCTAAGTGTGTAGCCTCAAAAGAGAAGGCACAGGACAGTTTTCTCTCGAAAGGATATGTAAGAATACCACTTCATAAGGAAATACAGTTTTGCAGAGTAAAGACATATACGTACGCATTGGAAACTCTTTACGAGAAGAAATAACGCATAGTAAAAAATTAGCTTGTATCTCCAAAATTACACGTTGTATCTCGAAAAGAATTGTTTTGGCGTGTACGTCTTAACATGTAGCATCTAAAGAGAACCAAAAGGAGAATTTTCTTTCGTCAAAATTTTTCAGAAAATCACGTTTTAAGGAAATCCCGCATCGTGCGAAATTATCTTGTTTTTCCTAAACAACACGTTGTAAGTCGAAACGCTTTCATGTTGCGTGTATGTCTAAGTGTGTAGCGTCAAAAGAGAAGGCACAGGACAGTTTTCTCTCGAAAGGATATGTAAGAATACCACTTCATAAGGAAATACAGTTTTGCAGAGTAAAGACATATACGTACGCATTGGAAACTCTTTACGAGTAGAAATAACGCATAGTACAAAATTAGCTTGTATCTCCAAAACTACACGTTGTATCTCGAAAAGAATTGTTGTGGCGTGTTCGTCTTAACATGTAGCATCTAAAGAGAACCAAAAGGAGAATTTTCTTTCGTCAAAATTTTTCAGAAAATCACGTTTTAAGGAAATCCCGCATCGTGCGAAATTATCTTGTTTTTCCTAAACAACACGTTGTAAGTCGAAAAGCTTTCATGTTGCGTGTATGTCTAAGTGTGTAGCCTCAAAAGAGAAGGCACAGGAAAGTTTTCTCTCGAAAGGATATGTAAGAATACCACTTCATAAGGAAATACAGTTTTGCAGAGTAAAGACATATACATGCGCAATGGAAACTCTTTATGAGAAGAAATAGCGCATAGTACAAAATTAGCTTGTATCTCCAAAACTACACGTTGTATCTCGAAAAGAATTGTTGTGGCGTGTACGTCTTAACATGTAGCATCTAAAGAGAACCAAAAGGAGAATTTTCTTTCGTCAAAATTTTTCAGAAAATCACGTTTTAAGGAAATCCCGCATCGTGCGAAATTATCTTGTTTTTCCTAAACAACACGTTGTAAGTCGAAAAGCTTTCATGTTGCGTGTATGTCTAAGTGTGTAGCCTCGAAAGAGAAGGCACAGGACAGTTTTCTCTCGAAAGGATATGTAAGAATACCACTTCATAAGGAAATACAGTTTTGCAGAGTAAAGACATATACGTACGCATTGGAAACTCTTTATGAGAAGAAATAACGCATAGTACAAAATTAGCTTGTATCTCCAAAACTACACGTTGTATCTCGAAAAGAATTGTTGTGGCGTGTACGTCTTAACATGTAGCATCTAAAGAGAACCAAAAGGAGAATTTTCTTTCGTCAAAATTTTTCAGAAAATCACGTTTTAAGGAAATCCCGCATCGTGCGAAATTATCTTGTTTTTCCTAAACAACACGTTGTAAGTCGAAAAGCTTTCATGTTGCGTGTATGTCTAAGTGTGTAGCCTCAAAAGAGAAGGCACAGGACAGTTTTCTCTCGAAAGGATATGTAAGAATACCACTTCATAAGGAAATACAGTTTTGCAGAGTAAAGACATATACGTACGCATTGGAAACTCTTTACGAGAAGAAATAACGCATAGTACAAAATTAGCTTGTATCTCCAAAACTACACGTTGTATCTCGAAAAGAATTGTTGTGGCGTGTACGTCTTAACATGTAGCATCTAAAGAGAACCAAAAGGAGAATTT
The DNA here is from genome assembly GCF_947179515.1 of Apodemus sylvaticus. Lineage (NCBI taxonomy): Eukaryota > Metazoa > Chordata > Mammalia > Rodentia > Muridae > Apodemus > Apodemus sylvaticus. Next base: position 2,073,256 of record NW_026263027.1, read on the forward strand.
TCTTTCGTCAAAATTTTTCAGAAAATCACGTTTTAAGGAAATCCCGCATCGTGCGAAATTATCTTGTTTTTCCTAAACAACACGTTGTAAGTCGAAAAGCTTTCATGTTGCGTGTATGTCTAAGTGTGTAGCCTCAAAAGAGAAGGCACAGGACAGTTTTCTCTCGAAAGGATATGTAAGAATACCACTTCATAAGGAAATACAGTTTTGCAGAGTAAAGACATATACGTACGCATTGGAAACTCTTTACGAGAAGAAATAACGCATAGTACAAAATTAGCTTGTATCTCCAAAACTACACGTTGTATCTCGAAAAGAATTGTTGTGGCGTGTACGTCTTAACATGTAGCATCTAAAGAGAACCAAAAGGAGAATTTTCTTTCGTCAAAATTTTTCAGAAAATCACGTTTTAAGGAAATCCCGCATCGTGCGAAATTATCTTGTTTTTCCTAAACAACACGTTGTAAGTCGAAAAGCTTTCATGTTGCGTGTATGTCTAAGTGTGTAGCCTCAAAAGAGAAGGCACAGGACAGTTTTCTCTCGAAAGGATATGTAAGAATACCACTTCATAAGGAAATACAGTTTTGCAGAGTAAAGACATATACGTACGCATTGGAAACTCTTTACGAGAAGAAATAACGCATAGTAAAAAATTAGCTTGTATCTCCAAAATTACACGTTGTATCTCGAAAAGAATTGTTTTGGCGTGTACGTCTTAACATGTAGCATCTAAAGAGAACCAAAAGGAGAATTTTCTTTCGTCAAAATTTTTCAGAAAATCACGTTTTAAGGAAATCCCGCATCGTGCGAAATTATCTTGTTTTTCCTAAACAACACGTTGTAAGTCGAAAAGCTTTCATGTTGCGTGTATGTCTAAGTGTGTAGCGTCAAAAGAGAAGGCACAGGACAGTTTTCTCTCGAAAGGATATGTAAGAATACCACTTCATAAGGAAATACAGTTTTGCAGAGTAAAGACATATACATACGCATTGGAAACTCTTTACGAGAAGAAATAACGCATAGTACAAAATTAGCTTGTATCTCCAAAACTACACGTTGTATCTCGAAAAGAATTGTTGTGGCGTGTACGTCTTAACATGTAGCATCTAAAGAGAACCAAAAGGAGAATTTTCTTTCGTCAAAATTTTTCAGAAAATCACGTTTTAAGGAAATCCCGCATCGTGCGAAATTATCTTGTTTTTCCTAAACAACACGTTGTAAGTCGAAAAGCTTTCATGTTGCGTGTATGTCTAAGTGTGTAGCCTCAAAAGAGAAGGCACAGGACAGTTTTCTCTCGAAAGGATATGTAAGAATACCACTTCATAAGGAAATACAGTTTTGCAGAGTAAAGACATATACGTACGCATTGGAAACTCTTTACGAGAAGAAATAACGCATAGTACAAAATTAGCTTGTATCTCCAAAACTACACGTTGTATCTCGAAAAGAATTGTTGTGGCGTGTACGTCTTAACATGTAGCATCTAAAGAGAACCAAAAGGAGAATTTTCTTTCGTCAAAATTTTTCAGAAAATCACGTTTTAAGGAAATATCGCATCGTGCGAAATTATCTTGTTTTTCCTAAACAACACGTTGTAAGTCGAAAAGCTTTCATGTTGCGTGTATGTCTAAGTGTGTAGCCTCAAAAGAGAAGGCACAGGACAGTTTTCTCTCGAAAGGATATGTAAGAATACCACTTCATAAGGAAATACAGTTTTGCAGAGTAAAGACATATACGTACGCATTGGAAACTCTTTACGAGAAGAAATAACGCATAGTACAAAATTAGCTTGTATCTCCAAAACTACACGTTGTATCTCGAAAAGAATTGTTGTGGCGTGTACGTCTTAACATGTAGCATCTAAAGAGAACCAAAAGGAGAATTTTCTTTCGTCAAAATTTTTCAGAAAATCACGTTTTAAGGAAATCCCGCATCGTGCGAAATTATCTTGTTTTTCCTAAACAACACGTTGTAAGTCGAAAAGCTTTCATGTTGCGTGTATGTCTAAGTGTGTAGCCTCAAAAGAGAAGGCACAGGACAGTTTTCTCTCGAAAGGATATGTAAGAATACCACTTCATAAGGAAATACAGTTTTGCAGAGTAAAGACATATACGTACGCATTGGAAACTCTTTACGAGAAGAAATAACGCATAGTACAAAATTAGCTTGTATCTCCAAAACTACACGTTGTATCTCGAAAAGAATTGTTGTGGCGTGTACGTCTTAACATGTAGCATCTAAAGAGAACCAAAAGGAGAATTTTCTTTCGTCAAAATTTTTCAGAAAATCACGTTTTAAGGAAATCCCGCATCGTGCGAAATTATCTTGTTTTTGCTAAACAACACGTTGTAAGTCGAAAAGCTTTCATGTTGCGTGTATGTCTAAGTGTGTAGCCTCAAAAGAGAAGGCACAGGACAGTTTTCTCTCGAAAGGATATGTAAGAATACCACTTCATAAGGAAATACAGTTTTGCAGAGTAAAGACGTATACGTACGCATTGGAAACTCTTTACGAGAAGAAATAACGCATAGTACAAAATTAGCTTGTATCTCCAAAACTACACGTTGTATCTCGAAAAGAATTGTTTTGGCGTGTACGTCTTAACATGTAGCATCTAAAGAGAACCAAAAGGAGAATTTACTTTCGTCAAAATTTTTCAGAAAATCACGTTTTAAGGAAATCCCGCATCGTGCGAAATTATCTTGTTTTTCCTAAACAACACGTTGTAAGTCGAAAAGCTTTCATGTTGCGTGTATGTCTAAGTGTGTAGCGTCAAAAGAGAAGGCACAGGACAGTTTTCTCTCGAAAGGATATGTAAGAATACCACTTCATAAGGAAATACAGTTTTGCAGAGTAAAGACATATACATACGCATTGGAAACTCTTTACGAGAAGAAATAACGCATAGTACAAAATTAGCTTGTATCTCCAAAACTACACGTTGTATCTCGAAAAGAATTGTTGTGGCGTGTACGTCTTAACATGTAGCATCTAAAGAGAACCAAAAGGAGAATTTTCTTTCGTCAAAATTTTTCAGAAAATCACGTTTTAAGGAAATCCCGCATCGTGCGAAATTATCTTGTTTTTCCTAAACAACACGTTGTAAGTCGAAAAGCTTTCATGTTGCGTGTACGTCTAAGTGTGTAGCCTCAAAAGAGAAGGCACAGGACAGTTTTCTCTCGAAAGGATATGTAAGAATACCACTTCATAAGGAAATACAGTTTTGCAGAGTAAAGACATATACGTACGCATTGGAAACTCTTTACGAGAAGAAATAACACATAGTACAAAATTAGCTTGTATCTCCAAAACTACACGTTGTATCTCGAAAAGAATTGTTGTGGCGTGTACGTCTTAACATGTAGCATCTAAAGAGAACCAAAAGGAGAATTTTCTTTCGTCAAAATTTTTCAGAAAATCACGTTTTAAGGAAATATCGCATCGTGCGAAATTATCTTGTTTTTCCTAAACAACACGTTGTAAGTCGAAAAGCTTTCATGTTGCGTGTATGTCTAAGTGTGTAGCCTCAAAAGAGAAGGCACAGGACAGTTTTCTCTCGAAAGGATATGTAAGAATACCACTTCATAAGGAAATACAGTTTTGTAGAGTAAAGACATATACGTACGCATTGGAAACTCTTTACGAGAAGAAATAACGCATAGTACAAAATTAGCTTGTATCTCCAAAACTACACGTTGTATCTCGAAAAGAATTGTTGTGGCGTGTTCGTCTTAACATGTAGCATCTAAAGAGAACCAAAAGGAGAATTTTCTTTCGTCAAAATTTTTCAGAAAATCACGTTTTAAAGAAATCCCGCATCGTGCGAAATTATCTTGTTTTTCCTAAACAACACGTTGTAAGTCGAAAAGCTTTCATGTTGCGTGTATGTCTAAATGTGTAGCCTCAAAAGAGAAGGCACAGGACAGTTTTCTCTCGAAAGGATATGTAAGAATACCACTTCATAAGGAAATACAGTTTTGCAGAGTAAAGACATATACGTACGCATTGGAAACTCTTTACGAGAAGAAATAACGCATAGTACAAAATTAGCTTGTATCTCCAAAACTACACGTTGTATCTCGAAAAGAATTGTTGTGGCGTGTACGTCTTAACATGTAGCATCTAAAGAGAACCAAAAGGAGAATTTTCTTTCGTCAAAATTTTTCAGAAAATCACGTTTTAAGGAAATCCCGCATCGTGCGAAATTATCTTGTTTTTCCTAAACAACACGTTGTAAGTCGAAAAGCTTTCATGTTGCGTGTATGTCTAAGTGTGTAGCCTCAAAAGAGAAGGCACAGGACAGTTTTCTCTCGAAAGGATATGTAAGAATACCACTTCATAAGGAAATACAGTTTTGCAGAGTAAAGACATATACGTACGCATTGGAAACTCTTTACGAGAAGAAATAACGCATAGTACAAAATTAGCTTGTATCTCCAAAACTACACGTTGTATCTCGAAAAGAATTGTTGTGGCGTGTACGTCTTAACATGTAGCATCTACAGAGAACCAAAAGGAGAATTTTCTTTCGTCAAAATTTTTCAGAAAATCACGTTTTAAGGAAATCCCGCATCGTGCGAAATTATCTTGTTTTTCCTAAACAACACGTTGTAAGTCGAAAAGCTTTCATGTTGCGTGTATGTCTAAGTGTGTAGCCTCAAAAGAGAAGGCACAGGACAGTTTTCTCTCGAAAGGATATGTAAGAATACCACTTCATAAGGAAATACAGTTTTGCAGAGTAAAGACATATACGTACGCATTGGAAACTCTTTACGAGAAGAAATAACGCATAGTACAAAATTAGCTTGTATCTCCAAAACTACACGTTGTATCTCGAACAGAATTGTTGTGGCGTGTACGTCTTAACATGTAGCATCTAAAGAGAACCAAAAGGAGAATTTTCTTTCGTCAAAATTTTTCAGAAAATCACGTTTTAAGGAAATCCCGCATCGTGCGAAATTATCTTGTTTTTCCTAAACAACACGTTGTAAGTCGAAAAGCTTTCATGTTGCGTGTATGTCTAAGTGTGTAGCCTCAAAAGAGAAGGCACAGGACAGTTTTCTCTCGAAAGGATATGTAAGAATACCACTTCATAAGGAAATACAGTTTTGCAGAGTAAAGACATATACGTACGCATTGGAAACTCTTTACGAGAAGAAATAACGCATAGTACAAAATTAGCTTGTATCTCCAAAACTACACGTTGTATCTCGAAAAGAATTGTTGTGGCGTGTACGTCTTAACATGTAGCATCTAAAGAGAACCAAAAGGAGAATTTTCTTTCGTCAAAATTTTTCAGAAAATCACGTTTTAAGGAAATCCCGCATCGTGCGAAATTATCTTGTTTTTCCTAAACAACACGTTGTAAGTCGAAAAGCTTTCATGTTGCGTGTATGTCTAAGTGTGTAGCGTCAAAAGAGAAGGCACAGGACAGTTTTCTCTCGAAAGGATATGTAAGAATACCACTTCATAAGGAAATACAGTTTTGCAGAGTAAAGACATATACGTACGCATTGGAAACTCTTTACGAGAAGAAATAACGCATAGTACAAAATTAGCTTGTATCTCCAAAACTACACGTTGTATCTCGAAAAGAATTGTTGTGGCGTGTACGTCTTAACATGTAGCATCTAAAGAGAACCAAAAGGAGAATTTTCTTTCGTCAAAATTTTTCAGAAAATCACGTTTTAAGGAAATCCCGCATCGTGCGAAATTATCTTGTTTTTCCTAAACAACACGTTGTAAGTCGAAAAGCTTTCATGTTGCGTGTATGTCTAAGTGTGTAGCGTCAAAAGAGAAGGCACAAGACAGTTTTCTCTCGAAAGGATATGTAAGAATACCACTTCATAAGGAAATACAGTTTTGCAGAGTAAAGACATATACGTACGCATTGGAAACTCTTTACGAGAAGAAATAACGCATAGTACAAAATTAGCTTGTATCTCCAAAACTACACGTTGTATCTCGAAAAGAATTGTTGTGGCGTGTACGTCTTAACATGTAGCATCTAAAGAGAACCAAGAGGAGAATTTTCTTTCGTCAAAATTTTTCAGAAAATCACGTTTTAACGAAATCCCGCATCGTGCGAAATTATCTTGTTTTTCCTAAACAACACGTTGTACGTCGAAAAGCTTTCATGTTGCGTGTATGTCTAAGTGTGTAGCCTCAAAAGAGAAGGCACAGGACAGTTTTCTCTCGAAAGGATATGTAAGAATACCACTTCATAAGGAAATACAGTTTTGCAGAGTAAAGACATATACGTACGCATTGGAAACTCTTTACGAGAAGAAATAACGCATAGTACAAAATTAGCTTGTATCTCCAAAACTACACGTTGTATCTCGAAAAGAATTGTTGTGGCGTGTACGTCTTAACATGTAGCATCTAAAGAGAACCAAAAGGAGAATTTTCTTTCGTCAAAATTTTTCAGAAAATCACGTTTTAAGGAAATCCCGCATCGTGCGAAATTATCTTGTTTTTCCTAAACAACACGTTGTAAGTCGAAAAGCTTTCATGTTGCGTGTATGTCTAAGTGTGTAGCGTCAAAAGAGAAGGCACAAGACAGTTTTCTCTCGAAAGGATATGTAAGAATACCACTTCATAAGGAAATACAGTTTTGCAGAGTAAAGACATATACGTACGCATTGGAAACTCTTTACGAGAAGAAATAACGCATAGTACAAAATTAGCTTGTATCTCCAAAACTACACGTTGTATCTCGAAAAGAATTGTTGTGGCGTGTACGTCTTAACATGTAGCATCTAAAGAGAACCAAAAGGAGAATTTTCTTTCGTCAAAATTTTTCAGAAAATCACGTTTTAAGGAAATCCCGCATCGTGCGAAATTATCTTGTTTTTCCTAAACAACACGTTGTAAGTCGAAAAGCTTTCATGTTGCGTGTATGTCTAAGTGTGTAGCCTCAAAAGAGAAGGCACAGGACAGTTTTCTCTCGAAAGGATATGTAAGAATACCACTTCATAAGGAAATACAGTTTTGCAGAGTAAAGACATATACGTACGCATTGGGAACTCTTTACGAGAAGAAATAACGCATAGTACAAAATTAGCTTGTATCTCCAAAATTACACGTTGTATCTCGAAAAGAATTGTTGTGGCGTGTACGTCTTAACATGTAGCATCTAAAGAGAACCAAAAGGAGAATTTTCTTTCGTCAAAATTTTTCAGAGAATCACGTTTTAAGGAAATCCCGCATCGTGCGAAATTATCTTGTTTTTCCTAAACAACACGTTGTAAGTCGAAAAGCTTTCATGTTGCGTGTATGTCTAAGTGTGTAGCCTCAAAAGAGAAGGCACAGGACAGTTTTCTCTCGAAAGGATATGTAAGAATACCACTTCATAAGGAAATACAGTTTTGCAGAGTAAAGACATATACGTACGCAGTGGAAACTCTTTACGAGAAGAAATAACGCATAGTACAAAATTAGCTTGTATCTCCAAAACTACACGTTGTATCTCGAAAAGAATTGTTGTGGCGTGTACGTCTTAACATGTAGCATCTAAAGAGAACCAAAAGGAGAATTTTCTTTCGTCAAAATTTTTCAGAAAATCACGTTTTAAGGAAATCCCGCATCGTGCGAAATTATCTTGTTTTGCCTAAACAACACGTTGTAAGTCGAAAAGCTTTCATGTTGCGTGTATGTCTAAGTGTGTAGCCTCAAAAGAGAAGGCACAGGACAGTTTTCTCTCGAAAGGATATGTAAGAATACCACTTCATAAGGAAATACAGTTTTGCAGAGTAAAGACATATACGTACGCATTGGAAACTCTTTACGAGAAGAAATAACGCATAGTACAAAATTAGCTTGTATCTCCAAAACTACACGTTGTATCTCGAAAAGAATTGTTGTGGCGTGTACGTCTTAACGTGTAGCATCTAAAGAGAACCAAAAGGAGAATTTTCTTTCGTCAAAATTTTTCAGAAAATCACGTTTTAAGGAAATCCCGCATCGTGCGAAATTATCTTGTTTTTCCTAAACAACACGTTGTAAGTCGAAAAGCTTTCATGTTGCGTGTATGTCTAAGTGTGTAGCGTCAAAAGAGAAGGCACAAGACAGTTTTCTCTCGAAAGGATATGTAAGAATACCACTTCATAAGGAAATACAGTTTTGCAGAGTAAAGACATATACGTACGCATTGGAAACTCTTTACGAGAAGAAATAACGCATAGTACAAAATTAGCTTGTATCTCCAAAACTACACGTTGTATCTCGAAAAGAATTGTTGTGGCGTGTACGTCTTAACATGTAGCATCTAAAGAGAACCAAAAGGAGAATTTTCTTTCGTCAAAATTTTTCAGAAAATCACGTTTTAAGGAAATCCCGCATCGTGCGAAATTATCTTGTTTTTCCTAAACAACACGTTGTAAGTCGAAAAGCTTTCATGTTGCGTGTATGTCTAAGTGTGTAGCCTCAAAAGAGAAGGCACAGGACAGTTTTCTCTCGAAAGGATATGTAAGAATACCACTTCATAAGGAAATACAGTTTTGCAGAGTAAAGACATATACGTACGCATTGGAAACTCTTTACGAGAAGAAATAACGCATAGTACAAAATTAGCTTGTATCTCCAAAACTACACGTTGTATCTCGAAAAGAATTGTTGTGGCGTGTACGTCTTAACATGTAGCATCTAAAGAGAACCAAAAGGAGAATTTTCTTTCGTCAAAATTTTTCAGAAAATCACGTTTTAAGGAAATATCGCATCGTGCGAAATTATCTTGTTTTTCCTAAACAACACGTTGTAAGTCGAAAAGCTTTCATGTTGCGTGTATGTCTAAGTGTGTAGCCTCAAAAGAGAAGGCACAGGACAGTTTTCTCTCTAAAGGATATGTAAGAATACCACTTCATAAGGAAATACAGTTTTGCAGAGTAAAGACATATACGTACGCATTGGAAACTCTTTACGAGAAGAAATAACGCATAGTACAAAATTAGCTTGTATCTCCAAAACTACACGTTGTATCTCGAAAAGAATTGTTGTGGCGTGTTCGTCTTAACATGTAGCATCTAAAGAGAACCAAAAGGAGAATTTTCTTTCGTCAAAATTTTTCAGAAAATCACGTTTTAAGGAAATCCCGCATCGTGCGAAATTATCTTGTTTTTCCTAAACAACACGTTGTAAGTCGAAAAGCTTTCATGTTGCGTGTATGTCTAAGTGTGTAGCCTCAAAAGAGAAGGCACAGGACAGTTTTCTCTCGAAAGGATATGTAAGAATACCACTTCATAAGGAAATACAGTTTTGCAGAGTAAAGACATATACGTACGCATTGGAAACTCTTTACGAGAAGAAATAACGCATAGTACAAAATTAGCTTGTATCTCCAAAACTACACGTTGCATCTCGAAAAGAATTGTTGTGGCGTGTACGTCTTAACATGTAGCATCTAAAGAGAACCAAAAGGAGAATTTTCTTTCGTCAAAATTTTTCAGAAAATCACGTTTTAAGGAAATATCGCATCGTGCGAAATTATCTTGTTTTTCCTAAACAACACGTTGTAAGTCGAAAAGCTATCATGTTGCGTGTATGTCTAAGTGTGTAGCCTCAAAAGAGAAGGCACAGGACAGTTTTCTCTCGAAAGGATATGTAAGAATACCACTTCATAAGGAAATACAGTTTTGCAGAGTAAAGACATATACGTACGCATTGGAAACTCTTTACGAGAAGAAATAACGCATAGTACAAAATTAGCTTGTATCTCCAAAACTACACGTTGTATCTCGAACAGAATTGTTGTGGCGTGTACGTCTTAACATGTAGCATCTAAAGAGAACCAAAAGGAGAATTTTCTTTCGTCAAAATTTTTCAGAAAATCACGTTTTAAGGAAATCCCGCATCGTGCGAAATTATCTTGTTTTTCCTAAACAACACGTTGTAAGTCGAAAAGCTTTCATGTTGCGTGTATGTCTAAGTGTGTAGCCTCAAAAGAGAAGGCACAGGACAGTTTTCTCTCGAAAGGATATGTAAGAATACCACTTCATAAGGAAATACAGTTTTGCAGAGTAAAGACATATACGTACGCATTGGAAACTCTTTACGAGAAGAAATAACGCATAGTACAAAATTAGCTTGTATCTCCAAAACTACACGTTGTATCTCGAACAGAATTGTTGTGGCGTGTACGTCTTAACATGTAGCATCTAAAGAGAACCAAAAGGAGAATTTTCTTTCGTCAAAATTTTTCAGAAAATCACGTTTTAAGGAAATCCCGCATCGTGCGAAATTATCTTGTTTTTCCTAAACAACACGTTGTAAGTCGAAAAGCTTTCATGTTGCGTGTATGTCTAAGTGTGTAGCCTCAAAAGAGAAGGCACAGGACAGTTTTCTCTCGAAAGGATATGTAAGAATACCACTTCATAAGGAAATACAGTTTTGCAGAGTAAAGACATATACGTACGCATTGGAAACTCTTTACGAGAAGAAATAACGCATAGTACAAAATTAGCTTGTATCTCCAAAACTACACGTTGTATCTCGAAAAGAATTGTTGTGGCGTGTACGTCTTAACATGTAGCATCTAAAGAGAACCAAAAGGAGAATTTTCTTTCGTCAAAATTTTTCAGAAAATCACGTTTTAAGGAAATCCCGCATCGTGCGAAATTATCTTGTTTTTCCTAAACAACACGTTGTAAGTCGAAAAGCTTTCATGTTGCGTGTATGTCTAAGTGTGTAGCGTCAAAAGAGAAGGCACAGGACAGTTTTCTCTCGAAAGGATATGTAAGAATACCACTTCATAAGGAAATACAGTTTTGCAGAGTAAAGACATATACGTACGCATTGGAAACTCTTTACGAGAAGAAATAACGCATAGTACAAAATTAGCTTGTATCTCCAAAACTACACGTTGTATCTCGAAAAGAATTGTTGTGGCGTGTACGTCTTAACATGTAGCATCTAAAGAGAACCAAAAGGAGAATTTTCTTTCGTCAAAATTTTTCAGAAAATCACGTTTTAAGGAAATCCCGCATCGTGCGAAATTATCTTGTTTTTCCTAAACAACACGTTGTAAGTCGAAAAGCTTTCATGTTGCGTGTATGTCTAAGTGTGTAGCGTCAAAAGAGAAGGCACAAGACAGTTTTCTCTCGAAAGGATATGTAAGAATACCACTTCATAAGGAAATACAGTTTTGCAGAGTAAAGACATATACGTACGCATTGGAAACTCTTTACGAGAAGAAATAACGCATAGTACAAAATTAGCTTGTATCTCCAAAACTACACGTTGTATCTCGAAAAGAATTGTTGTGGCGTGTACGTCTTAACATGTAGCATCTAAAGAGAACCAAAAGGAGAATTTTCTTTCGTCAAAATTTTTCAGAAAATCACGTTTTAACGAAATCCCGCATCGTGCGAAATTATCTTGTTTTTCCTAAACAACACGTTGTAAGTCGAAAAGCTTTCATGTTGCGTGTATGTCTAAGTGTGTAGCCTCAAAAGAGAAGGCACAGGACAGTTTTCTCTCGAAAGGATATGTAAGAATACCACTTCATAAGGAAATACAGTTTTGCAGAGTAAAGACATATACGTACGCATTGGAAACTCTTTACGAGAAGAAATAACGCATAGTACAAAATTAGCTTGTATCTCCAAAACTACACGTTGTATCTCGAAAAGAATTGTTGTGGCGTGTACGTCTTAACATGTAGCATCTAAAGAGAACCAAAAGGAGAATTTTCTTTCGTCAAAATTTTTCAGAAAATCACGTTTTAAGGAAATCCCGCATCGTGCGAAATTATCTTGTTTTTCCTAAACAACACGTTGTAAGTCGAAAAGCTTTCATGTTGCGTGTATGTCTAAGTGTGTAGCGTCAAAAGAGAAGGCACAAGACAGTTTTCTCTCGAAAGGATATGTAAGAATACCACTTCATAAGGAAATACAGTTTTGCAGAGTAAAGACATATACGTACGCATTGGAAACTCTTTACGAGAAGAAATAACGCATAGTACAAAATTAGCTTGTATCTCCAAAACTACACGTTGTATCTCGAAAAGAATTGTTGTGGCGTGTACGTCTTAACATGTAGCATCTAAAGAGAACCAAAAGGAGAATTTTCTTTCGTCAAAATTTTTCAGAAAATCACGTTTTAAGGAAATCCCGCATCGTGCGAAATTATCTTGTTTTTCCTAAACAACACGTTGTAAGTCGAAAAGCTTTCATGTTGCGTGTATGTCTAAGTGTGTAGCCTCAAAAGAGAAGGCACAGGACAGTTTTCTCTCGAAAGGATATGTAAGAATACCACTTCATAAGGAAATACAGTTTTGCAGAGTAAAGACATATACGTACGCATTGGAAACTCTTTACGAGAAGAAATAACGCATAGTACAAAATTAGCTTGTATCTCCAAAACTACACGTTGTATCTCGAAAAGAATTGTTGTGGCGTGTACGTCTTAACATGTAGCATCTAAAGAGAACCAAAAGGAGAATTTTCTTTCGTCAAAATTTTTCAGAAAATCACGTTTTAAGGAAATATCGCATCGTGCGAAATTATCTTGTTTTTCCTAAACAACACGTTGTAAGTCGAAAAGCTTTCATGTTGCGTGTATGTCTAAGTGTGTAGCCTCAAAAGAGAAGGCACAGGACAGTTTTCTCTCGAAAGGATATGTAAGAATACCACTTCATAAGGAAATACAGTTTTGCAGAGTAAAGACATATACGTACGCATTGGAAACTCTTTACGAGAAGAAATAACGCATAGTACAAAATTAGCTTGTATCTCCAAAACTACACGTTGTATCTCGAAAAGAATTGTTGTGGCGTGTTCGTCTTAACATGTAGCATCTAAAGAGAACCAAAAGGAGAATTTTCTTTCGTCAAAATTTTTCAGAAAATCACGTTTTAAGGAAATCCCGCATCGTGCGAAATTATCTTGTTTTTCCTAAACAACACGTTGTAAGTCGAAAAGCTTTCATGTTGCGTGTATGTCTAAGTGTGTAGCCTCAAAAGAGAAGGCACAGGACAGTTTTCTCTCGAAAGGATATGTAAGAATACCACTTCATAAGGAAATACAGTTTTGCAGAGTAAAGACATATACGTACGCATTGGAAACTCTTTACGAGAAGAAATAACGCATAGTACAAAATTAGCTTGTATCTCCAAAACTACACGTTGCATCTCGAAAAGAATTGTTGTGGCGTGTACGTCTTAACATGTAGCATCTAAAGAGAACCAAAAGGAGAATTTTCTTTCGTCAAAATTTTTCAGAAAATCACGTTTTAAGGAAATATCGCATCGTGCGAAATTATCTTGTTTTTCCTAAACAACACGTTGTAAGTCGAAAAGCTATCATGTTGCGTGTATGTCTAAGTGTGTAGCCTCAAAAGAGAAGGCACAGGACAGTTTTCTCTCGAAAGGATATGTAAGAATACCACTTCATAAGGAAATACAGTTTTGCAGAGTAAAGACATATACGTACGCATTGGAAACTCTTTACGAGAAGAAATAACGCATAGTACAAAATTAGCTTGTATCTCCAAAACTACACGTTGTATCTCGAACAGAATTGTTGTGGCGTGTACGTCTTAACATGTAGCATCTAAAGAGAACCAAAAGGAGAATTTTCTTTCGTCAAAATTTTTCAGAAAATCACGTTTTGAAATCCCGCATCGTGCGATATTATCTTGTTTTTCCTAAACAACACGTTGTAAGTCGAAAAGCTTTCATGTTGCGTGTATGTCTAAGTGTGTAGCCTCAAAAGAGAAGGCACAGGACAGTTTTCTCTCGAAAGGATATGTAAGAATACCACTTCATAAGGAAATACAGTTTTGCAGAGTAAAGACATATACGTACGCATTGGAAACTCTTTACGAGAAGAAATAACGCATAGTACAAAATTAGCTTGTATCTCCAAAACTACACGTTGTATCTCGAACAGAATTGTTGTGGCGTGTACGTCTTAACATGTAGCATCTAAAGAGAACCAAAAGGAGAATTTTCTTTCGTCAAAATTTTTCAGAAAATCACGTTTTAAGGAAATCCCGCATCGTGCGAAATTATCTTGTTTTTCCTAAACAACACGTTGTAAGTCGAAAAGCTTTCATGTTGCGTGTATGTCTAAGTGTGTAGCCTCAAAAGAGAAGGCAGAGGACAGTTTTCTCTCGAAAGGATATGTAAGAATACCACTTCATAAGGAAATACAGTTTTGCAGAGTAAAGACATATACGTACGCATTGGAAACTCTTTACGAGAAGAAATAACGCATAGTACAAAATTAGCTTGTATCTCCAAAACTACACGTTGTATCTCGAAAAGAATTGTTGTGGCGTGTACGTCTTAACATGTAGCATCTAAAGAGAACCAAAAGGAGAATTTTCTTTCGTCAAAATTTTTCAGAAAATCACGTTTTAAGGAAATCCCGCATCGTGCGAAATTTTCTTGTTTTTCCTAAACAACACGTTGCAAGTCGAAAAGCTTTCATGTTGCGTGTATGTCTAAGTGTGTAGCCTCAAAAGAGAAGGCACAGGACAGTTTTCTCTCGAAAGGATATGTAAGAATACCACTTCATAAGGAAATACAGTTTTGCAGAGTAAAGACATATACGTACGCATTGGAAACTCTTTACGAGAAGAAATAACGCATAGTACAAAATTAGCTTGTATCTCCAAAACTACACGTTGTATCTCGAAAAGAATTGTTGTGGCGTGTACGTCTTAACATGTAGCATCTAAAGAGAACCAAAAGGAGAATTTTCTTTCGTCAAAATTTTTCAGAAAATCACGTTTTAAGGAAATCCCGCATCGTGCGAAATTATCTTGTTTTTCCTAAACAACACGTTGTAAGTCGAAAAGCTTTCATGTTGCGTGTATGTCTAAGTGTGTAGCGTCAAAAGAGAAGGCACAGGACAGTTTTCTCTCGAAAGGATATGTAAGAATACCACTTCATAAGGAAATACAGTTTTGCAGAGTAAAGACATATACGTACGCATTGGAAACTCTTTACGAGAAGAAATAACGCATAGTACAAAATTAGCTTGTATCTCCAAAACTACACGTTGTATCTCGAAAAGAATTATTGTGGCGTGTACGTCTTAACATGTAGCATCTAAAGAGAACCAAAAGGAGAATTTTCTTTCGTCAAAATTTTTCAGAAAATCACGTTTTAAGGAAATCCCGCATCGTGCGAAATTATCTTGTTTTTCCTAAACAACACGTTGTAAGTCGAAAAGCTTTCATGTTGCGTGTATGTCTAAGTGTGTAGCCTCAAAAGAGAAGGCACAGGACAGTTTTCTCTCGAAAGGATATGTAAGAATACCACTTCATAAGGAAATACAGTTTTGCAGAGTAAAGACATATACGTACGCATTGGAAACTCTTTACGAGAAGAAATAACGCATAGTACAAAATTAGCTTGTATCTCCAAAACTACACGTTGTATCTCGAAAAGAATTGTTGTTGGCGTGTACGTCTTAACATGTAGCATCTAAAGAGAACCAAAAGGAGAATTTTCTTTCGTCAAAATTTTTCAGAAAATCACGTTTTAAGGAAATATCGCATCGTCGAAATTATCTTGTTTTTCCTAAACAACACGTTGTAAGTCGAAAAGCTTTCATGTTGCGTGTATGTCTAAGTGTGTAGCCTCAAAAGAGAAGGCACAGGACAGTTTTCTCTCGAAAGGATATGTAAGAATACCACTTCATAAGGAAATACAGTTTTGCAGAGTAAAGACATATACGTACGCATTGGAAACTCTTTACGAGAAGAAATAACGCATAGTACAAAATTAGCTTGTATCTCCAAAACTACACGTTGTATCTCGAAAAGAATTGTTGTGGCGTGTTCGTCTTAACATGTAGCATCTAAAGAGAACCAAAAGGAGAATTTTCTTTCGTCAAAATTTTTCAGAAAATCACGTTTTAAGGAAATCCCGCATCGTGCGAAATTATCTTGTTTTTCCTAAACAACACGTTGTAAGTCGAAAAGCTTTCATGTTGCGTGTATGTCTAAGTGTGTAGCCTCAAAAGAGAAGGCACAGGAAAGTTTTCTCTCGAAAGGATATGTAAGAATACCACTTCATAAGGAAATACAGTTTTGCAGAGTAAAGACATATACGTACGCATTGGAAACTCTTTACGAGAAGAAATAACGCATAGTACAAAATTAGCTTGTATCTCCAAAACTACACGTTGTATCTCGAAAAGAATTGTTGTGGCGTGTACGTCTTAACATGTAGCATCTAAAGAGAACCAAAAGGAGAATTTTCTTTCGTCAAAATTTTTCAGAAAATCACGTTTTAAGGAAATCCCGCATCGTGCGAAATTATCTTGTTTTTCCTAAACAACACGTTGTAAGTCGAAAAGCTTTCATGTTGCGTGTATGTCTAAGTGTGTAGCCTCAAAAGAGAAGGCACAGGACAGTTTTCTCTCGAAAGGATATGTAAGAATACCACTTCATAAGGAAATACAGTTTTGCAGAGTAAAGACATATACGTACGCATTGGAAACTCTTTACGAGAAGAAATAACGCATAGTACAACATTAGCTTGTATCTCCAAAACTACACGTTGTATCTCGAAAAGAATTGTTGTGGCGTGTACGTCTTAACATGTAGCATCTAAAGAGAACCAAAAGGAGAATTTTCTTTCGTCAAAATTTTTCAGAAAATCACGTTTTAAGGAAATATCGCATCGTGCGAAATTATCTTGTTTTTCCTAAACAACACGTTGTAAGTCGAAAAGCTTTCATGTTGCGTGTATGTCTAAGTGTGTAGCCTCAAAAGAGAAGGCACAGGACAGTTTTCTCTCGAAAGGATATGTAAGAATACCACTTCATAAGGAAATACAGTTTTGCAGAGTAAAGACATATACGTACGCATTGGAAACTCTTTACGAGAAGAAATAACGCATAGTACAAAATTAGCTTGTATCTCCAAAACTACACGTTGTATCTCGAACAGAATTGTTGTGGCGTGTACGTCTTAACATGTAGCATCTAAAGAGAACCAAAAGGAGAATTTTCTTTCGTCAAAATTTTTCAGAAAATCACGTTTTAAGGAAATCCCGCATCGTGCGAAATTATCTTGTTTTTCCTAAACAACACGTTGTAAGTCGAAAAGCTTTCATGTTGCGTGTATGTCTAAGTGTGTAGCCTCAAAAGAGAAGGCACAGGACAGTTTTCTCTCGAAAGGATATGTAAGAATACCACTTCATAAGGAAATACAGTTTTGCAGAGTAAAGACATATACGTACGCATTGGAAACTCTTTACGAGAAGAAATAACGCATAGTACAAAATTAGCTTGTATCTCCAAAACTACACGTTGTATCTCGAAAAGAATTGTTGTGGCGTGTACGTCTTAACATGTAGCATCTAAAGAGAACCAAAAGGAGAATTTTCTTTCGTCAAAATTTTTCAGAAAATCACGTTTTAAGGAAATCCCGCATCGTGCGAAATTATCTTGTTTTTCCTAAACAACACGTTGTAACTCGAAAAGCTTTGGTGTTGCATGTATATCTAAGTGTGTAGCCTCTAAAAGGAATGCAAGGAGAGTTTTCTCTCGAAAGAATATGCAAGAATACCACGTTATAAGGAAATACAGTGTTGCAGATTAAAGGCAAATATTTACGTAATGGAAACACTTAAACTTTATGAGAAGAAATAACGCTTCGTAAAAAAATTAGCTTGTATCTCCTAAACAACACGATGTAACTCGAAAAGATTTGATGTGGTGTGTACGTCTAAATGTGTAGCCTCCAAAGAGAACCCACAGGAGTATTTTCTTTCGTCAAAATTTGTCAGAAAACCACGTTTTAAGGAAATCCCGCATCTTGCTAAATTATCTTGTTTTTCCTAAACAACACATTGTAACTCGAAAAGCTTTGGTGTTGCGTGTATGTCAAAGCATGTAGCCTCAAAAGAGAACGCAGAGGAGAGTTTTCTCTCGAAAGAATATGTAAGAATACCACGTTATAAGGAAATACAGTGTTGCAGAGTAAAGACAAATACGTACTTATTGGAAACACTTAAACTTTACGAGAAGAAATAAGGCATCGTAAAAAAATTAGTATGTATCTCCTAAACATCACGTTATAACTCGAAAAGATTTGGTGTGGTGTGTAAGTCTAAACGTGTAGCCTCAAACGAGAACCCACAGGAGAATTTTCGTTCATCAAAATTTGTCAGAAAACCACGTTTAAAGAAATCCTGCATCGTGCGAAATTATCTTGTTTTTCCTAAACAACACGTTGTAACGCGAAAACCTTTGGTGTTGCGTGTATGTCTAAGCGTGTAGCCTCAAAAGAGAATGCAAAGGAGAGTTTTTTTCTCGAAAGAATATATAAGAATACCACGTTATTAGGAAATACAGTGTTGCAGAGTAAAGACAAATATTTACGTATTGGAAAAACTTTACGAGAAGAAATAACGCATCTTACAAAATTAGCTTGTATCTCCTAAACAACACGTTGTAACTTAAAAAGATTTGGTGTGGCCTGTACGTCTAATCGTGTAGCCTCAAAAGAGAAACCATAGGAGAATTTTCTTTGGTCAAAATTTGTCAGAAATCCACGTATGAAGGAAATACCGCATCATGCGAAATTATCTTGTTTTTCCTAAACAAAACGTTTTAACTCGAAAAGCTTTGGTGTTGCGTGTATGTCTAAGCGTGTAGCCCCAAAAGAGAACGCACAGGAGAGTTTTCTCTCGAAAGAATATGTAAGAATACCACGTTGTAAGGAAATACAGTGTTGCAGAGTAAAGGAAAATACATATGTATTGGAAACGCAACATCAAAGCTTTTCGAGTTGCAACGTGTTGTTTAGGAAAAGCAAGATAATTTCGCACGATGAGTGATTTCCTTAAAACATGGTTTTCTGAGAAATATTAACGAAAAAAAATTCTCCTGTGGGTTATCTTTTGAGGCTACACGTTTAGACGTGCATGCCACACCAAATCTTTTCGAGTTACAAACTGTTGTTTAGGAGATACAAGCTAATTTTTTACGATGCTTTATTTCTTCTTGTAAGGTGTTTCCAATAGGTACGTATTTGCCTTTAGTCTGCAACACTGTATTTCCTTATAACGTAGTATTCTTACATATTCTTTCGAGAGAAAACTTTCCTGTGCGTCCTCTTTTGAGGCTACACGCTTAGACATACACGCAATACCAAAGATTTTCGCGTTACAACGTGTTGTTTAGGAAAAACAAGATAATTTCGCACGAAGAGGGATTTCATTAATACGTGATTTTCTGACAAATTTTGACCAAAGAAAATTCTCCTATGGGTTCTCATTTGAGACTACACGTTTAGACGTACAGGCCACACCAAATCTTTTTAAGTTACAACATGTTGTTTAGGAGATACAAGCTAATTTTTTTACGATGCATTATTTCTTCTTGTAAAGTTTAAGTTTTTCCAATAAGTATGTATTTGCCTCTACTCTGCAACACTGTATTTCCTTATAACGTGGTATTCTTACATATTATTTCGAGAGAAAACTCTCCTGTGCGTTCTCGGATTTCCTTATACCGTTGTGTTCTGACAAATTTTGAAGAAAGAAAATTCTCCTGTGGGTTCTCTTATGATGCTACACGTTTAGACATGCACGCCACACCAAATCCTTTCGAGTTACCACGTGTTGTTTAGGAGATACAGGCTAATTTTGTACGATGTGTTATTTCTTCTCGTAAATTGTTTCCAATACGTACGTATTTGTCTTTCTCTGCAACACTGTATTTCCTTATAACGTGGTATTCTTACATATTCTTTCGAGGGAAAACTCTCCTGAGCGTTCTCTTTTGAGGCTACATGTTTAGACATACAAGCAACACCAAAGCTTTTCGAGTTACAACGTGTTGTTTAGGAAAAACTAGATAATTTCGCACGATCCGAGATTTCCATAAACGTGGTTTTGTGAAAAATTTGACAATAGAAAGTTCTCCTGTGGGTTCTCTTTTGAGGCTACATGTTTAGACGTACACGCCACACCAAATCTGTTCGAGTTACAACGTGTTGTTTAGGAGATACAAGCTAATATTTTACAATGTGTTAATTCTTCTCATAAAGTGTTTCCAATACGTACGTATTTGTCTTTACTCTGCAACATTGTATTTCCTTATAACGTGGTATTCTTACATATTCTTTCGATAGAAAACTGTCCTGTGCGTTCCCTTTTGTGGCTACACACTTAGACATACAGGCAACACTAAAGCTATTCAAGTTACAACATGTAGTTTAGGAAAAATTTTGTACGATGCATTATTTCTTCTTGTAAAGTGTTTCCAATACGTACTTATTTGTCTTTACTCTGCAACACTGTATTTCCTTATAACGTGGTATTCTTACATATTCTTTTGAGAGAAAACTCTCCTGTGCATTCTCTTTTGAGGCTACACGCTTAGACAAACACGCAACACCAAAGCTTTTCGAGTTACAACGTGTTGTTTAGGAAAAACAAGATAATTTCACACGATGTGAGATTTCCTTAAAACGTGGTTTCTGACAAATTTTGATGAAAGAAAATTCTCCTGTGGGTTCACTTTGGAGGCTACACGTTTAGACGTACGAGCCACACCAAATCTTTTAGAGTTACAACGTGCTGTTTAGGAAAAACAAGATAATTTCTCAGGATGCGAGATTTCCATAAAACGTGGTTTTCTGAAAAAATTTTGCCGTAAGAAAGTTCTCCTGTGGGTTCTCTTATGAGGCTACACGTTTACACGTACACGCCACACCAAATTCTTTCGAGTTACAAGGTGTTGTTTAGGAGATACAAGCTAATTTTGTACCATGCGTTATTTCTTCTCATAAAGTATTTACAATACGTACCTATTTATCTTTAATCTGCAACACTTTATTTCCTTATAACGTGGTATTCTTACATATTCTTTCTTTTTTTTTCTTTTTTTTTCTTTTTCTTTTTTTTTTTTTTTAGGCTTGATACAATTTATTTGCTTTTCTTTAGAATTTTTTTTATTGTTATTTTTTTTATTCGTACGATGCGGGATTTCCTTAAGACGTGGTTTTCTGACAAGTTTTAAGGAAAGAAAATTCTCCTGTGGGTTCTCTTATGAGGCTAAGCATTTAGACCTACACGCCACACCAAATCCTTTCGAGTTACAAGGTGTTGTTTAGGAGATACAAGCTAATTTTGTAACATGCATTAATTCTTCTCATAAAGTATTTACAATCTGTACCTATTTATCTTTACTCTGCAACACTGTATTTACTTATAACGTGGTATTCTTACATATTCTTTCGAGAGAAAACTCTCCTCTGCATTCTCTTTTGAGGCTACACGCGTAGATATACACGCCACACCAAAGCTTTTCGTGTTACAACATTTTGTTTGTGAAAAACAAGATAATTTCGCAGGATGCGAGATTTCCTTAAAACGTGGTTTCTGACAAATTTTGATGAAAGAAAATTCTCCTGTGGGTTCTCTTTTGAGGCTACACGAAGAAATAATGCATCGTTCAAAATTAGCTTGTATCTCCTAAACAACACGTTGTAACTCAAAAAGATTTGGTGTGGCGTGTACATCTAAACGTGTAGCCTCAAAAGAGAACCCACAGGAGAGTTTTCTCTCGAGAGAACATGTAAGAATACCACGTTATAAGGAAATACAGTGTTGCAGAATAAAGACAAATATGTACACATTGTAAACACTTTACGAGAAGAAATAACGCATCATACAAAATTAGCTTGTATCTCCTAAACAACACGTTGTAACTCGAAAAGATTTGGTGTGGCATGTACATCTAAATGTGTAGCCTCAAAAGAGAACCCACAGGAGAATTTTTGTTCGTCAAAATATGTCAGAAAACCACGTTTTAAGGAAATCCCGCATCGTGTGAAATTATCTTGTTTTTCTTAAACAACACGTTGTAACTTGAAAAGATTTGGTGTTGCGTGTATGTCTAAGCATGTAGCCTCAAAAGCGAATGCACAGGAGAGTTTTCTCTCGAAAGAAGATGTAAGAATACCACGTTCTAGGAAATACAGTGTTGTAGACTAAAGACAAATACGTACGTATTGGAAACACTTTTAGAGATGAAATAATGCATCGTTCAAAATTAGCTTGTATCTCCTTAACAACACGTTGTAACTCGAAACGATTTGGTGTGGCGTGTACGACTAAACGTGTAGTCTCAAAAGAGAACCCAGAGGAGAATTTTCTTTCTTCAAAATGTTTCAGAAATCACGTTTTTAGGAAATCCCGCATTGTGGGAAATTATCTTGATTTTCCTAAACAACACGTTGTAACTCGAAAAGCTTTGGTGTTACGTGTATGTCTAAGCGTGTAGTCTCAAAAGAGAACGCAGAGGAGAGTTATCTCTCGAAAGAATATGTAAGAACACCACGTTATAAGGAAATACAGTATTGCGGAATAAAGACAAATACGTATGTATTGGAAACACTTTACGAGAAGAAATAAAACATCGTTCAAAATTAGTTTGTATCTCCTAAACAACACGTTGTAACTCGAAAAGATTTGGTGTGGCGTGTATGTCTAAGCGTGTAGCCTCAAAAGAGAACGCACAGGAGAGTTTTCTCTCGAAAGAATATTTAAGAATACCACGTTATAAGGAAATACAGTGTTGCAGAATAAAGACAAATACGTACATATTGGAAACACTTTATGAGAAGAAATAACGCATCGTACAAAATTAGCTTGTATCTCCTAAACAACACATTGTAACTCGAAAAGAGTTGGTGTGGCATGTACGTCTAAATGTGTAGCCTCAAAAGAGAACCCACAGGAGAATTTTCTTTCGTCAAAATATGTCAGAAAACCACGTTTTACGGTAATCCCGCATCGTGTGAAATTATCTTGTTTTTCCTAAACAACACGTTGTAACTTGAAAAGCTTTGGTGTTGCGTGTATGTCTAAGCGTGTATCCTCAAAAGCGAACGTACAGGAGTGTTTTCTCTCGAAATAAGATGTAAGAATACCACGTTCTAAGGAAATACAGCGTTGCAGACTGAAGACAAATAGGTACTTATTGGAAACACTTTTAGAGATGAAATAACGCATCGTTCAAAATTAGCTTGTATCTCCTAAACAACACGTTGTAACTCGAAAAGATTTGGTGTGGCATGTACGTCTAAATGTGTAGCCTCAAAAGAGAACCCACAGGAGAATTTTCTTTCGTCAAAATTTTTCAGAAATCACGTTTTTAGGAAATCCCGCATTGTGCGAAATTATCTTGTTTTTCCTAAACAACACGTTGTAACTCGAAAAGCTTTGGTGTTACTTGTATGTCTAAGCATGTAGCCTCAAAAGAGAACCCACAGGAGAGTTTTCTCTCGAAAGAATATGTAAGAATACCACGTAATAAGGATACGGTGTTGCAGAGAAAAGACAAATACTTATGTATTGGAAACACTTAATGAGAAGAAATAACGCATGGTACAAAATTAGTTTGTATCTCCTAAACAACACGTTGTAACTCGAAAAGATTTGGTGTGATGGTTACATCTAAACGTGTAGCCTCAAAAGAAAACCCACAAGAGAATTTTCTTTCGTCAAATTTTTTTCAGAAAACCACGTTTTAAGGAAGTCCTGCATCGTGCGAAATCATCTTGTTTTTCCTAAACAACACGTTGTAACTCGAAAAGCTTTGGTGTTGCGTGTATGTCTAAGCGTGTAGCCTCAAAAGAGAAGGCACAGTAGTGTATTCTCTCGAAAGAATATGTAAGAATACCACGTTATAAGGAAATACAGTGTTGCAGAGTAAAGACAGATACTTACTTATTGGAAACACTTTACGAGAAGGAATAATACATAGTACAAAATTAGCTTGTATTTCCTAAACAACACGTTGTAACTCGAAGGATTTGGTGTGGCATGTAATTTGAAACTTGTAGCCTCAAAAGAGAACCCACAGGAGAATTTTCTTTTGTCAATATTTGTCAGAAAACCACGTTTTAAGGAAATCCCGCATTGTGCGAAATTATCTTGTTTTTCCTAAACAACACGGTATAACTCGAAAAGCTTTGGTGTTGCGTGTATGTCTAAACGTGTGGCCTCAAAAGAGAACGGACAGGAGAGTTTTCTCTCGAAAGAATATATAAGAATACCACGTTATAAGGAAATACAGTGTTGCAGAGTAAAGACAAATACGTATGTATGGGAAACACTTTACGAGAAGAAATAACACATCGTAAAAAATTAGCTTGTATCTCCTAAACAACACGTGGTAACTCGAAAAGATTCAGTGTGGCATGTACGTCTAAACCTGTAGCCTCAAAAAAGAAGACACAGTAGAATTTTCTTTCGTCAAAATTTGTCAGAAAACCACGTTTTAAGGAAATCCCGCATCGTGCGAAATTATCTTGTTTTTCCTAAACAACACGTTGTAACTCGAAAAGCTTTGGTGTTGCGTGTATGTCTAAGCGTGTAGCCTCTAAAGAGAACTCCCAGGAGAGTTTTCTCTTGAAAGAACATGTAAGAATACAATGTTATAAGGAAATAGAGTGTTGCAGAGTAAAGACAAATGCGTACTTATTGGAAACACTTTAAGAGAAGAAATAACACATAGTACAAAATTAGCTTGTATCTCCTAAACACTTGGTAACTGGAAAGGATTTGGTGTGGCGTGCACGTCTAAACGTGTAGCATCAAAAGAGAACCCACAGGAGAATTTTCTTTCCTCAAAATTTGTCAGAACACAATGGTTTAAGGAAATCCCGCATTGTGCGAAATTATCTTGTTTTTCATAAACAACACGTTGTAATTCGAAAAGCATTGGTGTTGCCTGTATGTCTAAATGTGTAGCCTCAAAAGGGAATGCAAAGGATAGTTTTCTCTCGAAAGAATATGTAAGAATACCATGTTATAAGGAAATACAGTGTTGCAGAGTAAAGACAAATACGTACGTTTTGTAAACACTTTACGAGAAGAATTAAAGCATCGTACAAAATTAGCTTGTATCTCCTAAACAACACGTTGTAACTCGAAAAGGTTTGGCGTGGCGTGTACTTCTAAACATGTAGCCTCAAAAGAGAACCCACAGGAGAATTTTCTTTCGTCCAAATTTTTCAGAAAACCACGTTTTAAGGAAATCCCCCATCGTGCGAAATCATCTTCTTTTTCCTAAACAACATGTTGTAACTCGAAAAGCTTTGGTGTTGCGTGTATGTGTAAGCGTGGAGCCTCAAAAGAGAAGGCACAGGAGAGTTTTCTCTCGAAAGAATATGTAAGAATCCCACGTTATAAGGAAATACAATTTTGCAGATTAAAGACAAATAAGTACAGATTGGAAACACTTTACGAGAAGAAAGAATGCATCGTAAAAAATTAGCTTGTATCTCCTAAACAACATGTTGTAACTCGAAAAGATTTGGTGTGACGTGTACGTCTAAACGTGTAGCCTCAAAAGAGAACCCACAGGAGAATTTTCTTTCTTTCTTTTTTTTTTTTTTACGTTTTTTAAATTAAATATTTTCTTTATTTACATTTTAAATATTATCTGCATTCCTGGTTTCCCCTCTGAAAACACACTATCCCATAACCCCTTCTCCCTGCTCACCAACCCATCCACTCCCACTCCTTTTTTTTTTGTCTTATTTTTTTTTAGTGTTAACTTTTTTTTATTCGATATAATTTATTTACATTTCAAATGATTTCCCCTTTTCTAGCCCCCCCACTCCCCGAAAGTCCCGAAAGCCCCCTTCTCTTCCCCTGTCCTCCCATCCACCCCTTCCCACTTCCCCGTTCTGGTTTTGCTAAATACTGTTTCACTGAGTCTTTCCAGAACCAGGGGCCACTCCTCCTTTCTTCTTGTTCCTCATTTGATGTGTGGATTATGTTTTGGGTATTCCAGTTTTCTAGGTTAATATCCACTTATTAGTGAGTGCATACCATGATTCACCTTTTGAGTCTGGGTTACCTCACTTAGTATGATATTCTCTAGCTCCATCCATTTGCCTAAGAATTTCATGAATTCATTGTTTCTAATGGTAGAATAGTGCTCCATTGTGTAGATATACCACATTTTTTGCATCCACTCTTCTGTTGAGGGATACCTGGGTTCTTTCCAGCATCTGGCAATTATAAATAGGGCTGCTATGAACATAGTAGAACATGTATCCTTATTACATGGAGGGGAGTCTTCTGGGTATATGCCCAGGAGTGGTATAGCAGGATCTTCTGGAAGTGAGGTGCCCAGTTTTCGGAGGAACCGCCAGACTGATTTCCAGAGTGGTTGTACCAATTTGCAACCCCACCAGCAGTGGAGGAGTGTTCCTCTTTCTCCACACCCTCTCCAACACCTGCTGTCTCCTGAATTTTTAATCTTAGCCATTCTGACTGGTGTAAGATGAAATCTTAGGGTTGTTTTGATTTGCATTTCCCTGATGACTAATGAAGTTGAGCATTTTTTAAGATGCTTCTCCGCCATCCGAAGTTCTTCAGGTGAGAATTCTTTGTTTAACTCTGTACCCCATTTTTTAATAGGGTTGTTTGGTTTTCTGGAGTCTAACTTCTTGAGTTCTTTATATATATTGGATATTAGCCCTCTATATGATGTAGGATTGGTGAAGATCTTTTCCCAATTTGTTGGTTGCCGATTTTTCCTCTTGATGGTGTCCTTTGCCTTACAGAAACTTTGTAATTTCATGAGGTCCCATTTGTCAATTCTTGCTCTTAGAGCATACGCTATTGGTGTTCTGTTCAGAAACTTTCTCCCTGTACCGATGTCCTCAAGGTTCTTCCCCAGTTTCTTTTCTATTAGCTTCAGAGTGTCTGGCTTTATGTGGAGGTCCTTGATCCATTTGGATTTGATCTTAGTACAAGGAGACAAGGATGGATCAATTCGCATTCTTCTGCATGCTGACCTCCAGTTGAACCAGCACCATTTGTTGAAAAGGCTATCTTTTTTCCATTGGATGTTTTCAGCCTCTTTGTCAAGGATCAAGTGGCCATAGGTGTGTGGGTTCATTTCTAGATCTTCAATCCTGTTCCATTGATCCTCCTGTCTGTCACTGTACCAACACCATGCAGTTTTTAACACTATTGCTCTGTAGTATTGCTTGAGGTCAGGGATACTGATTCCCCCAGATTTTCTTTTGTGCTGAGAATAGTTTTAGCTATCCTGGGTTTTTTGTTGTTCCAGATGAATTTGATAATTGCTCTTTCTAACTCTGTGAAGAATTGAGTTGGGATTTTGATGGGTATTGCATTGAATCTGTATAGTGCTTTAGGCAGAATGGCCATTTTAACTATATTGGTTCTACCGATCCATGAGCATGGGAGGTTTTCCCATTTTTTGAGGTCTTCTTCCATTTCCTTCTTCAGAGTCTTGAAGTTCTTGTCATACAGATCTTTCACATGTTTGGTAAGGGTCACCCCAAGATACTTTATACTGTTTGAGGCTATTGTGAAGGGGGTCATTTCCCTAATTTCTTTCTCAGCCTGCTTATCCTTTGAGTATAGGAAGGCCACTGATTTGCTTGAGTTGATTTTATAACCTGCCACTTTGCTGAAGTTGTTTATCAGCTGTAGGAGCTCTCTAGTGGAGTTCTTTGGGTCACTTAGGTAGACGATCATGTCGTCTGTAAATAATGATAGTTTGACTTCTTCCTTTCCAATTTGTATCCCTTTGACCTCCTTATGTTGTCGAATTGCCCGAGCTAGTACCTCAAGTACAATATTGAAAAGATAAGGAGAAAGGGGGCAGCCTTGTCTGGTCCTTGATTTCAGTGGGATTGCTTCAAGTTTCTCTCCATTTAGTTTGATGCTGGCTACCGGTTTGCTGTATATTGCTTTTACTATGTTTAGGTATGGGCCTTGAATTCCTGTTCTCTCCAAGACTTTAAGCATGAAGGGATGCTGAATTTTGTCAAATGCTTTTTTCAGCATCCAATGAAATGACCATGTGGTTTTGTTATTTGAGTTTGTTTTTGTAGTGGATTGTATTGATGGATTTCCGTATATTGAACCAACCCTGCATTCCCGGGATAAAGCCTACTTGATCATGGTGGATGATCGTTTTGATGTGTTCTTGGATTCGGTAAGCAAGAATTTTATTGAGTATTTTTGCATCGATGTTCATAAGGGAAATTGGTCTGAAGTTCTCTTTCTTTGTTGCATCTTTTTGTGGCTTTGGTATCAGCGTAATTGTGGCTTCGTAGAAGGAATTGGGTAGTGTTCCTTCTGTTTCTATTTTGTGGAATAGTTTGAAGAGTATTGGTGTTAACTCTTCTTTGAAGGTCTTGTAGAATTCTGCACTGAAGCCATCTGGTCCTGTGCTTTTTTTGGTTGGAAGACTTTCTATGACTCCTTCTATTTCTTTAGGCATTATGGGACTGTTTAGATGGTCTAGTTGGTCCTGATTTAATTTTGGTATTTGGTATCTGTCAAGGAAATTGTCCATTTCCTCCAGATTCTCCAGTTGTGTTGAGTACAGGCTCTTGTAGTAGGATCTGATGATTTTTTGGATTTCCTCAGTTTCCGTTGTTATATCTCCCTTTTCATTTCTAAGTTTGTTAATTTGGATACTTTCTCTGTGCCCTTTGGTCAGTCTGGCTAAGGGTTTATCTCTCTTGTTGATTTTCTCAAAGAACCAGCTCCTGGTTTTGTTGATTTTTTGTATGGTTCTCTTTGTTTCTACTTGATTGATTTCGGCCCTGAGTTTGATGATTTCCTGCCTTCTACTCCTCCTGGGTGAAATAGCTTCTTTTTGTTCTAGGGCTTTCAGGTGTGTCATTAAGCTGGTAATGTATGCTCTCTCCATTTTCTTTTTGGAGGCACTCAGGGCTATGAGTTTTCCTCTTAGCACTGCTTTCATTGTGTCCCATTGATTTGGGTATGTTGTGTTTTCATTTTTATTGTGTTCTAAAAAGTCTTTAATTTCTTTCTTTATTTCTTCCTTGACCAAGGTATCATTGAGTAGAGTATTGTTCAGTTTCCACGTGTATGTGGGTTTTCTGTTGTTTCTGTTGCTATTGAAGACCACTTTTACTCCATAGTGATCAGATAGGAGGCATGGTATTAGTTCTATCTTCTTATATTTGTTGAGGTCTGTCTTGTGACCAATTATATGGTCGATTTTGGAGAAGGTACCATGAGGTGCTGAGAAAAAGGTATATTCTTTTGTTTTAGGATAGAATGTTCTATATATATCTGTTAAATCTAATTGGTCCAAAGCTTCAATTAGTTTCATTGTGTCCTTGTTTAGTTTCTGTTTTCCTGATCGGTCCATTGAGGAAAGTGCAGTGTTGAAGTCACCCACAATTATTGTGTTAGGTGCAATGTGTGCTTTTAGTTTTAATAAAGTTTCTTTTACGAAAGAGGGTGCCCTTGCATTTGGGGCATAGATGTTCAGGATTGACAGTTCTTCTTTTTGTATTTTTCCTTTGACCAGCAAGAAGTGTCCCTCAGGGTCTCTTTTGATGACTTTGGGTTGAAAGTCAATTTTATCTGATATTAAAATGGCTACTCCAGCTTGTTTCCTAAGACCATTTGCTTGTAAAATTGTCTTCCAGACTTTTACTCTAAGGTAGTGATTGTCTTTGAACCTGAGGTGTGTTTCCTGTAAGCAGCAAAATGTAGGGTCCTGTTTACGTATCCATTCAGTTAGTCTGTGTCTTTTTGTTGGGGCATTAAGTCCATTGATGTTAAGAGATATTAAGGAATAGTGATTGTTACTTCCTATCATTTTTGACGTTATTTTTTAAATTTTAATGCTTAACTTCTTTTGGGTTTGATGAAAGGTTACTATCTTGCTTTTTCCAGGGTGAAGTTTCCCTCCTTGTATTGGTGTTGTCTTCCTATTATCCTTTTTAGGGCCGGGTTTGTGGATAGATATTGGGTAAACTTGGTTTTGTCATGAAATATCTTAGTTTCTCCATCTATGGTGATTGAGAGTTTTGCTGGATATAGTTGTTTTGGTTGGCATTTGTGTTCTCTTAGAGTCTGCATGAGATCTGCCCAGGACCTTCTAGCCTTCATAGTCTCCGGTGAAAAGTCTGCTGTGATTCTGATAGGTCTTCCTTTACATGTTACTTGGCCTTTTTCTCTTACTGCCTTTAGTATTCTTTCTTTGTTTAGAACATTTGGTGTTTTGATTATTATGTGACGGGAAGTATTTCTGTTCTGGTCCAGTCTGTTTGGAGTTCTGTAGGCTTCTTGTATATTCATGGGCATCTCTCTCTTTAGGTTAGGGAAGTTTTCTTCCATAATTTTATTGAAGATATTTGCTGGCCCTTTAAGTTGTAAATCTTCACTCTCATCTATGCCTATAATCCTTAGGTTTGGTCTTCTCATTGTGTCCTGGATTTCCTGGATATTTTGGGTTACAAGCTTTTTGCATTTTGCATTTTCTTTAACTGTTGAGTCCATGGTTTCTATGGAATCTTCAGCATCTGAGATTCTTTCTTCTATCTCGTGTATTCTGTTGTTGATATTTGCATCTCTGTCCCCTGATTTCTTCCCAAGGCTTTCTATCTCCAAAGTTGTCTCCCTTTGAGTTTTCTTAGTTGTTTCTACTTCTGATTTTTGATCCTGGATGGTTTTGCTTAGCTCCTTCACTTGCATGTTTGTGTTTTCCTGTAATTCTTTAAGAGATTTTTGTGTTTCCTCTTTCATGAGCTCAGCCTGTTTACCAAAGTTCTCCTGCATTTCATTAAGAGATTTTTGTGTTTCGTCTTTCATGACCTCAGCCTGTTGACCAAAGTTCTCCTGTATTTCTTTAAGTGTTTTTTGCATTTCCTCCTTGTTGGCTTTTGTATTCTCCTGGATTTCTTTCAATGATTTTTGTGTTTCCCTTGCAAGGTCTTCTAACTTTTGATCCATTTTCTCCTGAATTTCTTTAAGTATGTCCTTCATGTGTTCCTGTACCAGCATCATGACCAGTGATTTTAAATCCAAATCTTGTTTGACTGGTGTGATGGGGTATCCAGGACATGTTGGTAGAGGAGAATTGGGTTCAGATGTTGCCATATTGCCTTGATTTCTGTTAGTGACGTTCCTGCGTTTGCCTTTTGCCATCTAGTTCTCACTGGTGTTAGTTTGTCTTGTCAGTGCTGGACTCACCAGTGCAAGCTGCCCCTTCCCCGTTGGCCTCTGGTGCACAGCTTACCTCCTGCACTGCTTGTAGACAGGGTGCTGCTGCCCAGGCTGTTCAGATCCCAAAGCAGGCACACGAAGGCTCCTGCTGGGGCCCGCTGGATTCACTGGAGCACACTGACTTCTCCCAGCTGGCCACCCGGAAACCCAGCTAGCCACTTGCAGGACTTGGAGATGTGGTGCTGCCGCCCAGGCTGATCTGGGCAGCAGAACTCCCAACCGGGTTGGTGCACACAAGGCTAGCCTAGCTGCTCAGGCCCTGAGTCTAGGCAAAAGCCTGGCAGGCCAATGTCGGTGCAAAGTTCCCCTCAGCTGTGGGTGTTAATTGGGTGTGTCAGGTGGCTAGGATGGTGGCGTGTGCGAGTTCCCTGAGAGTGCTGGGAGAGTCTGCTGGGCTAACAACCTCCTGGCTGGGTCAGCACACAGATGGCCCAACGAGCAGCCCAGGGCCTGGGGGTCAGTCTAGGGCCTGACCGTCTGAGACCCCTGCTATGTCCGCCTCGGGCTATGCCTGTTAGCTAGTTTGGTTTTGCCTGCTAGGTCTCTCTGGCTTCCCGTAGGCAAAATGGTGGTGGTGCGCAAACTGGCCCGGATAAACAACCTCCTGGCCGGGTCAGCACACAGATGGCCCACCGAGCAGCCCAGGGCCTGGGGGAAGTCCAGGGACTGACCGTCTGAGACCCCTGCTATGTCCGCCTCGGGCTATGCCTGTTAGCCGGTTTGGTTTTGCCTGCTAGGTCTCCCTGGCTTCCCCCAGGCAAAATGGTGGTGGTGCGCGCGCCGGCCCGGGAGGAAAAAAACCTCCTGGCCGGGTTTGCACCCCGGTGGACCCCCGATCAGCTCAGGGCCTGGGTGCCTGCCAACGCCCGTCGGGCTTAGACCCCCGCGATGTTGTTCTCAGGTTATATTTGCGTACCTCAGTCTGATTTCTCTGGCGACCGAGAACCAATATGGAGCCCACGTAACTGACTGGCGGGAGGCAGAGTTCTGATGTGGCTTCCGTGTGGTGAAAGGCACCGTAAATCCGCCGCTGCTTGCAGCCTGGCTGGCCAGCGATGGCCAGTGGTCGTGGGTACCAGGTCTGCCTGGACCCTGTCCGCTTGGTTCTACTGCTGATGGCCCTTCCTCTGGACCAGCCGCTGCTGCTGCTACTGCTGCTGCTGCCGCCGCTCCCAGGCCCAAGAATTTTCTTTCATCAAAATTTGTCAGAAACCACGTTTTAAGGAAATCTCGCATCGTGTGAAATTATCTTGTTTTTCATAAACAACACGTTGTAAATCGAAAAGCTTTGGTGTTGCGTGTATGTCTAAGCGTGTAGCCTCAAAAAAGAACGCACAGGAGAGTTTTCTCTCGAAAGAAAATGTAGGAATACCACGTTATAAGGAAATACAGTGTTGCAGAGTAAAGACAAATACGTACATATTGGAAACACTTTAAGAGAAGAAATAACGCATCGTACAAAATTAGCTTGTATCTCCTAAACAAAACTTTGTAACTCGAAAAGATTTGGTGTGGCTCATACCTCTACAAGTGTAGCCTCAAAAGAGAACCCACAGGAGGAAATTCTTTCGTTAAAATTTTTCAGAAAACCACGATTTATGGAAATCTCGCATCATGCGAAATTATCTTGTTTTTTTCCTAAACAACACGTTGTAACTCGAAAAGCTTTGGTGTTGTGTGTTTGTCTAAGCGTGTAGCCTCGAAAGAGAACGCACAGGAGAGTTTTCCCTCGAAAGAATATGTAAGAATACCACGTTATAAGGAAATACAGTGTTGCAGAGTAAAGACAAATTCGTACGTATTGGAAACACTTTATGAGAAGAATTAACGCATCTTACAAAATTAGCTTGTATCTCCTAAACAAAACGTTGTAACTCGAAAGGATTTGTTGTGGCGTGTACATCTAAACATGTAGCCTCAAAAGAGAACCCACAGGAGAATTTTCTTTCGTCAAAATTTTTCAGAAAACCACGTTTTAAGGAAATCCCACATCGTGCGAAATTATCTTGTTCTTCCTAAACAACACGTTGTAACTCGAAAAGCTTTGGTGTTGCGTGTATGTCTAAGCGTGTAGCCTCAAAAGAGAAGGCACAGGAGAGTATTCTCTCGAAAGAATATGTAAGAATACCACGTTATAAGGAAATACAGTGTTGCAGAGTAAAGACAGATACTAAATTATTGGAAACACTTTACGAGAAGGAATAATACATCGTAAAAAATTAGCTTGTATTTCCTAAACAACACGTTGTAACTCGAAGGATTTGGTGTGGCGTGTAAGTTGAAACGTGTAGCCTCAAAAGAGAACCCACAGGAGAATTTTCTTTCGTCAAAATTTTTCAGAAAACCACGTTTTAAGGAAATCTCGCATTGTGCGAAATTATCTTGTTTTTCCTAAACAACACGTTGTAAGTCGAAAAGCTTTGATGTTGCGTGTATGTCTAAACGTGTGGCCTCAAAGGAGAACACACAGGACAGTTTTCTGTTGAAAGAATATGTAAGAATACCACGTTATAAGGAAATACAATGTTGCAGAGTAAAGACAAATATGTATGTATTGGAAACACTTTATGAGAAGAATTAACGCATTGTAAAAAATTAGCTTGTATCTCCTAAACAATACGTTGTAACTCGAACAGATTTGGTGTGGCGTGTACGTCTAAACATGTAGCCTCAAAAGAGAACCCAAAGGAGAATTTTCTTTCGTCAAAATTTTTCAGAAAACCACGTGTTAAGGAAATCCCCATCGTGCGAAATCATCTTCTTT
The DNA here is from genome assembly GCF_947179515.1 of Apodemus sylvaticus. Lineage (NCBI taxonomy): Eukaryota > Metazoa > Chordata > Mammalia > Rodentia > Muridae > Apodemus > Apodemus sylvaticus. The sequence continues at coordinate 2,107,035 of NW_026263027.1, forward strand.
TTCCTAAACAACATGTTGTAACTTGAAAAGCTTTGGTGTTGCGTGTATGTGTAAGCATGGAGCCTCAAAAGAGAAGGCACAGGAGAGTTTTCTCTCGAAAGAATATGTAAGAATACCACGTTATAAGGAAATACAATTTTGCAGAGTAAAGACAAATAAGTACATATTGGAAACACTTTATGAGAAGGAAGAATGGATCGTAAAAAATTAGCTTGTATCTCCTAAACAACACGTTGTAACTCGAAAAGATTTGGTGTGATGTGTATGTCTAAACGTTTAGCCTCAAAAGAGAACCCACAGGAGAATTTTCTTTCATCAAAATTTGTCAGAAACCACGTTTAAAGGAAATCTCGCATCGTGCGAAATTATCTTGTTTTTCCTAAACAACACGTTGTAAATCGAAAAGCTTTGGTGTTGCGTGTATGTCTAAGCTTGTAGCCTCAAAAGAGAACGCACAGGAGAGTTTTCTCTTGAAAGAATATGTAGGAATACCATGTTATAAGGAAATAGAGTGTTGCAGAGTAAAGACCACTACGTACATATTGGAAACACTTTAAGAGAAGAAATAACGCATCGTCCAAAATTAGCTTGTATCTCCTAAAGAACACTTTGTAACTCGAAAAGATTTAGTGTGGCTCGTACCTCTAGAAGTGTAGCCTCAAAAGAGAACCCACAGGAGAACTTTCTTTCATCAAAATTTTTCAGAAAACCACGTTGTATGGAAATCTCGCATCGTGCGAAATTATCTTGTTTTTCCTAAACAACACGTTGTAACTCGAAAAGCTTTGGCGTTGCGTGTATGTCTAAACGTGTAGCCTCAAAAGAGAACGCACAGGAGCGTTTTCCCTCGAAAGAATATGTAAGAATACCACGTTATATGGAAATACAATGTTGCAGAGTAAAGGCAAATAAGGACATATTGGAAACACTTAGGAGAAGAAATAACGCATCTTACAAAATTTGCTTGTATCTCCTAAACAACACGTTGTAACTCGAAAAGATTTGGTCTGGCTCGTACGTCTACACGTGTACCCTCAAAAGAGAAACCACAGGATAACTTTCTTTCGTCAAAATTTGTCAGAAAACCACGTTTTAAGGAAATCTCGCATCGTGCAAAATTATCTTGTTTTTCATAAACAACATGTTGTAACTCAAAAAGCTTTGGTGTTTCGTGTATGTCTAAGCCTGTAGCCTCTAAAGAGAACGCACAGGAGAGTTTTCTCTCGAAATAACATGTAAGAATACAACGTTATAAGGAAATACAGTGTTGCAGAGTAAAGACAAATACGTAATTATTGGAAACACTTTACGAGAAGAAATAACGCATCGTAGAAAATTAGCTTGTATCTCCTAAGCAACACGTGGTAACTCGAAAGGATTTGGTGTGGCGTGTATGTCTAAACGTGGAGCCTCAAAAGAGAACCCACAGGAGAATTTTCATTCGTCAAAATTTGTCAGAAAACCACGTTTTAAGGAAATCCCGCATCGTGCGAAATAATCTTGTTTTTCATAAACAACACGTTGTAACTCTAAAAGCATTGATGTTGCCTGTATGTCTAAGTGTGCAGCCTCAAAAGGGAACGCACAGGATACTTTTCTCTCGAAAGAATATGTAAGAATACCACGTTATAAGGAAATACAGTGTTGCAGAGTAAAGACAAATACGTATGTATTGGAAACACTTTATGAGAAGAATTAACGCATCGTACAAAATTAGCTTGTATCTCCAAAACAACACGTTGTAACTCGAAAAGATTTGGTGTGGCGTGTACATCTAAACATGTAGCCTCAAAAGAGAACCCACAGGAGAATTTTCTTTCGTCAAAATTTTTCAGAAAACCACGTTTTAAGGAAATCCCGCATCGTGCGAAATCATCTTCTTTTTCCTAAACAACATGTTGTAACTCGAAAAGCGTTGGTGTTGCGTGTATGTGTAAGCGTGGAGACTCAAAAGAGAAGGCACAGGAGAGTGTTCTCTTGAAAGAATATGTAAGAATACCACGTTAAAAGGAAATACAATTTTGCAGAGTAAAGACAAATAAGTACATATTGGAAACACTTTACGAGAAGAAATAATGCATCGTAAAAAATGAGCTTGTATCTCCTAAACAACACGTTGTAACTCGAAAAGATTTGGTGTGACATGTACGTCTAAAAGTGTAGCCTCAAACGAGAACCCACAGGAGAATTTTCTTTCATCAAAATTTGTCTGAAACCACGTTTTAAGGAAATAGCGCATCGTGCGAAATTATCTTGTTTTTCTTAAACAACACGTTGTAACTCGAAAAGCTTTGGTGTTGCGTGTATGTCTAAGCATGTAGCCTCAAAAGAGAATGCACAGGAGAGTTTTCTCTCGAAAGAATATGTAAGAATACCACGTTATAAGGAAATACAGTGTTGCAGAATAAAGACAACTACGTACATATTGGAAACACTTTAAGAGAAGAAATAACGCATTGTACAAAATTAGCTTGTATCTCCTAAACAACACATTGTAACTCGAAAAGATTTGGTGTGGCTCGTACCTCTACACGTGTAGCCTCAAAAGAGAACCCAGAGGAGAACTTTCTTTCGTCAAAATTTGTCTGAAAACCACGTTTTATGGAAATCTCGCATCGTGCGAAATTATCTTCTTTTTCCTAAACAACACGTTGTAACTCGAAAAGCTTTGGCGTGCGTGTTCGTCTAAGCGTGTAGCCTCAAAAGAGCATGCACAGGAGAGTTTTCCCTCGAAAGAATATGTAAGAATACCACGTTATAAGAAAATACAGTGTTGCAGAGTAAAGATAAATAACGACATATTGGAAACAATTTAGGGAAGAAATAACGCATCGTACAAAATTTGCTTGTATCTCCTAAACAACACGTTATAACTCGAAAATATTTGGTGTGGCTCGTACTTCTACACTTGTAGCCTCAAAAGAGAACCAACAGGAGAACTTTTTTTCGTCAAAATTTGTCAAAGAACCACGTTTTAAGGAAATCCCGCATCGTGCAAAATTATCTTGTTTTTCCTAAACAACACGTTGTAACTCGAAAAGCTTTGGTGTTGCGTGTATGTCTGAGCATGTTGCCTCTAAAGACAATGCACAGGAGAGTTTTCTCTCAAAAGAACATGTAATAATACAACGTTAAAAGGAAATACAGTGTTGCAGAGTAAAGACAAATACGTACGTATTGGAAACACTTTACGAGAAGAAATAACGCATCATACAAAATTAGCTTGTATCTCCTAAACAACACGTGGTAACTCTAAAGGATTTGGTGTGGCGTGTACGTCTAAATGTGTAGCCCCAAAAGTGAACCGACAGGAGAATTTTCTTTCGTCAAAATTTGTCAGAAAACCACGTTTTAAGGAAATCCTGCATCGTGCGAAATTATCTTGTTTTTCCTAAACAACATGTTGTAACTCGAAAAGCTTTGGTGTTGCCTGTATGTCTAAGTGTGTAGCCTCAAAAGAGAACTCACAGGATAGTTTTCTCTCGAAATAATATGTAAGAATACCACGTTATAAGGAAATACAGTGTTGCAGAGCAGACAAATATGTACATATTGGAAACACTTTACGAGAAGAAGTAACGCATCGTAGAAAATTAGCTTGTATCTCCTAAACAAAACGTTGTAACTCGAAAAGATTTGGTGCGGCGTGTACGTCTAAACGTGTAGCCTCAAAAGAGAACCCACAGGAGAATTTTCTTTCGTCAAAATTTTTCAGAAAACCACGTTTTAAGGAAATCCTGCATCGTGCCAAATCATCTTCTTTTTCCTGAACAACATGTTGTAACTCGAAAAGCTTTGGAGTTGGGTGTTTGTCTAAGGTTGTAGCCTCAAAAGAGAATGCACAGGAGAGTTTTCTCTTGAAAGAATTTGTAAGAATACCATGTTATGAGAAAATACAGTGTTGCAGAATAAAGACAAATACGTACGTATTGGAAACACTTTAAGAGCGGAAATAACACATCGTACAAAATTATCTCGTATCTCCTAAACAACAATTGGAACTCGAAAAGATTTGTTGTGGCTCGTACTTCTACACGTGTAGCCTCAAAAGAGAACCCACAGGAAAACTTTCTTTTGTCAAAATTTTTCAGAAAACCACGTTTTATGGAAATCTCGCATCGTGCGAAATTATCTTGCTTTTCCTAAACAACACATTGTAACTCGAAAATCTTTGGCATTGCGTGTATGTTTAAGCGTGTAGGCTCTAAAGAGTACGCACAGGAGAGTTTTCTCTCAAAAGAACATGTAAGAATACAACGTTATAAGGGAATACAGTGTTGCAGAGTAAAGACAAAAACATACTTGATGGAAACACTTTACGAGAAGAAATAACGCATTGTAAAAAATTAGCTTGTATCTCCTAAACAACACGTGGTAACTCGAAAGGACTTGGTGTGGCGTGTACGTCTAAACGTGTAGCCTGAAAAGAGAACCCATAGGAGAATTTTCTTTCTTCAAAATTTTTCAGAAAATCACGTTTTAACGAAATCCCGCATCCTGCGAAATTATCTTGTTTTTCCTAAACAACAAGTTGTAACTCGAAAAGCTTTGGTGTTGCGTGTATGACTAAGTGTGTAGCCACAAAAGGGAATGCACAGGAGAGTTTTCTCTCGAAAGAATATGTAAGAATACCACGTTATAAGGAAATACAGTGTTGCAGAGTAAAGACAAATACGTACATATTGGAAACACTTTAAAAGAAGAAATATCGCATCATACAAAATTAGCTTGTGTCTCCTAAACAACTCGTTGTAACTCGAAAAGTTTTGGTGTGAGGTGTACGTCTCAACGTGTAGCCTCAAAAGAGAACCCACAGGAGAATTTTCTTTCATCAAAATTTGTCAGAAACCACGTTTTAAGGAAATCTCGCATTGTGCGAAATTATCTAGTTTTTCCTAAACAACACGTTGTAACTCGAAAATCTTTGGTGTTGTGTGTATGTCTAAGCATGTAGCCTCAAAAGAGAACACACAGGAGAGTTTTCCCTCAAAAGAATATGTAAGAATATCACATTATAAGGAAATACAGTGTTGCAGAGTAAAGACAAATACGTATGTATTGGAAACACTTTACGAGAAGAACTAATGCATCATACAAAATTAGCTCGTATCTCCTAAACAACCGGTTGTAACTCGAAAGGATTTGGTGTGGCGTGTACAGCTAAACGTGTAGCCTCAAAAGAGAACCCACAGGAGAATTTTCTTTCGTCAAAATATGTGAGAAAACCACGTTTTAAGGAAATCCCTCATCGTGCAAAATTATCTTGTTTTTCCTAAACAACAAGTTGTAACTCGAAAAGCTTTGGTGTTGCGCGTATGTCTAAGCGTGTAGCCTCAAAAGAGAATGTAAAGGAGAGTTTTTTCTCGAAAGAATATTTAAGAATACCACGTTATAAGGAAATACATTGTTGCAGAGTAAAGACAAATACGTACATATTGGAAACTCTCTACGAGAAGAAATAACGCATCGTAAAAAATTAACTTGTTTCTCCTAAACAACACGTTGTAACTCGAAAAGATTTGGTGTGGCGTGTACGTCTAAACGTGTAGCCTCAAAAGAGAACCCACAGGACAATTTTCTTTCGTTAGATTTTTCAGAAAACCACGTTTTAAGGAAATCCAGCATCGTGCGAAATCATCTTCTTTTTCCTAAACAACATGTTGTAACTCAAAAAACTTTGGTGTTGCGTGTATATCTAAGCGTGGAGCCTCAAAAGCGAAGGCACAGGAGAGTTTTCTCTCGAAAGAATATGTAAGAATAGACGTTATAAAGAAATACAATTTTGCCAAGTAAAGGCAAATAAGTACATATTGGAAACACTTTAGGAGAAGAAATAACGCATCATACAAAATTAGCTTGTATCTCCTAAACAACACGTGGTAACTCGAAAAGGTTTGGTTTGGCGTGTACGTCTAAACGTGTAGCTGCAAAAGAGAACACAAAGGAGAATTTTCTTTCGTCAAAATTTGTCAGAAAACCACGTTTTAAGGAAATCCCCCATCGTGCGAAATTATCTTGTTTTTCCTAAACAACTTGTAACACGAAAAGCTTTGGTGTTGCATGTATGTCTCAGCGTGTAGCCTCAAAAGAGAATGCACAGGAGAGTTTTCTCTCGAAAGAACATGTAAGAATACAACGTTATAAGGAAATACAGTGTTGGAGAGTAAAGACAAATACGTACATATTGGAAACACTTTACGAGAAGAAATGACACATCATAAAATATAAGCTTGTATCTCCTAAACAACAAGTGGTAACTCGAAAAGATTTGGTTTGGCGTGTACGTCTAAAACTGTAGCCTCAAAAGAGACCCCACAGGAGAATTTTCTTTCTTCAAAATTTGTCAGAAAACCACGATATAAGGAAATCCCTCATCATGCAAAATTATCTTGTTTTTCCTAAACAACACGTTGTAACTCGAAAAACTTTGGTGTTGTGTGTATGTCTAAGCGTGTAGCCTCAGAGGAGAATGTAAAGGAGAGTTTTTTCTAGAAAGAATATGTAAGAATACCACGTTATAAGGAAATAGAGTGTTGCAGAGTAAAGACAGATACGTACATATTGGAAACACTTTACGAGAAGAAATAACGCATCGTAAAAAATTAACTTGTATCTCCTAAACAACACGTTGTAACTCGAAAAAATTCGGTGTGGCGTGTACGTCTAAACGTGTTGCCTCAAAAGAGAACCCACAGGACAATTTTCTTTCGTTAAAAATTTTCAGAAAACCACGTTTTAAGGAAATCCCGCATCGTGCGAAATCATCTTCTTTTTCCTAAACAACATGTTGTAACTCAAAAAGCTTTGGTGTTGCGTGTATGTCTAAGCGTGGAGCCTCAAAAGCAAAGGTACAGGAGAGTTTTCTCTCGAAAGAATATGTAAGAATACCACGTTATAAAGAAATACAATTTTGCAGAGTAAAGGCAAATAAGTACATATTGGAAACACTTTAGGAGAAGAAATAACGCATCATAACGCATCGTACAAAATTAGCTTGTATCTCCTAAACAACGCGTGGTAACTCGAAAAGATTTGGTTTGGCGTGTACGTCTAAACGTGTAGCCTCAAAAGAGAACAAAAAGGAGAATTTTCTTTCGTCAAAATTTTCAGAAAACCACGTTTTAAGGAAATCCCGCATCGTGCGAAATTATCTTGTTATTCCTAAACAACACCTTGTAACTCGAAAAGCTTTGGTGTTGCGTGTATGTCTCAGCGTGTAGCCTCAAAAGAGAATGCACAGGAGAGTTTTCTCTCAAAGATCATGTAAGAATACAACGTTATAAGGAAATACAGTGTTGCAGAGTAAAGACAAATACGTACTTATTGGAAACACTTTACAAGAAGAAATTACGCATCATACAATATTAGCTTGTATGTCCTAAACAAAAAGTGGAAACTCGAAAACATTTGGTTTGGCGTGTACGTCTAAAAGTGTAGCCTCAAAAGAGAACCCACTGGAGAATTTTCTTTCTTCAAAATTTGTCAGAAAACCACGTTTTAACGAAATCCCGCATCCTGCGAAATTATCTTGTTTTTCCTAAACAACAAGTTGTAACTCGAAAAGCTTTGGTGTTGCGTGTATGTCTAAGTGTGTAGCCTCAAAAGGGAATGCACAGGAGAGTTTTCTCTCGAAAGAATATGTAAGAATACCCCGTTATAAGGAAATACAGTGTTGCAGAGTAAAGACAAATACGTACATATTGGAAACACTTTACGAGAGGAATTAACGCATCGTACAAAATTAGCTTGAATCTCCTAAACAACACGTTGTTACTCGAAAAGATTTGGTATGGCCTGTACGTCTAAACGTGTAGCCTCAAAAGAGATCCCACAGGAGAATTTTCTTTCATCAAAATTTGTCAGAAACCACGTTTTAAGGAAATCTCGCATTGTGCGAAATTATCTAGTTTTTCCTAAACAACACGTTGTAACTCGAAAAGCTCTGGTGTTGCGTGTATGTCTAAGCGTGTAGCCTCAAAAGAGAAAGCACAGGAGAGTTTTCTCTCGAAAGAATATGTAAGAATGCCACGTTATAAGGAAATACAATGTTGCAGAGTAAAGACAAACACATACGTATTGGAAACACTTTACGAGAAGAATTAACGAGTAGTACAAAATTAGCTTGTATCTCCTAAACAACAAGTTGTAACTCGAAAAGATTTGGTGTGGCCTGTACGTCTAAACGTGTAGCCTCAAAGGAGAACCCACAGGAGAATTTTCTTTCATCAAAATTTTTCACAGAACCAAGTTTTAAGGAAATCCCGCATCGTGTGAAACCATCTTCTTTTTCCTAAACAACATATTGTAACTCGAAAACCTTTAGTGTTGCGTGTATGTCTAAGCGTGGAGCCTCAAAAGAGAAGGCACAGGATAGTTTTCTCTCGAGAGAATATGTAAGAATACCACGTTATTAGGAAATACAATTTTGCAGAGTAAAGACAAATAAGTACATATTGGAAACACTTTACGAGAAGAAATAATACATCATACAAACTTACCTTGTATCTCCTAACAACACGTGGTAACTCGAAAAGATTTGGTTTGGCGTGTACGTCTAAACGTGTAGCCTCAAAAGAGAACCAACAGGAGGATTTTCTTTCATCAAAATTAGATAACCACGTTTTAAGGAAATTCCGCATCGTGCAAAATTATCTTGTTTTTCCTAAACAACACGTTGTAACTCGAAAAGCTTTGGTGTTGCGTGTATATCTAAGCGTGTAGCCTCAAAAGAGAATGCACAGGAGAGTTTTCTCTCAAAGGAACATGTAAGACTACAACGTTATAAGGAAATACAGTGTTGCAGAGTAAAGACAAAAACATACTTGTTGGAAACACTTTACGAGAAGAAATAACGCATTGTAAAAAATTAGCTTGTATCTCCTAAACAACACCTGGTAACTCGAAAGGACTTGGTGTGGCGTGTACATCTAAATGTGTAGCCTCAAAAGAGAACCCATAGGAGAATTTTCTTTCATCAAAATTTGTCAGAAAACACGTTGTATGGAAATCTCGCTTCGTGCGAAATTTTCTAGTTTTTCCTAAACAACACATTGTAACTCGAAAAGCTTGGGTGTTGCGTGTATGTCTAAGCGTGTAGCCTCAATAGAGAACGCACAGGAGAGTTTTCTCTTGAACGAATATGTAAGAATACCACGTTATAAGGAAATACAGTGTTGCACAGAAAAGACAATTACATACCATTGGAAACACTTTAAGAGAAGAAGTAATGCATCGTACAAAATTAGCTTGTATCTCCTAAACAACACGTTGTAACTCGAAAAGATTTGGTGTGGCTCGTACGTCTACACGTGTAGCCTCAAAAGAGAACCCACAGGATAACTTTCTTTCTTCAAAATTTTTCAGAAAACCACGTTTTAAGTAAATCCCGCATCGTGAAAATTATCTTGTTTTTCCTTAAAAACACGTTGTAACTCGAAAAGCTTTGTTGTTGCATGTATGTCTAAGCGTGTAGCCTCTAAAGAGTATGCACAGGAGAGTTTTCTCTAGAAAGAACATGTAAGAATACAACGTTATAAGGAAATACAGTGTTGCAGAGTAAAGACAAATACATACTTGTTGGAAACACTTTACAAGAAGAAATAATGCATCGTAAAAAATTAGCTTGTATCTCCTAAACAACACGTGGTAACTCGAAAGGACTTCATGTGGTGTGTACTTCTAAACGTGTAGCCTCAAAAGAGAACCAATAGGAGAATTTTCTTTCTTCAAAATTTGTCAGAAAATCACGTTTTAACGAAATCCCGCATCCTGCGAAATTATCTTGTTTTTCCTAAACAACAAGTTGTAACTCGAAAAGCTTTGGTGTTGCGTGTATGTCTAAGTGTGTAGCCACAAAAGCGAATGCACAGGAGAGTTTTCTCTCGAAAGAATATGTAAGAATACCACGTTGTAGGAAATACAGTGTTGCAGAGTAAAGACAAATACGTACATATTGGAAACACTTTAAGAGAAGAAATAACGCATCATACAAAATTAGCTTGTATCTCGTAAACAACACGTTGTAACTCTAAATGATTTGGTGTGGCGTGTACGTCTAAACGTGTAGCCTCAAAAGAGAATCCACAGGAGAATTTTCTTTGGTCAAATTTGTCAGAAAACCACGTATTAAGAAAATCCTGCATCGTGCGAAATTATCTTGTTTTTCCTAAACAACACGTTTTAACTCGAAAAGCTATGGTGTTGCGTGTATGTCTCAGCATGTAGCCTCAAAAGAGAACACACAGGAGAGTTTTCTCTCAAAAGAATATGTAAGAATACCACGTTATAAGGAAATACAGTGTTTCAGAGTAAAGACAAATAGGTACGTATTGGAAACCCTTAAACTTTACGAGATGAAATAAAGCATCGTACAAAATTAGCTCATATCTCCTAAACAACACGTTGTAACTCGAAAAGACTTTGTGTGGCGTGTATGTCTAAACGTGTAGCCTCAAGAGAGAACCCATAGGAGAATTTTCTTTCGTCAAATATTCAGAAAACCACGTTTATGAAATCCCGCATCGTGCGAAATTATCTTGTTTTTCCTAAACAAAACCTTGTAACTCGAAAAGCTTTGGTGTTGCATGTATGTTTAAGCGTGTAGACTCAAAACAGAGCACACAGGAGAGTTTTCACTCGAAAGAATGTGTAAGAATACCACGTTATAAGAAAATACAGTGTTGCAGATTAAAGACAAATACGTACTTATTGGAAATACTTTATGAGAAGAAATAACATATCGTAAAAAATTAGCTTGTATCTCCTAAACAACACATTGAAACTCCAAAAGATTTGGTGTGGCGTGTACGTCTAAACGTGTAGCCTCAAAAGAGAACCCACAGGAGAATTTTCTTTGGTCAAAATTTGTCAGAAAACCACGTATTAAGGAAATCCCGCATCGTGTGAAATTATCTTGTTTTTCCTAAACAACGCGTTGTAACTCGAAAAGCTTTGGTGTTGGGTGTATGTCTAAGCGTGTAGCCTCAAAAGAGAACACACAGGAGAGTTTTCTCTCGAAAGAATATGTAAGAATACCACATTATAAGGAAGTACACTGTTGCAGAATAATGACAAATACTTTCGTATTGGAAACCCTTAAACTTTACGAGATGAAATAAAGCATCGTACAAAATTAGCTTGTATCTCCTAAACAACACGTTGTAACTCGAAAAGATTTGGTGTGGCATGTACATCTAAACGTGTAGCCTCAAAGAGAACCACAGGACAAATTTCTTTCGTCAAAATTTGTCAGAAAACCATGTTTTAAGGAAATCCCGCATCGTGAGAAATTATCTTGTTTTTCCTAAAAAACACGTTGTAACTCGAAAAGCTTTGGTGTTGCGTGTATGTCTAAGCATGTAGCCTCAAAAGAGAACGCACAGGAGAGTTTTCTCTCGAAAGAATATGTAAGAATACCACGTTATAAGGAAACACAGTGTTGCAGAGTAAAGACAAATACGTACTTATTGGAAACACTTTACGAGAAGAAATAACGCATCGTAAAAAAATTAGCTTGTATCTCCTAAACAACAGGTTGTAACTCGAAAAGATTTGGTGTGGCGTGTACGGCTAAACGTGTAGCCTCAAAAGAGAACGCACAGGAGAATTTTCTTTGGTCAAAATTTGTCAGAAAACCACGTACTAAGGAAACCCCGCATCGTGCGAAATTATCTTGTTTTTCCTAAACAACACATTGTAACTCGAAAAGCTTTGGTGTTGCGTGTATGTCTAAGCATGTAGCCTCAAGAGAGAACGCACAGGAGAGTTTTCTCTCGAAAGAATAGTTAAGAATACCACTTTATAAGGAAGTACAGTGTTGCTGAGTAAAGACGAAAGCGTACATATTGGAAACACTTAAACTTTACGAGATGTATTAAAGCATCGTACAAAATTAGCTTGTATCTCCTAAACAACACGTTTTTACTGGAAAAGATTTGGTGTGGCTTGTACGTCTAAACGTGTAGCCCCAAAAGAGAACCCACAGGACAATTTTCTTTCGTCAAAATTTGTCAGCAAACCTCGTTTTAAGGAAATCCCGCATCGTGAGAAATTATCTTGTTCTTCCTAAACAACACGTTGTAACTCGAAAAGTTTTGGTGTTGCATGTATGTCTAAGCGTGTAGCCTCAAAAGAGAACGCACAGGAGAGTTTTCTCTCGAAAGAATATGTAAGAATACCACGTTATTAGGAAAACAGTGTTGCAGAGTAAAGGCAAATACGTACGTATTGGAAACACTTAAACTTTACGAGAAGAAATAATGCATCTTAAAAAATTAGCTTGTATCTCCTAAACAACACGTTGTAACTCGAAAAGATTTGGTGTGGCGTGTACGTCTAAACGTGTATCCTCAAAAGAGAAACCTCGGGAGTATTTTCTTTCGTCAAAATTTGTCAGAAAACCACGTTTTAAGGAAATCCCGCATCGTGCTAAATTATCTTGTTTTTCCTAAACAACACATTGTAACTCGAAAAGCTGTGGTGTTGCCTGTATGTCTAAGCGTGTAGCCTCAAAAGAGAATGCACAGGAGAGTTTTCTCTCGAAAGAATATGTAAGAATACCACGTTATAAGGAAATACAGAGTTGCAGTGTAAAGAAAAAACGTATGTATTGGAAACACTTAAACTTTATGAGAAGAAATAACGCATCGTAAAAAAAATTTAGCTTGTATCTCCTAAACAGCACGGTGTAACTCAAAAAGATTTGGTGTGGTGTGTACGTCTAAAGGTGTAGCCTCAAAAGAGAACCCACAGCAGTATTTTCTTTCATCAAAATTTGTCAGAACACCACATTTTAAGGAAATCCCGCATCGTGGGAAATTATCTTGTTCTTCCTAAGCAACATGTTGTAACTCGAAAGGCTTTGCTGTTGCGTGTATGTCTAAGCGTGTAGCCTCCAAAGAGAACGCACAGGAGAGTTTTCTCTCGAAAGAATATGAAAGGATACCACGTTATAAGGAAATACAGTGTTACAGAGTAAAGACAAATACGTATGTATTGGAAACCCTTAAACTTTACGAGATGAATTAAAGCATCGTACAAAATTAGCTTGTATCTCCTAAACAACACGTTGTAACTCGAAAAGATTTGGTGTGGCATGTACGTCTAAACGTGTAGCCTCAAAAGAGAACCCACAGGACAATTTTCTTTCGTCAAAATTTTTCAGAAAACCACGTTTTAAGGAAATCGCGCATCGTGAGAAATTATCATGTTCTTACTAAACAACACGTTTTAACTCGAAAAGCTTTGGTGTTGGGTGTATGTCTAAGCATGTAGCCCCAAAAGAGAACGCATAGGAGAGTTTTCTCTCAAAAGAATATATAAGAATACCACGTTATAAGGAAATACAGTGTGGCAGAGTAAAGACAAATACATACATACTGGAAACACTTTATGAGAGAAATAACGCATCTTGCAAAATTTGCTTGTATGTCCTAAACAACATGTTGTAACTCGAAAAGATTTGGTGTGGCGTGTACGTCTAAACGTGTATCCTCAAAAGAGAACCCACAGGAGAGTTTTCTTTCGTCAAAATTTGTCAGAAAACCACGTTTTAAGGAAATCCCGCATCGTGCGAAATTATCTTGTTTTTCCTAAACAACACGTTGTAACTCGAAAAGCTTTGGTGTTGCATGTATATCTAAGTGTGTAGCCTCTAAAAGGAATGCAAGGTGAGTTTTCTCTCGAAAGAATATGTAAGAATACCACGTTATAAGGAAATACAGTGTTGAAGAGTAAAGACAAATACGTACATATTGTAAAACTTTAAGAGAAGAAATAAAAAATCATACAAAATTAGCTTGTATCTCCTAAACAACACGTTGTAACTCGAAAATATTTGGTGTGACGTGTACGTCTAAATGTGTAGCCTCAAAAGAGAACCGACAGGAGAATTTTTTATCGTCAAAATATGTAAGAAAACCACGTTTTAAGGAAATCCCTTATCGTGCAAAATTATCTTGTTTTTCCTAAACAATGCGTTGTAACTCGAAAAGCTTTGGAGTTGCGTGTATGTCTAAGCGTGTAGACACAAAAGAGAGCACACAGGAGAGTTTTCTCTAAAAAGAATATGTAAGAATACCACCTTATAAGGAAATACAGTGTTGCAGAGTAAAGACAAATACGTACTTATTGGAAACACTTTATGAGAAGAAATAACGCATCGTAAAAAATTAGCTTGTATCTCCTAAACAACACGTTGTAACTCGAAAAGATTTGGTGTGACCTGTAGGTCTAAACGTGTAGCCTCAAAAGAGAACACACAGGAGAATTTTCTTTGGTCAAAATTTGTCAGAAAACCACGTATTAAGGAAATCCCGCATCGTGCGAAATTATCTTGTTTTTCCTAAACAAAGCGTTGTAACTCGAAAAGCTTTGGTGTTGCGTGTATGTCTAAGCGTGTAGCCTCAAAAGAGAACACACAGGAGAGTTTTCTCCCGAAAGAATATGTAAGAATACCACATTATAAGGAAGTACACTGTTGCAGAATAATGACAAATACTTTCGTATTGGAAACCCTTAAACTTTACGAGATGAAATAAAGCATCGTACAAAATTAGCTTGTATCTCCTAAACAACACGTTGTAACTCGAAAAGATTTGGTGTGGCGTGTACATCTAAACGTGTAGCCTCAAAGAGAACCACAGGACAAATTTCTTTCGTCAAAATTTGTCAGAAAACCACGTTTTAAGGAAATCCCGCATCGTGAGAAATTATCTTGTTCTTCCTAAAAAACACGTTGTAACTCGAAAAGCTTTGGTGTTGCGTGTATGTCTAAGCATGTAGCCTCAAAAGAGAACGCACAGAAGAGTTTTCTCTCGAAAGAATATGTAAGAATACCACGTTATAAGGAAACACAGTGTTGCAGAGTAAAGACGAATACGTACTTATTGGAAACACTTTACGAGAAGAAATAACGCATCGTAAAAAAATTAGCTTGTATCTCCTAAACAACAGGTTGTAACTCGAAAAGATTTGGTGTGGCGTGTACGGCTAAACGTGTAGCCTCAAAAGAGAACCCACAGGAGTATTTTCTTTCATCAAAATTTGTCAGAAAACCACGTTTTAAGGAAATCCCGCATCGTGCTAAATTATCTTGTTTTTCCTAAACAACACATTGTAACTCGAAAAGCTGTGGTGTTCCCTGTATGTCTAAGCGTGTAGCCTCAAAAGAGAACGCACAGGAGAGTTTTCTCTCGAAAGAGTATGTAAGAATACCACGTTATAAGGAAAAACAGTTGCAGTGTAAAGACAAAAACGTATGTATTGGAAACACTTAAACTTTACGGGAAGAAATAATGCATCGTAAAAAAAATTAGCTTGGATCTCCTAAACAGCACGGTGTAACTCAAAAAGATTTGGTGTGGTGTGTACGTATAAAGGTGTAGCCTCAAAAGAGAACCCACAGGAGAATTTTCTTTCATCAAAATTTGTCAGAACACCACGTTTTAAGGAAATCCCGCATCGTGGGAAATTATCTTGTTCTTCCTAAACAACATGTTGTAACTCGAAAAGCTTTGGTGTTGCGTGTATGTCTAAGCGTGTAGCCTCAAAAGAGAACGCACAGGAGAGTTTTCTCTCGAAAGAATATGAAAGAATACCACGTTATAAGGAAATACAGTGTTGCAGAGTAAAGACAAACACGTATGTATTGGAAACCCTTAAACTTTATGAGATGAAATAAAGCATCGTACAAAATTAGCTTGTATCTCCTAAACAACACGTTGTAACTCGAAAAGATTTGGTGTGGCATGTACGTCTAAACCTGTAGCCTCAAAAGAGAACCCACAGGACAATTTTCTTTCGTCAAAATTTTTCAGAAAACCACGTTTTAAGGAAATCGCGCATCGTGAGAAATTATCTTGTTCTTCCTAAACAACACGTTTTAACTCGAAAAGCTTTGGTGTTGGGTGTATGTCTAAGCATGTAGCCCCAAAAGAGAACGCATAGGAGAGTTTTCTCTCGAAAGAATATGTAAGAATACCACGTTATAAGGAAATACAGTGTGGCAGAGTAAAGACAAATACGTACATACTGGAAACACTTTATGAGAGAAATAACGCATCTTGGAAAATTAGCTTGTATGTCCTAAACAACATGTTGTGACTCGAAAAGATTTGGTGTGGCGTGTACGTCTAAACGTGTATCCTCAAAAGAGAACCCACAGGAGAGTTTTCTTTCGTCAAAATTTGTCAGAAAACCACGTTTTAAGGAAATCCCGCATCGTGCGAAATTATCTTGTTTTTCCTAAACAACACGTTGTAACTCGAAAAGCTTTGGGGTTGCGTGTATGTCTAAGTGTGTAGCCTCTAAAGGGAATGCAAGGAGAGTTTTCTCTCGAAAGAATATGTAAGAATACCACGTTATAAGGAAATACAGTGTTGCAGATTAAAGACAAATACGTACATATTGTAAAACTTTAAGAGAAGAAATAAAAAATCGTACAAAATTAGCTTGTATCTCCTAAACAACACGTTGTAACTCGAAAATATTTGGTGTGACGTGTACGTCTAAACGTGTAGCCTCAAAAGAGAACCGACAGGAGAATTTTTTATCGTCAAAATATGTAAGAAAACCACGTTTTAAGGAAATCCCTTATCGTGCAAAATTATCTTGTTTTTCCTAAACAATGCGTTGTAACTCGAAAAGCTTTGGTGTTGCGTGTATGTCTAAGTGTGTAGACTCAAAAGAGAGCGCACAGGAGAGTTTTCTCTAAAAAGAATATGTAAGAATACCACGTTATAAGGAAATACAGTGTTGCAGAGTAAAGACAAATACGTACTTATTGGAAACACTTTATGAGAAGAAATAACGCATCATAAAAAATTAGCTTGTATCTCCTAAACAACACGTTGTAACTCGAAAAGATTTGGTGTGACCTGTAGGTCTAAACGTGTAGCCTCAAAAGAGAACCCACAGGAGAATTTTCTTTGGTCAAAATTTGTCAGAAAACCACATATTAAGGAAATCCCGCATCGTGAGAAATTATCTTGTTTTTCCTAAACAACGCGTTGTAACTCGAAAAGCTTTGGTGTTGCGTGTATGTCTAAGCGTGTAGCCTCAAAAGAGAACACACAGGAGAGTTTTCTCTCGAAAGAATATGTAAGAATACCACGTTATAAGGAAGTACACTGTTGCAGAATAATGGCAAATACTTTCATATTGGAAACCCTTAAACTTTATGAGATGAAATAAAGCATCGTAAAAAATTAGCTTGTATCTCCTAAACAACACGTTGTAACTCGAAAGGATTTGGTGTGGCGTGTACATCTAAACGTGTAGCCTCAAAGAGAACCACAGGACAAATTTCTTTCGTCAAAATTTGTCAGAAAACCACGTTTTAAGGAAATCCCGCATCGTGAGAAATTATCTTGTTCTTCCTAAAAAAAACGTTGTAACTCGAAAAGCTTTGGTGTTGCGTGTATGTCTAAGCGTTTAGCCTCAAAAGAGAACGCACAGGAGAGTTTTCTCTCGAAAGAATATGCAAGAATACCACGTTATAAGGAAAACAGTGTTGCAGAGTAAAGGCAAATACATACGTATTGGAAACACTTAAACTTTACGAGAAGAAATAACGCATCTTAAAAAATTAGCTTGTATCTCCTAAACAACACGTTGTAACTCGAAAAGATTTGGTGTGGCATGTACGTCTAAACGTGTAGCCTCAAAAGAGAACCCTCAGGAATATTTTCTTTTGTCAATATTTGTCAGAAACCACGTTTTAAGGAAATACTGCATCGTGCGTTATTATCTTGTTTTTCCTAAAGAACACGTTGTAACTCGAAAAGCTGTGGTGTTGCGTTTTTGTCTAAGCGTGTAGCCTCAAAAGAGAACGCACAGGAGAGTTTTCTCTCGAAAGAATATGTAAGAATACCACATTATAAGGAAATACAGAGTTGCAGAGTAAAGACAAAAACGTATGTATTGGAAAAACTTAAACTTTACGAGAAGAAATAACGCATCGTAAAAAAAATTTGCTTGTATCTTCTAAACAGCACGGTGTAACTCAAAAAGATTTGGTGTGGTGTGTACGTCTAAAGGTGTAGCCTCAAAAGAGAACCCACAGGTGAATTTTCTTTCATCAAAATTTGTCAGAAACCACGTTTTAAGGAAAACTAGCATCGTGCGAAATTATCTTGTTTTTTCTAAACAACAAGTTGTAACTCGAAAAGCTCTGGAGTTGCGTGTATGTCTAAGCATGTAGCCTCAAAAGAGAATGCACAGGAGAGTTTTTTCTCGAAAGAATATGTAAGAATACCACGTTATAAGGAAATACAGTGTTGCAGAGTAAAGACAAACACGTATGTATTCGAAACACTTTACGTAAAGAATTAACGCATAGTACAAAATTAGCTTGTATCTCCTAAACAACATGTTGTAACTCAAAAAGATTTGGTGTGGCATGTACGTCTAAACGTGTAGCTTTAAAAGAGAACCCACAGGAGAATTTTCTTTCGTTAAAATTTTTCAGAAAACCACGTGTTAAGGAAATCCCGCATCGTGCAAAATCATCTTCTTTTTCCTAAACAACATGTTGTAACTCGAAAAGCTTTGGTGTTGCGCGTATGTCTAAGCGTGGAGCCTCAAAAGAGAAGGCACAGGAGAGTTTTCTCTCGAAAGAAAATGTAAGAATACCACGTTATAAAGAAATACAATTTTGCAGAGTAAAGGCAAATAAGTACATATTGGAAACACTTTACAAGAAAAAATAACGCATCGTACAAAATAAGCTTGTATCTCCTAAACAACACGTGGTAACTCGAAAAGATTTGATGTGACGTGTACGTCTAAACGTGTAGCCTCAAAAGATAACCCACAGGAGAATTTTCTTTTGTCAAAATTTGTCAGAAAACCACGTTTTAAGGAAATCCCGCATCGTGCGAAATTATCTTTTTATTCATAAACAACATGTTGTAACTTGAAAAGCTTTGGTGTTGCGTGTATGTCTCCGCGTGTAGCCTCAAAAGGGAACGCACAGGATAGTTTTCTCTCGAAAGAATATATAAGAATACCACGTTATAAGGAAATACAGTGTTTCAGAGTAAAGACAAATACTTACGTATTGGAAACACCTTACAAGAAGAATTAACGCATCGTACAAAATTAGCTTGTATCTCCTAAAAAGCACGTTGTAACTCGAAAACATTTGGTGTGGCGTGTAAGACTAAATGTGTAGCCTCAAAAGAGAACCCACAGGAGAATTTTCTTTCCTCAAAATTTTTCAGAAAACCACGTCTTAAAGAAATCCCGCATCGTGCGAAATCATCTTCTTTTTCCTAAACAACATGTTGTGACTCGAAAAGCTTTAGTGTTGCGTGTATGTGTAAGCCTGGAGCCTCAAAAGAGAAGGCACAGGAGAGTTTTCTCTTGAAAGAATATGTAAGAATACCACGTTATTAGGAAATACAATTTTGCAGAGTAAATACAAATAAGTATATATTGGGAACACTTTACGAGAAGAAATAACGCATCGAACAAAATTAGCTTATATCTCCTAAACAACACGTGGTAACTCGAAAAGATTTGGTTTGACGTGTATATCTAAAGGTGTAGCCTCAAAGAAGAACAAAAAGGAGAATTTTCTTTCGTCAAAAATTTGTCAGAAAACCACGTTTTAAGGAAACACCGCATCTTGCGAAATTATCTTGTTTTTCCTAAACAACACGTGGTAACTCGAAAAGCTTTGGTGTTGCGTGTTTGTCTAAGCGTGTAGCCTCAAAAGAGAATGCACAGGAGAGTTTTCTCTCGATAGAACATGTAAGAATTCAACGTTATAAGGAAATACAGTGTTGCAGAGTAAGGACAAATACGTACCTATTGGAAACACTTTACGAGAAGAAATTAAGCATCATACAATATTAGCTTGTATCTCCTAAACAACAAGTGGAAACTCGAAGATATTTGGTTTGGCGTGTACGTGTAAAAGTTTAGCCTCAAAAGAGAACCCACTGGAGAATTTTCTTTCGTCAAAATTTGTCAGAAAACCACGTTTTAAAGAAATCCCGCATCCTGCGAAATTATCTTGTTTTTCCTAAACAACACGTTGTAACTCGAAAAGCTTTGGTGTTGCGTGTATGTCTCAGTGTGTAGCCTCAAAAGAGACCGCACAGGAGAGTTTTCACTCGAAAGAATATGTAAGAGTACCAGGTTATAAGGAAATACAGTGTTGCAGAATAAAGACAAATACATACGTATTGGAAACACTTTACGAGAAGAAATAACGCATCATACAAAATTAGCTGTATCTTCTAAAATACACGTTGTAACTCGAAAGATTTGGTGTGGCGTGTACGTCTAAACGTGTAGCCTCAAAAAGAGAACCCACAGGAGAATTTTCTTTGGTCAAATTTGTCAAAAAACCACGTATTAAGGATATCCTGCATCATGCGAAATTATCTTGTTTTTCCTAAACAACACGTTGTAACTCGAAAAGCTTTGGTGTTGCGTGTATGTCTCAGCGTGTAGCCTCAAAAGAGAATACACAGGAGAGTTTTCTCTCAAAAGAATATGTAAGAATACCACGTTATAAGGAAATACAGTGTTGCAGAGTAAAGACAAATACGTACATATTGGAAACCCTTAAACTTTACGAGATGAAATAAAGCATCGTACACATGAGCTCGTATCTCCTAAACAACACGTTGTAACTCGAAAAGATTTGGTGTGGCGTGTACGTCTAAATGTGTAGCCTCAAAAGAGAACAGATAGGAGAATTACTTTCGTCAAAATTTTCAGAAAACCACGTTTTAAGGAAATCCCGCATCGTGCAAAATTATCTTGTTTTTCTTAAACAACACGTTGTAATTCGAAAAGCTTTTGTGTTGCGTGTATGTCTCAGCGTGTAGCCTCAAAGGAGAACACACAGGAGAGTTTTCTCTCGAAAGAATATGTAAGAATACCACGTTATAAGGAAATACATTTTTTCAGAATAAAGACAAATGAGTACACATTGGAAACACTTTATGAGAAGAAATAATGCATCATACAAAATTAGCTTGTATCTCCTAAACAACACGTTGTAACTCAAAAGGATTTGGTGTGTCGTATACGTCTAAACGTATAGCCTCAAAAGGGAACCCACAGGAGAATTTTCTTAAGTCAAAATTTGTCAAAAAACCACGTTTTAAGGAAATCCCGCATCCTGCGAAATTATCTTGTTTTTCCTAAACAACACGTTTTAACTCGAAAAGCTTTGGTGTTGCGTGTATGTCTAAGCATGTAGCCTCAAAAGAGAATGCACAGGAGAGTTTTCTCTCGAAAGAATATGTACGAATACCATGTTATAAGGAAATACAGTGTTGCAGAGTAAAGACAAATACGTACGTATTGGAAACCCTTAAACTTTATGGGATGAAATAAAGCATCGTACAAAATGAGCTCGTATCTCCTAAACAACATGTTGTAACTCGAAAAGATTTGGTGTGGCATGTACGTCTAAACGTGTAGCCTCAAAAGGGAACCCACAGGAGAATTTTCTTTCGTCAAAATTTGTCAGAACACCAAGTTTTGAGGAAATCCCGCATCGTGCGAAATTATCTTGTTTTTCATAAACAACACGTTGTAACTTGAAAAGCTTTGGTGTTGCCTGTATGTCTAAGTGTGTAGCCTCAAAAGGGAACGCACAGGATAGTTTTCTCTCGAAAGAATATGTAAGAATACCACGTTATAAGGAAATACAGTGTTGCAGAGTAAAGACAAATACGTACGTATTGGAAACACTTTACGAGAAGAAATAAAGCATCGTACAAAATTAGCCTGTATTTCCTAAACAACACGTGACAACTCGAAAGGATTAGGTGTGACATGCACGTCGAAACATGAAGCCTCAAAAGAGAACCAACCGAATAATTTCCTTTCGTCAAAATTTGTCAGAAAACCATGTTTTAAGGAAATCCGGCATCGTGCGAAAGTATCTTGTTTTTTATAAACAACACGTTGTAACTCAAAAAGCTTTGGTGTTGCCTGTATGTCTAAGTGTGCAGCCTCAAAAGGGAACGCACAGGATAGTTTTCTCTCGAAAGAATATGTAAGAATACCACGTTATAAGGAAATACAGTGTTGCAGAGTAAAGACAAATATGTACGTATTGGAAACACTTTACGAGAAGAAATAACGCATCGTACAATATTTGCTTGTGTCTCCTAAACAACACGTTGTAACTGCAAAATATTTGGTGTGGCTCGTACGTCTACACGTCTAGCCTCAAAAGAGAACCTACAGGAGAACTTTTTTTCGTCAAAATTTGTCAGAAAACCACGTTTTAAGGAAATCTCGCATCGTGCAAAATTATCTTGTTTTTCCTAAACAACACGTTGTAACTCGAAAAGCTTTGGTGTTGCGTGTATGTCTGAGCATGTAGCCTCTAAAGAGAATGCACAGGAGAGTTTTCTCTCGAAAGAACATGTAAGAATACAACGTTATAAGGAAATACAGTGTTGCAGAGTAAAGACAAATACATACGTATTGGAACCACTTTACGAAAAGAAATAACGCATCATACAAAATTAGCTTGTATCTCTTAAACAACACGTTGTAACTCGAAAGGATTTGGTGTGGTGTGCATGTCTAAACGTGTAGCCTCAAAAGAGAAGCCACAGGAGAATTTTCTTTCGTCAAAATTTTTCAGAAAACCACGTTTTAAGGAAATCCCGCATCGTGCAAAATTATCTTGTTTTCCATAAACAACACGTTGTAACTCGAAAAGCTTTGGTGTTGCCTGTATGTCTAAGTGTGTAGCCTCAAAAGGGAACGCACAGGATAGTTTTCTCTCGAAGGAATATGTAAGAATACCACGTTATAAGGAAATATAATGTTGCAGTGTAAAGACAAATATGTACTTATTGGAAACACTTTACGAGAAGAATTGACGCATAGTAAAAAATTAGCTTATATCTCCTAAACAACACGTTGTAATTCGAAAAGATTTGGTGTGGCTCGTACCTCTACACGTGTAGCCTCAAAAGAGAACCCACAGGAGAACTTTCTTTCGTCAAAATTTTTCAGAAAACCACGTTTTATGGAAATCTCACATCGTGCTAAATTATCTTGTTTTTCCTAAACAACACATTGTAACTCGAAAAGCTTTGGCGATGCATGTTTGCTTAAGCGTGTCCCCTCAAAAGAGAACGCACAGGAGAGTTTTCCCTCGAAATAATATGTAAGATTACCATGTTATAAGGAAATACAGTGTTGCAGATTAAAGACAAATAAGTACGTATTGGAAACACTTTACGAGAAGAAATAATGCATCGTACAAAATTAGCTTGTATCTCCTAAACAACACGTGGTAACTTGAAAGGATTTGGTGTGGCGTGTACGTCTAAACGTGTAGCCTCAAAAGAGAACCCACAGGAGAATTTTCTTTATTCAAAATTTTTCAGAAAACCACGTTTTAAGGAAATCCCGCATCGTGTGAAATCATCTTCTTTTTCCTAAACAACATGTTGTAACTCGAAAAGCTATGGTGTTGCGTGTATGTGTAAGCGTGGAGCCTCAAAAGAGAAGGCACTGGAGAGTTTTCTCTCCAAAGAATATGTAAGAATACCACGTTATAAGGAAATACAATTTTGCAGAGTAAAGACAAATAAGTACATATTGGAAAAAAATTTACGAGAAGAAATAACACATCTTATAAAATTAGCTTGTATCTCCTAAACAACAGGTTGTAACTCGAAAGGATTTGGTGTGACGTGTACGTCTAAAAGTGTAGCCTCAAACGAGAACCCACAGGAGAATTTTCTTTCATAAAAATTTGTCAGAAACCACGTTTTAAGGAAATCTCGCATCGTGGGAAATTATCTTGTTTTTCCTAAACAACACGTTGTAACTCGAAAAGCTTTGGTGTTGCGTGTATTTCTAAGCGTGTAGCCTCAAAAGAGAACGCACAGGAGAGGTTTCTCTCGAAAGAATATGTAAGAATACCACGTTATAAGGAAATAAAGTGTTGCAGAGTAAAGACAACTACATACATATTGGAAACACTTTAAGAGAAGAAATAACACATCGTACAAAATTAGCTTGTATCTCCTAAACAACACGTTTTAACTCGAAAAGATTTGGTGTGGCTCGTACCTCTACACGTGTAGCCTCAAAAGAGAACCCACAGGATAACTTTCTTTCGTCAAAATTTTTCAGACAACCACGTTTTATGGAAATCTCGCATTGTGCGAAATTATCTTGTTTTTCCTAAACGACACATTGTAACTCGAAAAGCTTTGGCGTTGCGTGTATGTCTAAGCGTGTAGCCTCTAAAGAGAACGCACAGGAGAGTTTTCTCTCGAAAGAATATGTAAGAATACAACGTTATAAGGAAATACAGTGTTGTAGAGAAAAGACAAATAAGTACGTATTGGAAAACTTTACGAGCAGAAGTAACGCATCTTACAAAATTAGCTTGTATCTCCGAAACAACACGTGGTAACTCGAAAAGATTTGGTGTGCCGTGTACGTCTAAACGTGTAGCCTCAAAAGAGAACCCACAGGAGAATTTTCTTTCGTCAAAATTTTTCAGAAAACCACGTTTTAAGGAAATCCTGCATCGTGCGAAATCATCTTCTTTTTCCTAAACAACATGTTGTAACTCGAAAAGCTTTGGTGTTGCGTGTATGTGTAACCATGGAGCCTCAAAAGAGAAGGCACAGGAGAGTTTTCTCTCGAAAGATTATATAAGAATACCACGTTATAAGGAAATACAATTTTGCAGAATAAAGACAAATATGTACATATTGGAATCACTTTACAAGAAGAAATAACGCATCGTAAAAAAGTAGCTTGTATCTCCTAAACAACACGTTGTAACTCGAAAAGATTTGGTGTGACGTGTACGTCTAAGCGTGTAGCCTCAAAAGGGAACCCACAAGAGAATTTTCTTTCATCAAAATTTGTCAGAAACCACGTTTTAAGGAAATCTCGCATCGTGCGAAATTATCTTGTTTTTCCTAAATAACACGTTATAACTCAAAAAGCTTTGGTGTTGCGTGTATGTCTAAGTGTGTAACCTCAAAAGAGAATGCACAGGATAGTTTTCTCTTGAAAGAATAGGTAAGAATACCACGTTATAAGGAAATACAATGTTGCAGAGTAAAGACAAATACGTATGTATTGGAAACACTTTACGAGAAGAATTAACGCATCGTAAAAAATTAGCTTGTATCTCCTAAACAACACGTTGTAACTCGAAAAGATTTGGTGTGGCATGTACGTCTAAACGTGTAGCCTCAAAAGAGAACCTACAGGAGAATTTTCTTTCTTCAAAATTTTTCAAAAAACCACGTTTTAAGGAAATCCCGCATCGTGTGAAATTATCTTCTTTTTCCTAAACAACATGTTGTAACTTGAAAAGCATTGGTGTTGCGTGTATGTGTAAGCGTGGAGACTCAAAAGAAAAGGCACAGGAGAGTTTTCTCTCGAAAGAATATGTAAGAATACCACGTTATACGGAAATACAATTTTGCAGAGTAAAGACAAATAAGTACATATTGGAAACACTTTACAAGAAGAAATAACGCATCGTACAAAATTAGCTTGTATCTCCTAAACAACACGTTGTAACTCGAAAAGATTTGGTGTGAGGTGTACGTCTAAAAGTGTACCCTCAAAGGAGAACCCACAGGAGAATTTTCTTTCATCAAAATTTGTCAGAAACCACGTTTTAAGGAAATCTCGCATCGTGGGAAATTATCTTGTTTTTCCTAAACGACACATTGTAACTCGAAAAGCTTTGGCGTTGCGTGTATGTCTAAGCGTGTAGCCTCTAAAGAGAACACACAGTAGAGTTCTCTCTAGAAAGAATATGTAAGAATACAACGTTATAAGGAAATAAAGTGTTTCAGAGTAAAGACAAATACGTACATATTGGAAAACTTTACGAGAAGAAATAATGCATCATACAAAATTAGCTTGTATCTCCTAAATAACACGTGGTAACTCGAAAGTATTTGGTGTGGCGTGTACGTCTAAACATGTAGCCTCAAAAGAAAACCCACTGAAGAATTTTCTTTGGTCAAAATTTTTCAGAAAACTACATTTTAAGGAAATCCCGCATCGCGCGAAATTATCTTGTTTTTCATAAACAACACGTTGTAACTCGAAAAACAAGATAATTTCGCACAATGCGGGATTTCCTTAAACCATTGTGTTCTGACAAATTTTGAGGAAAGAAAATTCTCCTGTGGGTTCTCTTTTGATGCTACACGTTTAGACGTGCACGCCACACCAAATCCTTTCCAGTTACCAAGTGTTTAGGAGATACAAGCTAATTTTGTACTATGTGTTATTTCTTCTCTTAAAGTGTTTCCAATAAGTACGCATTTGTCTTTACTCTGCAACACTCTATTTCCTTATAACATTGTATTCTTACATGTTCTTTCAAGAGAAAACTCTCCTGGGAGTTCTCTTTAGAGGCTACACGCTTAGACATACACGCAACACCAAAGCTTTTCGAGTTACAACGTGTTGTTTAGGAAAAACAAGATAATTTCGCACGATGCGGGATTTCCTTAAAACGTGGTTTTCTGACAAATTTTGACGAAAGAAAATTCTACAGTGTCTTCTCATTTGAGGCTACAGGTTTAGACGTACACGCCACACTGAATCTTTTCGAGTTACCACGTGTTGTTTAGGAGATACAAGCTAATTTTTTACGATGTGTTATTTCTTCTCGTAAAGTGTTTCCCATACATACGTATTTGTCTTTACTCTGCAACACTGTATTTCCTTATAACGTGGTATTCTTATATATTCTTTCGAGAGAAAACTCTCCTGTCCGTTCTCTTTTGAGGCCACACGTTTAGACATACACGCAACACCAAAGCTTTTCGAGTTATAACGTGTTGTTTAGGAAAAACAAGATAATTTCGCACAATGCGGGATTTCCTTAAAACGTGGTTTTCTTTCAAATATTGACAAAAGAAAATTCTCCTGTGGGTTCTCTTTTGAGGCTACAAGTTTCAAATTACATGCCACACCAAATCCTTCGAGTTACAACGTGTTGTTTAGGAAATACAAGCTAATTTTGTACTATGTATTATTCCTTCTCGTAAAGTGTTTCCAATAAGTAAGTATCTGTCTTTACTCTGCAACACTGTATTTCCTTATAACGTGGTATTCTTACATATTCTTTCGAGAGAATACACTACTGTGCCTTCTCTCTTGAGGCTACACGCTTAGACATACACGCAACACCAAAGCTTTTCGAGTTACAACGTGTTGTTTAGGAAAAACAAGATGATTTCGCACGATGCAGGACTTCCTTAAAACGTGGTTTTCTGAAAAAAATTTGACGAAAGAAAATTCTCTTGTGGGTTCTCTTTTGAGGCTACACGTTTAGATGTAAACATCACACCAAATCTTTTCGAGTTACAACGTGTTGTTTAGGAGATACAAGCTAATTTTGTACCATGCGTTATTTCTTCTCATTAAGTGTTTCCAATACATAAGTATTTCTCTTTTCTCTGCAACACCGTATCCTTATTACGTGGTATTCTTACATATTCTTTCGAGAGAAAACTCTCCTGTGGGTTCTCTTTTGAGGCTACATGCTTAGACATACATGTAACACCAAAGCTTTTCGAGTTACAACGTGTTGTTTAGGAAAAACAAGATAATTTCGCACAATGCGGGATTTCCTAAAAACGTGATTTCTGAAAAATTTTGACGAAAGAAAATTCTCCTGTGGGTTCTCTTTTGAGGCTACACATTTAGACGTACACGCCACACCAAATCTTTTCGAGTTACAACGTGTTGTTTAGGAGATACAAGCTAATTTTGAACGATGCGTTATTTCATCTCTAAAAGTGTTTCCAATAAGTACCTATTTGTCTTTAGTCTGCAACGCTGTATTTCCTTAGAACGTGGTATTCTTACATCTTATTTCGAGAGAAAACACTCCTGTACGTTCGCTTTTGAGGATACACGCTTAGACATACACGCAACACCAAAGCTTTTCAAGTTACAACGTGTTGTTTAGGAAAAACAAGATAATTTCACACGATGCGGGATTACCGTAAAACGTGGTTTTCTGACATATTTTGACGAAAGAAAATTCTCCTGTGGGTTCTCTTTTGAGGCTACACATTTAGACGTACATGCCACACCAACTCTTTTCGAGTTACAATGTGTTGTTTAGGAGATACAAGCTAATTTTGTACGATGCGTTATTTCTTCTCATAAAGTGTTTCCAATATGTACGTATTTGTCTTTATTCTGCAACACTGTATTTCCTTATAACGTGGTATTCTTAAATATTCTTTCGAGAGAAAACTCTCCTGTGCGTTCTCCTTTTGAGGCTACACGCTTAGACATACACGCCACACCAAATCTTTTCGAGTTACAACGTGTTGTTTAGGAGATACAAACTAATTTTGAACGATGTTTTATTTCTTCTCGTAAAGTGTTTCCAATACATACGTATTTGTCTTTATTCCGCAATACTGTATTTCCTTATAACGTGGTATTCTTACATATTCTTTCGAGAGATAACTCTCCTCTGCGTTCTCTTTTGAGACTACACGCTTAGACATACACGTAACACCAAAGCTTTTCGAGTTACAACGTGTTGTTTAGGAAAATCAAGATAATTTCGCACAATGCGGGATTTCCTAAAAACGTGATTTCTGAAACATTTTGAAGAAAGAAAATTCTCCTCTGGGTTCTCTTTTGAGACTACACGTTTAGTCGTACACGCCACACCAAATCGTTTCGAGTTACAACGTGTTGTTAAGGAGATACAAGCTAATTTTGAACGATGCATTATTTCATCTCTAAAAGTGTTTCCAATACGTACGTATTTGTCTTTAGTCTACAACACTGTATTTCCTAGAACATGGTATTCTTACATCTTCTTTCGAGAGAAAACTCTCCTGTGCATTCGCTTTTGAGGCTACATGCTTAGACATACACGCAACACCAAATCTTTTCAAGTTACAACGTGTTGTTTAAGAAAAACAAGATAATTTCACACGATGCGGGATTTCCTTAAAACGTGGTTTTCTGACATATTTTGACGAACAAAAATTCTCCTGTGGGTTCTCTTTTGAGGCTACACATTTAGACGTACATGCCACACCAAATCTTTTCGAGTTACAACGTGTTGTTTAGGAGATACAAGCTAATTTTGTATGATGCGTTATTTCTTCTCGTAAAGTGTTTACAATGTGTACATATTTGTCTTTATTCTGCAACACTGTATTTCCTTATAACGTGGTATTCTTACATGTTCTCTCGAGAGAAAACTCTCCTGTGGGTTCTCTTTTGAGGCTACACGTTTAGATGTACACGCCACACCAAATCTTTTTGAGTTACAACGTGTTGTTTAGGAGATACAAGCTAATTTTGAACGATGCATTATTTCTTCGTGTAGCCTCAAAAGAGAACCCACAGGAGAATTTTCTTTCATGAAAATTTGTCAGAAACCACGTTTTAAGGAAATCTCGCATCCTGCGAAATTATCTTGTTTTTCACAAACAAAATGTTGTAACACGAAAAGCTTTGGTGTGGCGTGTATGTCTATGCGTGTAGCCTCAAAAGAGAATGCAGAGGAGAGTTTTCTCTCGAAAGAATATGTAAGAATACCACGTTATAAGTAAATACAGTGTTGCAGAGTAAAGATAAATAGGTACAGATTGTAAATACTTTATGAGAAGAATTAATGCATGTTACAAAATTAGCTTGTATCTCCTAAACAACACCTTGTAACTCGAAAGGATTTGGTGTGGCGTGTAGGTCTAAATGCTTAGCCTCATAAGAGAACCCACAGGAGAATTTTCTTTCCTTAGAACTTGTCAGAAAACCACGTCTTAAGGAAATCCCGCATCGTACGAATAAAAAAAATAACAATAAAAAAAATTCTAAAGAAAAGCAAATAAATTGTATCAAGCCTAAAAAAAGAAGAAAAAGAAAAAAAAAGAAAAAAAAGAAAGAATATGTAAGAATACCACGTTATAAGGAAATAAAGTGTTGCAGATTAAAGATAAATAGG
The DNA here is from genome assembly GCF_947179515.1 of Apodemus sylvaticus. Lineage (NCBI taxonomy): Eukaryota > Metazoa > Chordata > Mammalia > Rodentia > Muridae > Apodemus > Apodemus sylvaticus. The sequence goes on from NW_026263027.1 coordinate 2,137,006, forward strand.
TACGTATTGTAAATACTTTATGAGAAGAAATAACGCATGGTACAAAATTAGCTTGTATCTCCTAAACAACACCTTGTAACTCGAAAGAATTTGGTGCGGCGTGTACGTGTAATCGTGTAGCCTCATAAGAGAACCCACAGGAGAACTTTCTTACGTCAAAATTTTTTCAGAAAACCACGTTTTATGGAAATCTCGCATCCTGAGAAATTATCTTGTTTTTCCTAAACAGCACGTTGTAACTCGAAAAGATTTGGTGTGGCTCGTACGTCTAAACGTGTAGCCTCCAAAGTGAACCCACAGGAGAATTTTCTTTCATCAAAATTTGTCAGAAACCACGTTTTAAGGAAATCTCACATCGTGTGAAATTATCTTGTTTTTCCTAAACAACACGTTGTAACTCGAAAAGCTTTGGTGTTGCGTGTTTGTCTAAGCGTGTAGCCTCAAAAGAGAATGCACAGGAGAGTTTTCTCTCAAAAGAATATGTAAGAATACCACGTTATAAGGAAATACAGTGTTGCAGAGTAAAGACAAATAAGTACGTATTGGAAACACTTTACGAGAAGAAATAATGCATCGTACAAAATTTTTCCTAAACTACATGTTGTAACTTGAATAGCTTTGGTGTTGCCTGTATGTCTAAGTGTGTAGCCACAAAAGGGAACGCACAGGACAGTTTTCTATCGAAAGACTATGTAAGAATACCACGTTATAAGGAAATACAATGTTGCAGAGTAAAGACAAATACGTACGTATTGGAAACACTTTATGAGAAGAATTAACACATTGTAAAATATTAGCTTGTATCTCCTAAACAACACGTTGTAACTCGAACAGATTTGGTGTGGCGTGTACGTCTAAACATGTAGCCTCAAAAGAGAACCCACAGGAGAACTTTCTATTGTCAAATTTTTCACAAAACCACGTTTATGGAAATCTCGCATCGTGCGAAATTATCTAGTTTTTCCTAAACAACACGTTGTAACTCGAAAAGCTTTGGTGTTGCTTGTATGTCTAAACATGTAGCCTCAAAAGAGAACGCTCAGGAGAGTTTTCCCTCGAAAGAATATGTAAGAATACCACGTTATAAGGAAATACAGTGTTGCAGAGAAAGACAAATACGTACGTATTGGAAACAATTTACGAGAAGAAATAACACATCGTACAAAATTAGCCTGTATCTCCTAAACAACACGTGGTAACTCGAAAGGATTTGGTGTGGCGTGCATGTCTAAACGTGTAGCATCATAAGAGAACCCACAGGAGAATTTTCTTTCTTCAAAATTTGTCAGAACACAACGGTTTAAGGAAATCCGAGAACGCACAGGAGAGTTTTCTCTTGAAATAATATGTAAGAATACCACGTTATAAGGAAATACTATGTTGCAGAGAAAGACAAATATGTACGTATTGGAAACAATTTATGAGAAGAAATAACACATCGTACAAAATTAGCCTGTATCTCCTAAACAACACGTGGTAACTCGAAAGGATTTGGTGTGGCGTGCATGTCTAAACGTGTAGCATCATAAGAGAACCCACAGGAGAATTTTCTTTCTTCAAAATTTGTCAGAACACAACGGTTTAAGGAAATCCGAGAACGCACAGGAGAGTTTTCTCTTGAAATAATATGTAAGAATACCACGTTATAAGGAAATACAGTGTTGCAGAGTAGAGGCAAATACATACTTATTGGAAAAACTTAAACTTTACGAGAAGAAATAATGCATCGTAAAAAAATTAGCTTGTATCTCCTAAACAACATGTTGTAACTTAAAAAGATTTGGTGTGGCCTGTACGTCTAAACGTGTAGTCTCAAATGAGAACCCATAGGAGAATTTTCTTTGGTCAAAATTTGTCAGAAAATCACGTATTAAGGAAATCCCTCTTCGTGCGAAATTATCTTGTTTTTCCTAAACAACACGTTGTAACGCGAAAATCTTTGGTATTGCGTGTATGTCTAAGCGTGTAGCCTCAAAAGAGGACGCACAGGAAAGTTTTCTCTCGAAAGAATATGTAAGAATACCACGTTATAAGGAAATACAGTGTTGCAGACTAAAGGCAAATACGTACCTATTGGAAACACCTTACAAGAAGAAATAAAGCATCGTAAAAAATTAGCTTGTATCTCCTAAACAACAGTTTGTAACTCGAAAAGATTTGGTGTGGCGTGCACGTCTAAACGTGTAACCTCAAAAGATAACCCACAGGAGAATTTTTTTTCGTTAATATTTCTCAGAAAACCATGTTTTAAGGAAATCACTCATCGTGCGAAATTATCTTGCTTTTCCTAAACAACACGTTGTAACTCGAAAAGCTTTGATGTTTCGTTTCCAATACATATGTATTTTCCTTTACTCTGCAACACTGTATTTCCTTACAACGTGGTATTCTTACATATTCTTTCGAGAGAAAACTCTCCTGTGCGTTCTCTTTTGGGGCTACACGCTTAGACATACACGCAACACCAAAGCTTTTCGAGTTAAAACGTTTTGTTTAGGAAAAACAAGATAATTTCGCATGATGTGGTATTTCCTTCATACGTGGTTTTCTGACAAATTTTGACCAAAGAAAATTCTCCTATGGTTTCTCTTTTGAGGCTACACGATTAGACGTACACGCCACACCAAATCTTTTTAAGTTACAACGTGTTGTTTAGGAGATACAAGCTAATTTTGTAAGATGCGTTATTTCTTCTCGTAAAGTTTTTCCAATACGTAAATATTTGTCTTTACTCTGCAACACTATATTTCCTAATAACGTGGTATTCTTATATATTCTTTCGAGAAAAAAACTCTCCTTTGCATTCTCTTTTGAGGCTACACGCTTAGACATACACGCAACACCAAAGGTTTTCGCGTTACAACGTGTTGCTTAGGAAAAACAAGATAATTTCGCACGATGCAGGATTTCCTTAAAACGTGGTTTTCTGACAAATTTTGATGAACGAAAATTCTCCTGTGGGTTCTCGTTTGAGGCTACACGTTTAGACGTACACACCACACCAAATCTTTTCGAGTTATAACGTGATGTTTAGGAGATACATACTAATTTTGTACGATGCCTTATTTCTTCTCGTAAAGTTTAAGTGTTTCCAATAAGTACGTATTTGTCTTTACTCTGCAACACTGTATTTCCTTATAACGTGGTATTCTTACATATTCTTTCGAGAGAAAACTCTCCTGTGCGTTTTCTTTTGAGGCTACATGCTTTGACATACACGCAACACCAAAGCTTTTCGAGTTACAATGTGTTGTTTAGGAAAAACAAGATAATTTAGCACGATGCGGGATTTCCTTAAAACGTGGTTTTCTGACAAATTTTGACGAAAGAAAATACTCCTGTGGGATCTCTTTGGAGGCTACACATTTAGACGTACACACCACATCAAATCTTTTCGAGTTACATCGTGTTGTTTAGGAGATACAAGCTAATTTTTTTACGAAGCGTTATTTCTTCTCATAAAGTTTACGTGTTTCCATTACGTAAATATTTGCCTTTACTCTGCAACACTGTATTTCCTTATAACGTGGTATTCTTGCATATTCTTTCGAGAGAAAACTCTCCTGTGCATTCTCCTTTGAGGCTACGTGCTTAGATATACACACAACACCAAAGCTTTTCGAGTTACAACGTGTTATTTAGGAAAAACAACATAATTTCGCACGATGCGGGATTTCCTTAAAACGTGGTTTTCTGACAAATTTTGAAGAAATAAAACTCTCCTGTGGGTACTCTTTTGAGGCTACACGTTTAGACGTACATGCCACACCAAATCTTTTCGAGTTCCAACGTGTTGTTTAGGACATACAAGCTAATTTTGCAAGATGCGTTATTTCTCTCATAAAGTGTTTCCAATACATATGTATTAGTCTTTACTCTGCAACACTGTATTTCCTTGTAATGTGGTATCCTTACATATTCTTTCGAGAGAAAACTCTACTGTGAGTTCTCTTTTGAGGCTACACGCAGGGAAAACTCTCCTGTGCCTTCTCTTTTGAGGCTCCATCCTTACACATACACGCAACACCAAAGCTTTTCGAGTTACAACATGTTGTTTAGGAAAAAGGAGATGATTTTGCACGATGCGGGATTAGCTTAAAACGTGGTTTTCTGAAAAATTTTGACGAAAGAAAATTCTCCTGTGTGTTCTCTTTTGAGGCTACATATTTAGACATACATGCCACACCAAATCTTTTCGAATTACAACGTGTTGTTTAGGAGATACAAGCTAATTTTGTACAATGCGTTAATTCTTCTTGTAAAGTGTTTCCGATATGTACGTATTTGTCTTTACTCTGCAACACTGTATTTTCTTAAAACGTGGTTTTCTTACATATTCTTTCGAGAGAAAACTATCCTATGCGTTCCCTTTTGAGGCTACACACTTAGACATACAGGTAACACCAAAGCTTTTCGAGTTACAATGTGTTGTTTATGAAAAACAAGATAATTTCGCACGATGCGGGATTTCCTTAAAACGTGGTTTTCTGACAAATTTTGACGAAAGAAAATTCTCCTGTGTGTTCTCTTTTGAGGCTACATATTTAGACGTACATGCCACACCAAATCTTTTCGAATTACAACGTGTTGTTTAGGAGATACAAGCTAATTTTGTACAATGCGTTAATTCTTCTTGTAAAGTGTTTCCGATATGTACGTATTTGTCTTTACTCTGCAACACTGTATTTCCTTAAAACGTGGTTTTCTTACATATTCTTTCGAGAGAAAACTATCCTGTGCGTTCCCTTTTGATGCTACACACTTAGACATACAGGTAACACCAAAGCTTTTCGAGTTACAATGTGTTGTTTATGAAAAACAAGATAATTTCGCACGATGCGGGATTTCCTTAAAACGTGGTTTTCTGACAAATTTTGACGAAAGAAAATTCTCCTGTGGGTTCTCTTTTGAGGCTTCACGTTTAGACGTGCACACCACACCAAATCCTTTCGAGTTACCACGTGTTATTTAGGAGATACAAGCTAATTTTATACGATGCGTTATTTCTTCTCATAAAGTGTTTCCAATACGTACATATTTGTTTTTACTCTGCAACACTGTATTTCCTTATAACGTGGTATTCTTACATATTCTGTCGCGAGAAAACTATCCTGTGCGTTCCCTTTTGAGGCTACACACTTAGACATACAGGCAACACCAAAACTTTTCGAGTTACAACGTGTTGTTTATGAAAAACAAGATAATTTCGCACGATGCGGGATTTCCGTAAAAAGTGGTGTTCTGACAAATTTTGACGAAAGAAAATTCTCCTGTTGGTTCTCTTTTGAGGCTACACGTTTAGACGTGCACGCCACACCAAATCTTTTCGAGTTATCACGTGTTGTTTAGGAGATACAAGCTAATTTTTTACGAAGCGTTATTTCTTCTCGTAAAGTGTTTCCAAAAAGTATGTATTTGTCTTTACTCTGCAACACTGTATTTCCTTATAACGTTGTATTCTTACATGTTCTTTCGAGAGAAAAATCTCCTGTGCGTTCTCTTAAGTGGCTACACGCATAGACATACACGCAATACCAAAGCTTTGCGAGTTACAACGTGTTGTTTAGGAAAAACAAGATAATTTTCACGATGCGGGATATCCTTAAAACGTGGTTTTCTGACAAATTTTAACGAAAGAAAGTTCTCCTGTGCGTTGTCTTTTGAGGCTACAGGTTTAGACGTACACGCCACACCAAATCTTTTCGAGTTATAACGTGTTGTTTAGGAGATACAAGCAAATTTTTTACGATGCGTTATTTCTTCTCCCAAAGTGTTTCCAATATGTACTTATTTGTCTTTACTCTGCAACACTGTATTTCCTTATAACGTGGTATTCTTACATATTCTTTCGAGAGAAAACTCTCCTGTGCATTCTCTTTTGAGGCTACACGCTTAGACAAACACTCAACACCAAAGCTTTTCGAGTTACACCGTGTTGTTTAGGAAAAACAAGATAATTTTGCACGATGCGAGATTTCTCTTAAAACGTGTTTTCTGACAAATTTGATGAAAGAAAATTTTCCTGTGAGTTCCCTTTTGAGGCTACACGTTTAGACGTACACGTCACACCAAATCTTTTCGAGTTACAACGTGTTGTTTAGGAGATACAAGCTAATTTTTTACGATGCGTTATTTCTTCTCGTAAAATGTGTCCAATACGTACTTATTTGTCTTTACTCTGCAACACTGTATTTCCTTATAACGTGGTATTCTTGCATATTCTTTCGAGAGAAAACTCTCCTGTGCGTTCTCTTTTGAGGCTACACGCTTAGACATACACGCACCACCAAAGCTTTCCGAGTTACAACGTGTTGTTTAGGAAAAACAAGATAATTTCCACGATGCGGGATTTCCATAAAACGTGGTTTTCTGACAAATTTTGACGAAAGAAAATTATCCTGTGAGTTCTCTTTTGAGGCTACACGTTTAGACGTACACGCCACACCAAATCTTTTCGAGTTACATCGTGTTGTTTAGGAGATACAAGCTAATTTTTGTACGATGCGTTATTACTTCTCGTAAAGTGTTTCCAATACCTACGTATTTGTCTTTACTCTGCAACACTGTATTTCCTTATAACGTGGTATTCTTATATATTCTTTCGAGAGAAATCTCCTGTGCATTCTCTTTTGAGGCCACACGTTTAGACATACACGCAACACCAAAGCTTTTCGAGTTACGAAGTGTTGTGCAGGAAAAACAAGATAATTTCGCACAATGCGGGATTTCCTTAATACGTGGATTCTGACAAATTTTGACGAAAGAAAATTCTCCTGTGTGTTCTCTTTTGAGGCTACATATTTAGACGTACACGCCACATCAAATCTTTTCGAATTACAACGTATTGTTTAGGAGATACAAGCTAATTTTGTACAATGCGTTAATTCTTCTCGTAAAGTGTTTCCAATACGTACATATTTGTCTTTACTCTGCAACACTGTATTTCTTAAAACGTGGTTTTCTTACATATTATTTCAAGAGAAAACTATCCTGTGCATTCCCTTTTGAGGCTACACACTTAGACATACAGGCAACAACAAAGCTTTTCGAGTTACAACCTGTTGTTTATGAAAAACAAGATAATTTCGCACGATGCGGGATTTCCTTAAAACGTGGTTTTCTGACAAATTTTGACGAAAGAAAATTCTCCTGTGGGTACCCTTTTGAGGCTTCACGTTTAGACCTGCACGCCACACCAAATCCTTTCAAGTTACCACATGTTGTGTAGGAGATACAAGCTAATTTTGTACGCTGCGTTATTTCTTCTCATAAAGTGTTTCCAATACGTACGTATTTGTCTTTATTCTGCAACACTGTATTTCCTTATAACGTGGTATTCTTACATATTCTGTCGAGAGAAAACTATCCTGTGCGTTCCCTTTTGAGGCTACACACTTAGACATACAGGCAACACCAAAACCTTTCAAGTTACAACGTGTTGTTTATGAAAAACAAGATAAGTTCGCACGATGCGGGATTTCCTTAAAACGTGGTGTTCTGACAAATTTTGACGAAAGAAAATTCTCCTGTTGGTTCTCTTTTGAGGCTACACGTTTAGACGTGCACGCCACACCAAATCTTTGCGAGTTACCACGTGTTGTTTAGGAGATACAAGCTAATTTTTTACGATGCGTTATTTCTTCTCGTAAAGTGTTTCCAATAAGTACGTATTTGTCTTTACTCTGCAACACTGTATTTCCTTATAACGTTGTATTCTTACATGTTCTTTCGAGAGAAAAATCTCCTGTGCCTTCTCTTAAGTGGCTACACGCATAGACATACATGCAGCACCAAAGCTTTTCGAGTTACAACGTGTTGTTTAGGAAAAACAAGATAATTTTGCACGATGCGGGATATCCTTAAAACGTTGTTTTCTGACAAATTTTGACGAAAGAAAGTTCTCCTGTGGGTTCTCTTTTGAGGCTACAAGTTTAGACGTATGAGCCACACCAAATCTTTTTGAGTTACAACGTGTTGTTTACGAGATACAAGCAAATTTTTTACGATGCGTTATTTCTTCTCCTAAAGTGTTTCCAATATGTACTTATTTGTCTTTACTCTGCAACACTGTATTTCCTTATAACGTGGTATTCTTACATATTCTTTCGAGAGAAAACTCTCCTGTGCGTTATCTTTTGAGGCTACACGCTTAGACAAAGACTCAACACCAAAGCTTTTCGAGTTACACCTTGTTGTTTAGTAAAAACAAGATAATTTTGCACGATGCGAGATTTCCTTAAAACGTGTTTTCTGACAAATTTTGATGAAAGAAAATTCTCCTGTGAGTTCTCTTTTGAGGGTACATGTTTAGACGTACATGTCACACCAAATCTTTTCGAGTTACAACGTGTTGTTTAGGAGATACAAGCTAATTTTTTACGATGCGTTATTTCTTCTCATAAATTGTGTCCAATACTTACTTATTTGTCTTTACTCTGCAACACTGTATTTCCTTATAACGCGGTATTCTTACATATTCTTTCGAGAGAAAACTCTCCTGTGCGTTCTCTTTTGAGGCTACACGCTTAGACATACACGCAGCACCAAAGCTTTTCGAGTTACAACGTGTTGTTTAGGAAAAACAAGATAATTTCCACGATGCGGGATTTCCATAAAACGTGGTTTTCTGACAAATTTTGACGAAAGAAAATACTCCTGTAAGTTCACTTTTGAGGCTACACGTTTAGACGTACACGCCACACCAAATCTTTTCGAGTTACATCGTGTTGTTTAGGAGATACAAGCTAATTTTGTACGATGCGTTATTTCTTCTCGTAAAGTGTTGCCAATACGAATGTATTTGTCTTTACTCTGCAACACTGTATTTCCTTAAAATGTGGTTTTCTTACATATTCTTTCGAGAAAAAACTCTCCTGTGCCTTCTCTCTTGAGGCTACACGCTTAGACATACAGGCAACACCAAAGCTTTTCGAGTTACAACGTGTTGTTTAGGAAAAACAAGATAATTTCGCAAGATGCGGGATTTCCTTAAAACGTGGTTTTCTGAAAAATTTTGACCAAAGAAAATTCTCCTGTTGGTTCTCTTTTGAGGCTACACGTTTAGACGTACACGCCACACCAAATCCTTTTCAGTTACAACGTGTTGTTTAGGAGATACAGACTAATTTTGTACGATGCCTTATTTTTTCTCATAAGGTGTTGCCAATACGTACATATTTGTCTTTACTCTGCAACTCTGTATTTCCTTAAAACGTGGTATTCTTACATATTCTTTCGAGAGAAAACTCTCCTGTGCCTTCTCTTTTGAGGCTACACGTTTAGACGTACACGCCACACCAAATCTTTTCGAGTTACATCGTGTTGTTTAGGAGATAAAAGCTAATTTTGTACGATGCTTTATTTCTTCTCGTAAAGTGTTTCCTATACATAAGTATTTGTATTTACACTGCAACATTGTATTTCCTTATAACGTGGTATTCTTACATATTCTTTCGAGAGAAAACTCTCCTGTGCGTTCTCTTTTGAGGCTACACGCTTAGACATACACGCAGCACCAAAGCTTTTAGAGTTACAACGTGTTGTTTAGGAAAAACAAGATAATTTCCACGATGCGGGATTTCCATAAAACGTGGTTTTCTGACAAATATTGACGAACGAAAATACTCCTGTAAGTTCACTTTTGAGGCTACACGTTTAGACGTACACGCCACACCAAATCTTTTCGAGTTACATCGTGTTGTTTAGGAGATACAAGCTAATTCTGTACGATGCGTTATTTCTTCTCATAAAGTGTTTCCAATACCTAAGTATTTGTCTTTACTCTGCAACACTGTATTTCCTTATAACGTGGTATTCTTATATATTCTTTCGAGAGAAAACTCTCCTGTGCGTTATCTTTTGAGGCCACATGTGTAGACATACATGCAACACCAAAGCTTTCGATTTACAATGTGTTGTTTAGGAAAAACAAGATAATTTCGCACAATGCGGGATTTCCTTAAAACGTGGTTTTCTGACAAATTTTGACGAAAGAAAATTCTCCTGTGGGTTCTCTTTTGAGGCTACATGTTTCAACTTACACGTCACACCAAATCCTTCAAGTTACAACGTGTTGTTTAGGAAATACAAGCTAATTTTGTACGATGTATTATTCCTTCTCGTAAAGTGTTTCCAATAAGTAAGTATCTCTTTTTACTCTGCAACACTGTATTTCCTTATAACGTGGTATTCTTACATATTCTTTCGAGAGAATACTCTACTGTGCATTCTCTTTTGAGGCTACATGCTTAGACATACACGCAACACCAAAGCTTTTCGAGTTACAACGTGTTGTTTAGGAAAAACAAGATAATTTCGCATGATGCAGGACTTCCTTAAAACGTGGTTTTCTGAAAAAATTTTGACCAAAGAAAATTCTCCTGTGGCTTCTCTTTTGAGGCTACGCATTTAGATGTAAACACAACACCAAATATTTTCGAGTTACAACGTGTTGTTTACACCAAAGCTTTTCGAGTTACAACATGTTGTTTAGGAAAAACAAGATAATTTCGCACGATGCGGGATTTCCTTAAAACGTGGTTTTCCGACATATTTTGACGAAAGAAAATTCTCCTGTGGGTTCTCTTTTGAGGCTACACGTTTCAACGTACACGCCACACAAAATCTTTTCGCGTTACACCGTGTTGTTTAGGAAATACAAGCTAATTTTGTATGATGTATTATTCCTTCTCGTAAAGTGTTTCCAATATGTATGTATCTGTCTTTACTGTGCAACACTGTATGTCCTTATAAGGTGGTATTCTTACATATTCTTTCAAGAGAATACTCTCCTGTGCGTTCTCTTTTGAGGCTACACGCTTAGACATACATGCAAAACCAAAGCTTTTCGAGTTACAACGTGTTGTTTAGGAAAAACAAGATAATTTCGCACGATGCGGGATTTCCAGAAAACGTGGTTTTCTGAAAAAATTTTGACCAACGAAAATTCTCCTGTGGGTTCTCTTTTGAGGCTACACCTTTAGATAAACACCACACCAAATCCTTTTGAGTTACAACGTGTTGTTTAGGAGATACAAGCTAATTTTTTACCATGTGTTATTTCTTCTCGTAAAGTGTTTCCAATACGTACATATTTGTCTTTACTCTGCAACACTGTTTTTCCATATAACGTGGAATAACAAATAGTAAAAAATTAGCTTGTATCTCCTAAACAACACGTTATAACTCGAAAGGATTTGGTGTGGCTTGTACGTCTAAACGTGTACCCTCAAAAGAGAACCCACGTTTTAAGGAAATCCCGCATCGTGCGCAATTATCTTCTTTTTCCTAAACAACACGTTTTAACTCGAAAAGCTTTGGTGTTGCGTGTATGTCTAAGCGTGTAGCCTCAAAAGAGAACGCACAGGAGAGTTTTCTCTCGAAAGAGTATGTAAGAATACCACTTTATAAGGAAATACAGTGTCGCAGAGTAAAGGCAAATACATACGTATTGGAAACACTTTACGAGAAAAAATAACGCAACGTACAAAATTAGCTTGTATCTCCTAAACAACACGTTGTAACTCGAAAAGATTTGGTGTGGCCTGTACGTCTAAACGTGTAGGCTCAAAAGAGAACCCACAGGAGAATTTTCTTTCGTCAAAATTTTTCAGAAAACCACGTTTTAAGGAAATCCCGCTTTAAGGAAATCCTAAACAACATGTTGTAACTCGAAAAGCTTTGGTGTTGCTTGTATGTTTAAGCGTGTAGCCTCAAAAGAGAACGCACAGGAGAGTTTTTTCTCGATAGAATTTGTAAGGATACCACGTTATAAGGAAATACAGTGTTGCAGAATAAAGACAAATACGTATGTATTGGAAACGCATAAATCCCGCATCATGCGAAATTATCTTGTTCTTCCTAAACAACACGTTGTAACTCGAAAAGCGTTGGTGTTGCGTATATGTCTAAGCGTGTAGCCTCAAATGAGAACGCACAGGAGAGTTTTCTCTTGAAAGAATATGAAAGAATACCACGTTGTAGAATAAAGACATATACTTACTTATTGGAAAAAACTTTAGGAGAAGAAATAACGCATCGTACAAAATTAGCTTGTATCTCCTAAACAACACGTTGTAACTTAAAAAGATTTGGTGTGGCCTGTACGTCTAAACGTGTAGCCTCAAAAGAGAACCCATAGAGGAATTTTCCTTGGTCAAAATTTGTCAGAAAACTACTTATTAAGGAAATCCCGCATCGTGCGTAATTATCTTGTTTTTCCTAAACAACACGTTGTAACTCGAAAAGCTTTGGTGTTGCGTGTATGTCTAAGTGCGTAGCCTCAAAGGGGAATGCCCAGGAGAGTTTTCTCTCGAAAGAATATGTAAGAATACCACGTTATAAGGAAATACAGTGTTGCAGAGTATAGACAAATACATACTTATTGGAAACACTTTACGAGAAGAAATAAAGCATCATGCAAAATTAGCTTGTATCTCCTAAACAACACGTTGTAACTGGAAAAGATTTGGTGTGGTGTGTACGTCTAAACGTGTAGCCTCAAAAGAGAATCTACAGGAGAGTTTTCTTTGGTCAAAATTTGTCAAAAACCACGTTTTACGGAAATCCCGCATCGTGCAAAAATATCTTGTTTTTCCTAAACAACACATTGTAACTCGAAAAGCTTTGGTGTTGCGTGTATTTCTAAGCGTGTAGCCTCAAAAGAGAACGCACAGGAGAGTTTTCTCCCGAAAGAATATGTAAGAATACCACGTTATAAGGAAATATAGTGTTGCAGAGTAAAGACAAATACATACTTATTGGAAACACTTAAACTTTACGAGAAGAAATAACACATAGTAAAAAATTAATTTGTATCTCCTAAACAACACGTTATAACTCGAAAGGATTTGGTTTGGCGTGTATGTCTAAACGTGTACCCTCAAAAAAGAACCCACAGGAGAATTTTCTTTCTTCAAAATTTGTCAGAAAACCACGTTTTAAGGAAATCCCGCATCATGCGAAATTATCTTGTTTTTCCTAAACAACACGTTGTAACTCGAAAAGCTTTGCTGTTGCGTGTATGTCTAGGCGTGTATGTCTAGGCGTGTAGCCTCCAAAGAGAACGCACAGGAGAGTTTACTGTCGAAAGAATATGTAAGAATACCACGTAATAAGGAAATACAGTGTTGCAGAGTAAAGGCAAATACATACGTATTGGAAACACTTAAACTTTACGAGAAGAAATAAGGCATCATAAAAAAAATTAGCTTGTATCTCCTAAACAACACGTTGTAACTCAAAAAGATTTGGTGTGGTGTGTACGTCTAAACGTGTAGCCTTAATAGAGAACCCACAGGAGAATTTTCTTTCATCAAAATTTGTCAGAAAACCACGTTTTAAGGAAATCCCGCATCGTGGGAAATTATCTTGTTCTTCCTAAACAACACATTGTAACTCGAAAAGCTTTGGTGTTGCGTGTATGTCTAAGCGTGTAGCCTCAAATGAGAACGCACAGGAGAGTTTTCTCACGAAAGAATATGTAAGAATACCGCGTTATAAGGAAATACAGTGTTGCAGAGTAAAGACATATTTTTACTTATTAGAAAAACTTTCCGAGAAGAAATAACCTATCGTACAAAATTAGCTTGTATCTCCTAAACAACACGTTGTACCTTAAAAAGATTAGGTGTGGCCTGTACGTCTAAACGTGTAGCCTCAAAAGAGAACCCATAGGAGAATTTTCCTTGGTCAAAATTTGTCAGAAAACCACTTATTAAGGAAATCCCGCATCGCGCGCAATTATATTGTTTTTCCTAATCAACACGTTGTAACGCGAAAAGCTTTGGTGTTGCCTGTATGTCTAAGCGTGTAGCCTCAAAGGGGAACACACAGGAGAGTTTTCTCTCGAAAGAATATGTAAGAATACCACGTTATAAGGAAATACAGTGTTGCAGACTAAAGGCAAATATGTACGTATTGGAAACACGTTACGAGAAGAAATAACGCATCGTAGAAAATTAGCTTGTATCTCCTAAACAACACGTTGTAACTCGAAAGGATTTGGTGTGGCGTGTACGTCTAAACGTGTAGCCTCAAAAGAGAACACACAGGACAATTTTCTTTCGTCAAAAATTTTCAGAAATCCACGTTTTAAGGAAATCCCGCATCGTGCGAAATTATGTTGTTTTTCCTAAACAACACATTGTAACTCGAAAAGCTTTGGTATTGCGTGTATGTCTAAGCGTGTAGCCTCAAAAGAGAACACACAGGAGAGTTTTCTCTCGAAAGAATATGTAAGAATACCACGTTATAAGGGAATACAGTGTTGCAGAGTAAAGACAAATACGTATGTATTGGAAACCCATAAACTTTACGAGATGAAATAAAGCATCGTAAAAAATTAGCTTGTATCTCCTAAACAACACGTTGTAACTCGAAAAGATTTGGTGTGGTGTGTACGTCTAAACGTGTAGCCTCAAAAGAGAACACATAGGACAATTTTCTTTCATCAAATTTTGTCAGAAAACCACGTTTTAAGGAAATCACGCATCGTGAGAAATTATCTAGATCTTCCTAAACAACACGTTTTAACTCGAAAAGCTTTGGTGTTGGGTGTATGTCTAAGCATGTAGCCCCAAAAGAGAAGGCAGAGGAGAGTTTTTTCTCGAAAGAATATGTAAGAATGACACGTTATAAGGAAATACAGTGTTGCAGAGTAAAGACAAATACTTATTTATTGGAAAAACTTTACAAGAAGAAATAATGCATCGTACAAAATTAGCTTTTATCGCCTAAACAACACGTTGTAACTTAAAAAAGATTTGGACTGGCCTGTACGTCTAAACGTGTAGTCTCAAAAGAGAACCCATAGGAGAATTTTCTTTGGTCAAAATATGTCAGAAAACCACGTATTAAGGAAATCCCTCATTGTGCGAAATTATCTGGTTTTTCCTAAACAACACATTGTAACGCGAAAAGCTTTGGTGTTGCGTGTATGTCTAAGCGTGTAGCCTCAAAAAAGGATGCACAGGAGAGTTTTTTCTCGAAAGAATATGTAAGAATACCACGTTATAAGGAAATACAGTGTTGCAGATTAAAGCCAAATACGTACGTATTGGAAACACTTTACTAGAAGAAATAACGCATCGTACAAAATTAGCTTGTATCTCCTAAACAACACGTTGTAACTCGAAAAGATTTGGTGTGGCGTGTACGTCTAAACGTGTAGCCTCAAAAGAGAACCCACAGGAGAATTTTCTTTCGTCAAAATTTTTCAGAAACCACGTTTTAAGTAAATCCCGCATCGTGCGAAATTATCTTGTTTTTCCTAAACAACACGTTGTAACTCGAAAGCTTTGGTGTTGCGTGTATGTCTAAGCGTGTAGCCTCAAAAGAGAATGCACAGGAGAGTTTTTTCTCGATAGAATTTGTAAGGATACCACGTTATAAGGAAATACAGTGTTGCAGAATAAAGACAAATACGTATGTATTGGAAACCCATAAACTTTACGAGATGAAATAAATCATCGTACAAAATGAGCTTGTATCTCCTACACAACACGTTGTAACTCGAAAAGATTTGTTGTGGCGTGTACGTCTAAACATGTAGCCTCAAAAGAGAACCCACAGGAGAATTTTCTTTCATCAAAATTTGTCAGAAATCCACGTTTTAAGGAAATCCCGCATTGTGCGCAATTATCTTGTTTTTCATAAACAACACATTGTAACTCTAAAAGCTTTGGTGTTGGGTGTATGTGCAAGTGTGTGGCCTCAAAAGAGAATGCACAGGAGAGTTTTCTCTCGAAAGAATATGTAAGAATACCACGTTATAAGGAAATACATTGCTGCAGAGTAGAGGCAAATACATACGTATTGGAAACATATTATGAGAAGAAATAATGCATGGTACAAAATTAGCTTGTATCTCCTAAACAACACGTGGTAACTCAAAAATATTTGGTGTGGCATGTACGTCTAAATGTGTAGCCTCAAAAGAGAACCCACAGGAGAATTTTCTTACGTCAAAATTTGTCAGAAAACCACATTTTAAGGAAATCCCGCATCGTGTGAAATTATCTTGTTTTTCCTAATCAACACGTTGCAACTCGAATAGCTTTGGTGTTGTGTGTATGTCTAAGCGTGTAGCCTCCAAAGAGAACGCACAGGATAGTTTTCTCTCGAAAGAATATGTAAGATACCATGTTATAAGGAAATACAGTTTTGCAGAGTAAAGACAAATACTTATTTATTGGAAAAACTTTACGAGAAGAAATAACGCATCATAAAAAATTAGCTTGTATCTCCTAAACAACACATTGTAACTCAAAAAGATTTGGTTTGGCATGTACGTCTAAACGTGTAGCCTCAAAAGAGAACCCACAGGAGAATTTTCTTTCGCCAAATTTGTCAGAAAACCATGTTTTATGGAAATCCCGCATCATGTTAAATTATCTTGTTTTTCCTAAACAACACGTTGTACCTCAAAAAGCTTTGGTGTTGTGTGAATGTCTAAGCGTGTAGCCTCAAAAGAGAATGCACAGAAGAGTTTTCTCTCGAAAGAACATGTAAGAATACCACATTATAAGGAAATACAGTTTTGCAGAGTAAAGACAAATACGTATGTATTTGAAACACTTTATGAGAAGAAATAACGCATCGTAAAAAATTAGTTTGTATCTCCTAAACAACACGTTGTAACTCGAAAAGATTTGGTGTGGCATGTACGTCTAAATGTGTAGCCTCAAAAGAGAACCCACAGGAGAATTTTCTTTCGTCAAAATTTGTCAGAAAACCACTTATTAAGGAAATCCCGCATCGTGCGAAACTATCTTGTTTTTCCTAAACAACACGTTGTAACTCAAAAAGATTTGGTGTGGTGTGTACGTCTAAACGTGTAGCCTTAATAGAGAACCCACAGGAGAATTTTCTTTCATCAAAATTTGTCAGAAAACCACGTTTTAAGGAAATCCCGCATCGTGGGAAATTATCTTGTTCTTCCTAAACAACACATTGTAACTCGAAAAGCTTTGGTGTTGCGTGTATGTCTAAGCGTGTAGCCTCAAATGAGAACGCACAGGAGAGTTTTCTCTCGAAAGAATATGTAAGAATACCACGTTATAAGGAAATACAGTGTTGCAGAGTAAAGACATATTTTTACTTATTAGAAAAACTTTCCGAGAAGAAATAACCTATCGTACAAAATTAGCTTGTATCTCCTAAACAACACGTTGTACCTTAAAAAGATTAGGTGTGGCCTGTACGTCTAAACGTGTAGCCTCAAAAGAGAACCCATAGGAGAATTTTCCTTGGTCAAAATTTGTCAGAAAACCACTTATTAAGGAAATCCCGCATCGTGCGAAACTATCTTGTTTTTCCTAAACAACACATTGTAACTCGAAAATCTTTGGTGTTGCGTGTATGTCTAAGCATGTAGCCTCAAAAGAGAAAGCACCGGAGAGCTTTCTCTCGAACGAGTATGTAAGAATACCACGTTATAAGGAAATACATTGTGACAAATTAAAAATAAATTAGTTCCTTTTGGAAACACTTAAACTTTACAAGAAGATATAAAGCATCGTAAAAAATTAGCTTGTATCTCCTAAAGAACACGTTGTAACTCGAAAACATTTGGTGTGGCGTGTACGTCTAAACGTTTAGCCTCAAATGAAAACCCACAGGAGAATTTTCTTTCCTCAAAATTTGTCAGAAAACCACGTTTTAAGGAATTCCCGCATCGTGCGAAATTATCTTGTTTCTCCTAAACAACACGTTCTAACTCGAAATGCTTTGGTGTTGCGTGTATGTCTAAGCGTGTAGCCTCAAAAGAGAATGCACAGGAGAGTTTTCTCTCGAAAGAATATGTACGAATACCATGTTATAAGGAAATACAGTGTTGTAGAGTAAAGACAAATATGTAAGTATTGGAAACACTTTAGGAGAAGAAATAATGCATCGTACAAAATTAGCTTGTATCTCCTAAACAACACGTTGTAACTCGAAAAGATTTGGTGTGGCGTGTACGTCTAAACATGTAGCCTCAAAAGAGAACCCACAGGAGAATTTTCTTTCGTCAAAATTTGTCAGAAAACCACGTTTTAAGGAAATCCCGCATTGTGCGCAATTATCTTGTTTTTCATAAACAAAACATTGTAACTCGAAAAGCTTTGGTGTTGGGTGTATGTGTAAGCGTGTAGCCTCAAAAGAGAATGCACAGTAGAGCTTTCTCTCGAAAGAATATGTAAGAATACCACGTTATAAGGTAATATATTGCTGCAGAGTAAAGACAAATACATACGTATTGGAAACATATTATGAGAAAAAATAACGCATGGTACAAAATTAGCTTGTATCTCCTAAACAACACGTGGTAACTCAAAAAGATTTGGTGTGGCGTGTACGTCTAAATGTGTAGCCTCAAATGAGAACCCATAGGAGAATTTTCTTACGTCAAAATTTGTCAGAAAACCACATTTTAAGGAAATCCCGCATTGTGAGAAATTATCCTGTTTTTCCTAATCAACACGTTGTAACTCGAAAAGCTTTGTTGTTGCATGTATGTCTAAGCGTGTAGCCTCCAAAGAGAACGCACAGGGTAGTTTTCTCTCGAAAGAATATGTAGGAATACCACGATATAAGGAAATACAGTGTTGCAGAGTATAGACAAATATGTACTTATTGGAAACACTTTATGAGAAGAAATAACGCATCATAAAAAATTAGCTTGTATCTCCTAAACAACACGTTGTATCTCGAAAAGATTTGGTGTGGCGTGTACGTCTAAACGTGTAGCCTCAAAACAGAACACACAGGAGAATTTTCTTTCGTCAAAATTTGTCAGAAAACCACGTTTTAAGGAAATCCCGCATCGTGAGAAATTATCTTGTTCTTCCTAAACAACACGTTGTAACTCGAAAAGCTTTGGTGTTGCGTGTATGTCTAAGCGTGTAGCCTCAAAAGAGAACGCACAGGAGAGTTTTCTCCCGAAAGAATATGTAGGAATACCACGTTATAAGGAAATACAGTGTTGCACAGTAAAGACAAATAAATACTTATTGGAAACACTTAAACTTTACGAGAAGAAATAAAACATAGTAAAAAATTAGCTTGTATATCCTAAACAACACGTTATAACTCGAAAGGATTTGGTGTTGCGTGTATGTCTAAGCATGTAGCCTCAAAAGAGAATGCACAGGAGAGTTTTCTCTCGAAAGAATATGTAAGAATACCACGCTATAAGGAAACATATTGCTGCAGAGTAAAGACAAATACATACGTTTTGTTGAGAAGAAATAACGCATGGAACAAAATTAGCTTGTATCTCCCAAACAACACGTGGTTACTCAAAAAGATTTGGTGTGGCTTGTACATCTAAACGTGTAGCCTCAAAAGAGAACCCACAGGAGAATTTTCTTTCGTCAAAATTTGTCAGAAAACCACGTTTTAAGGAAATCCCGCATCGTGCGAAATTATCTTGTTTTTCCTAATCAACACGTTGTAACTCGAAAAGCTTTGCTGGTGCATGTATGTCTAAGCGTGTAGCCTCCAAAGAGAACGCACAGGATAATTTTCTCTCGAAAGAATATGTAAGAATACCACGTTATAAGGAAATACAGTGTTGCAGAGTATAGACAAATATGTACTTATTGGAAACACTTTAGGAGAAGAAATAACGCATCATGTAAAATTAGCTTGTATCTCCTAAACAACACGTTGTAACTCGACAAGATTTGGTGTGGCGTGTATGTCTAAACGTGTAGCCTCAAAAGAGAATCCACAGGAGAGTTTTCTTTCATCAAAATTTGTCAGAAAACCACGTTTTAAGGAAATACCGCATCGTGCGAAATTATCTTGTTTATCCTAAACAACATGCTGTAACTCGAAAAGCTTTGGTGGTGCGTGTATGTCTAAGCGTGTAGCCTCAAAAGAGAACGCACAGGAGAGTTTTCTCTCGAAAGAATATGTAAGAATACCACGTTATAAGGAAATACAGTGTTGCAGAATAAAGACAAATACATACTTATTGGAAACACTTAAGCTTTACGAGAAGAAATAACACATAGTACAAAATTAGCTTCTATATCCTAAACAACACGTTATAACTCGAAAGGATTTGGTGTGGCGTGTACGTCTAAACGTGTAGCCTCAAAAGAGAACCCACAGGAGAATTTTCTTTCGTCAAAATTTGTCAGAAAACCACGTTTTAAGGAAATCCCGCATCATGCGAAATTATCTTGTTTTTCCTAAACAACACGTTGTAACTCGAAAAGCTTTGGTGTTGGGTGAATGTCTAAGCGTGTAGTCTCCAAAGAGAATGCACAGGAGAGTTTTCTCTCGAAAGAATATGTAAGAATATCACGTTATAAGGAAATACAGTGTGGCAGAGTAGAGGCAAGTACATATGTATTGGAAACACTTAAAATTTACGAGAAGAAATAATTCATCGTAAAAAAATTAGCTTGTATCTCCTAAACAACAAGTTGTAACTCAAAAAGATTTGGTGTGGCGTGTACGTCTAAAAGTGTAGCCTCAAAAGAGAATGCACAGGGGAGTTTTCTCCCGAAAGAATATGTAGGAATACCACGTTATAAGGAAATACAGTGTTGCAGAGTAAAGACAAATACATACTTATTGGAAACAGTTAAGCTTTACGAGAAGAAATAACACATAGTACAAAATTAGCTTGTATATCCTAAACAACAGGTTATAACTCGATAGGATTTGGTGTGGCGTGTACATCTAAACATGTAGCCTCAAAAGAGAACGCACAGGAGAATTTTCTTTCGTCAACACTTTTCAGAAAACCACGTTTTAAGGGAATCCCGCATCATGTGAAATTATCTTGTTTTTCCTAAACAACACGTTGTAACTCGAAAAGCTTTGGTGTTGCATCAATGTCTAAGCGTGTAGCCTCCAAAGAGAACGCACAGGAGAGTTTTCTCTCGAAAGAATATGTAAGAATACCACGTTATAAAGAAATACAGTGTGGCAGAGTAAAGAAAATACGTATGTAATGGGAGCACTTTATGAAAGAAATAACGCATCTTGCAAAACTAGCTTGTATGTCCTAAACAACACGTTGTAACTCGAAAAGATTTGGTGTGGCGTGTACGTCTAAAAGTGTAGCCTCAAAAGAGAACCCACAGGAGAGTTTTCTTTCGTCAAAATTTGTTAGAAAACCACGTTTTAAGGAAATCCCTCATCGTGCGAAATTATCTTGTTTTTCCTAATCAACACGTTGTAACTCGAAAATCTTTGGTGGTGCATGTATTTCTAAGCGTGTAGCCTCCAAAGAGAATGCACAGGATGGTTTTCTCTCGAAAGAATATGTAAGAATACCACGTTATAAGGAAATACAGTGTTCCAGATTTTAGACAAATATGTACTTATTGGAAACACTTTAGGAGAAGAAATAACGAATCATGCAAAATTAGCTTGTATCTCCTAAACAACACGTTGTAACTCGACAAGATTTGGTGTGGCGTGTATGTCTAAACGTGTAGCCTCAAAAGAGAACCCACAGGAGAGTTTTCTTTCGTCAAAATTTGTCAAAACCACGTTTTAAGGAAATACCGCATCGTGCGAAATTATCTTGTTTTTCCTAAACAACATGTAACTCGAAAAGCTTTGGTGGTGCATGTATGTCTAAGCGTGTAGCCTCAAAAGAGAACGCACAGGAGAGTTTTCTCCCGAAAGTATATGTAGGAATACCACGTTATAAGGAAATACAGTGTTGCAGAGTAAAGACAAATGCATACTTATTGGAAACACTTAAGCTTTACGAGAAGAAATAACACATAGTAAAAATTAGTTTGTATACCCTAAACAACACGTTATAACACGAAAGGATTTGGTGTGGCGTGTACGTCTAAACGTGTAGCCTCAAAAGAGAACCCACAGGAGAATTTTCTTTCATCAAAATTTGTCAGAAAACCACGTTTTAAGGAAATCCCGCATCATGCGAAATTATCTTGTTTTTCCTAAACAACACGTTGTAACTCGAAAAGCTTTGGTGTTGCGTATATGTCTAAGCGTGTAGCCTCCAAAGAGAACGCACAGGAGAGTTTACTCTCGAAAGAATATGTAAGAATACCACGTTATAAGGAAATACAGTGTTGCAGAGTAGAGGCAAATATATACATATTGGAACACTTAAACTTTACGAGAAGAAATAATTCATCGTTAAAAAATTAGCTTGTATCTCCTAAACAACAAGTTGTAACTCAAAAAGATTTGGTGTGGCGTGTACGTCTAAACGTGTAGCCTCAAAAGAGAACGCACGGGAGAGTTTTCTCCCGAAAGAAAAGTAGGAATACTAAGTTATAAGGAAATACAGTGTTGCAGAGTAAAGACAAATACATACATATTGGAAACACTTAAGCTTTACGAGAAGAAATAACACATAGTACAAAATTAGCTTGTATATCCTAAACAACACGTTAGAACTCAAAAGGATTTGGTGTGGCGTGTACGTCTAAATGTGAATCCTCAAAAGAGAACCCACAGGAGAATTTTCTTTCGTCAAATTTGTCAGAAAACCACGTTTTATGGAAATCCCGCATCATGCGAAATTATCTTGTTTTTCCTAAACAACACGTTGTACCTCGAAAAGCTTTCGTGTTGCGTGAATGTCTAAGTGTGTAGCCTCCAAAAAGAACGCACAGGAGAGTTTTCTCTCGAAAGAATATGTAAGAATACCACGTTATAAGGAAATACAGTGTTGCAGAGTAGAGGCAAATACATACGTATTGGAAACACTTAAACTTTACGAGAAGAAATAATTCATTGTAAAAAAATTAGCTTGTATCTCCTAAACAACGAGTTGCAACTCAAAAAGATTTGGTGTGGCGTGTACGTCTAAACGTTTAGCCTCAAAAGAGAACCCACAGGAGAATTTTCTTTCGTCAAAATTTGTCAGAAAACCACGTTTTAAGGAAATCCCGCATCGTGAGAAATTATCTTGTTCTTCCTAAACAACACGTTGTAACTCGAAAAGCTTTGGTGTTGCGTGTATGTCTAAGCGTGTAGCCTCAAATGAGAACGCACAGGAGAGTTTTCTCTCGAAAAAATATGTAAGAATACCACGTTATAAGGAAATACAGTGTTGCAGAGTAAAGACAAATACTTATTGGAAAAACTTTATGAGAAGAAATAACGCATCGTACAAAATTAGCTTGTATCTCCTAAACAACACATTGTAACTCGAAAAGATTTGGTGTGGCGTGTACGTCTAAACGTGAAGCCTCAAAAGAGAACCCACAGGAGAATTTTTGTTCGTAAAATTTGTCAGAAATCCATGTTTTAAGGAAATCACTCATCGTGCGAAATTATCTTGTTTTTCCTAAACAACACGTTGTAACTAGAAAAGCTTTGATGTTGCGTGTATGTCTAAGCGTGTAGCCTCAAAAGAGAATGCACAGGAGAGTTTTCTCTCGAAAGAACATGTAAGAATACCGCATTATAAGGAAATACAGTTTTGCAGAGTAAAGACAAATACATATGTATTTGAAACACTCTATGAGAAGAAATAAAGCATCGTAAAAAATTAGTTTGTATCTCCTAAACAACACGTTGTAACTCGAAAAGATTTGGTGTGGCATGTACGTCTAAACGTGTAGCCTCCAAAGAGAACCCACAGGAGAATTTTCTTTCGTCAAAATTTGTCAGAAAACCACTTATTAAGGAAATTCCGCATCATGCGAAACTATCTTGTTTTTCCTAAACAACACATTGTAACTCGAAAATCTTTGGTGTTGCGTGTATGTCTAAGCATGTAGCCTCAAAAGAGAACGCACAGGAGAGATTTCTCTCGAACGAGTATGTAAGAATACCACGTTATAAGGAAATACATTGTGGCAAATTAAAGATAAATACATTCCTTTTGGAAACACTTAAACTTTACAAGAAGATATAAAGCATCGTAAAAAATTAGCTTGTATCTCCTAAAGAACACGTTGTAACTCGAAAACATTTGGTGTGGCGTGTACGTCTAAACGTTTAGCCTCAAATGAAAACCCACAGGAGAATTTTCTTTCGTCAAAATTTGTCAGAAAACCACGTTTTAAGGAATTCCCGCATCGTGCGAAATTATCTTGTTTTTCCTAAACAACACGTTCTAACTCGAAATGCTTTGGTGTTGCGTGTATGTCTAAGCGTGTAGCCTCAAAAGAGAATGCACAGGAGAGTTTTCTCTCGAAAGAATATGTACGAATACCATGTTATAAGGAAATACAGTGTTGTAGAGTAAAGACAAATACGTACATATTGGAAACACTTTAGGAGAAGAAATAACGCATCGTACAAAATTAGCTTGTATCTCCTAAACAACACGTTGTAACTCGAAAAGATTTGGTGTGGCGTGTACGTCTAAACATGTAGCCTCAAAAGAGAACCCACAGGAGAATTTTCTTTCGTCAAAATTTGTCAGAAAACCACGTTTTAAGGAAATACAGCATTGTGCGCAATTATCTTGTTTTTCATAAACAAAACATTGTAACTCGAAAAGCTTTGGTGTTGGGTGTATGTCTAAGCGTGTAGCCTCAAAAGAGAATGCACAGGAGAGTTTTCTCTCGAAAGAATATGTAAGAATACCACGTTAAAAGGAAATATATTGCTAAAGAGTAAAGACAAATACATACGTATTAGAAACATATTATGAGAAGAAATAATGCATGGTACAAAATTTGCTTGTATCTCCTAAACAACACGTTTTAACTCAAAAAGATTTGGTGTGGCGTGCACGTCTAAATGTGTAGCCTCAAAAGAGAACCCACAGGAGAATTTTCTTACGTCAAAATTTGTCAGAAAACCACTTTTTAAGGAAATCCCGCATCGTGGGAAATTATCTTGTTTTTCCTAATCAACACGTTGTAACTCGAAAAGTTTTGGTGGTGCGTGTATGTCTAAGCATGTAGCCTCCAAAGAGAACGCAAGGGATAGTTTTCTCTCGAAAGAATATGTAAGAATACCACGTTATAAGGAAATACAGTGTTGCAGAGTGTACTTATTGGAAACACTTTACGAAAAGAAATAACACATCATGCAAACTTACCTTGTATCTCCTAAACAACACGTTGTAACTCGAAAAGATTTGGTGTGGCGTGAACGACTAAACGTGTACCCTCAAAGGAGAACCCACAGGAGAGTTTTCTTTCATCAAAATTTGTCAGAAAACCACGTTTTAAGGAAATCCTGCATCCTGCGAAATTATCTTGTTTTTCCTAAACAACATGTTGTAACTCGAAAAGCTTTGGTGTTGCGTATATGTCTAAGCATGTAGCCTCAAAAGAGAACGCACAGGAGAGTTTTCTCCCGAAAGAATATGTAGGAATACCACGTTATAAGGAAATACAGTGTTGCAGAGTAAAGACAAATAAATACTTATTGGAAACACTTAAACTTTACGAGAAGAAATAAAACATAGATTAAAAATTCAGGAGACAGCAGGTGTTGGAGAGGGTGCGGAGAAAGAGGAACACTCCTCCACTGCTGGTGGGGTTGCAAATTGGTACAACCACTCTGGAAAGCAGTCTGGCGGTTCCTCTGAAAACTGGGCACCTCACTTCCAGAAGATCCTGCTGTACCACTCCTGGGCATATACCCAGAGGATTCCCCACCATGGAATAAGGATTCATGCTCTACTATGTTCATAGCAGCCCTATTTATAATTGCCAGATGCTGGAAAGAACCCAGGTATCCCTCAACAGAAGAGTGGATACAAAAAATGTGGTATATCTACACAATGGAGTACTATTCAGCCATTAGAAACAATGAATTCATGAAATTCTTAGGCAAATGGATCGAGCTAGAGAACATCATACTAAGTGAGGTAACCCAGACTCAAAAGGCGAATCATGGTATGCACTAACTAATAAGTGGTTATTAACCTAGAAAACTGGAATACCCAAAACATAATCCACACATCAAATGAGATACAAGAAGAAAGCAGGAGTGGTCCCTGCTTCTGGAAAGACTCAGTGAAACAGTATTTGGCAAAACCAGAACGGGGAACTGGGAAGGGGTGGTAGGGAGGACAGGGGAAGAGAAGGGGGCTTACGGGACTTTCGGGGAGTGCGGGGGGGGCTAGAAAAGGGGAAATCATTTGAAATGTAAATAAATTATATCGAATAAAAAAAAAGAATGAAAAAAAAAAAGAAATAAAACAGTACAAAATTAGCTTGTATATCCTAAACAACATCTTATAACTCGAAAGGATTTGGTGTTGCGTGTATGTCTAAGCATGTAGCCTCAAAAGAGAATGCACAGGAGAGTTTTCTCTCAAAAGAATATGTAAGAATACCACGTTATAAGGAAACATATTGCTGCAGAGTAAAGACAAATACATACGTTTTGGAAACACATTATGAGAAGAAATAACGCATGGTACAAAATTAGCTTGCATCTCTGAAACAACACATGGTTACTCAAAAAGATTTGGTGTGGCTTGTACATCTAAACGTGTAGCCTCAAAAGAGAACCCACAGGAGAATTTTCTTTCGTCAAAATTTGTCAGAAAACCATGTTTAAGGAAATCCCGCATCATGCGAAATTATCTTGTTTTTCCTAAACAACACGTTGTAACTCGAAAAGCTTTGGTGTTGGGTGAATGTCTAAGCGTGTAGCATCCAAAGAGAACGCACAGGAGAGTTTTCTCTCGAAAGAATATGTAAGAATATCACGTTATAAGGAAATACAGTGTGGCAGAGTATAGACAAATTTGTATTTATTGGAAACACTTTAGGAGAAGAAATAACGCATCATGTAAAATTAGCTTGTATCTCCTAAACAACACGTTGCAACTCGACAAGATTTGGTGTGGCGTGTATGTCTAAAGGTGTAGCCTCAAAAGAGAACCCACAGGAGAGTTTTCTTTCGTCAAAATTTGTCAGAAAACCACGTTTTAAGGAAATACCGCATCGTGCGAAACTATCTTGTTTTTCCTAAACAACATGTTGCAACTCGAAAAGCTTTGGTGGTGCGTGTATGTCTAAGCGTGTAGCCTCAAAAGAGAACGCACAGGAGAGTTTTCTTCTGAAAGAATATGTAGGAATACCACGTTATAAGGAAATACAGTGTTGCAGAGTAAAGACAAATACATACTTATTGGAAACACTTAAGCTTTACGAGAAGAAATAACACATAGTACAAAATTAGCTTGTATATCCTAAACAACACGTTATATCTCGAAAGGATTTGGTGTGGCGTGTACGTCTAAACGTGCAGCCTCAAAAGAGAACCCACAGGAGAATTTTCTTTCATCAAAATTTGTCAGAAAACCACGTTTTAAGGAAATCCCGCATCATGCGAAATTATCTTGTTTTTCCTAAACAACACGTTGTAACTCGAAAAGCTTTGGTGTTGCGTGAATGTCTAAGTGTGTAGCCTCCAAAGAGAACGCACAGGAGAGTTTTCTCTCGAAAGAATATGTAAGAATATCACGTTATAAGGAAATACAGTGTTGCAGAGTAGAGGCAAATACATACGTATTGGAAACACTTAAACTTTACGAGAAGAAATAATTCATCGTAAAAAAAATTAGCTTGTATCTCCTAAACAACAAGTTGTAACTCAAAAAGATTTGGTGTGGCGTGTACGTATAAATGTGTAGCCTCAAAAGAGAACGCACAGGAGAGTTTTCTCTCGAAAGAATATGTAAGAATACAACGTTATAAGGAAATACAGTGTTGCAGAGTAGAGGCAAATACATACGTATTGTAAACATTTAAACTTTACGAGAAGAAATAATTCATTGCAAAAAAAATTAGCTTGTATCTCCTAAACAACAAGTTGCAACTCAAAGAGATTTGGTGTGGCGTGTACGTCTAAACGTTTAGCCTCAAAAGAGAACCGACAGGAGAATTTTCTTTCGTCAAAATTTGTCAGAAAACCACGTTTTAAGGAAATCCCGCATCGTGAGAAATTATCTTGTTCTTCCTAAACAACACGTAACTCGAAAAGCTTTGCTGTTGCGTGTATGTCTCAGCGTGTAGCCTCAAATGAGAACGCACAGGAGAGTTTTCTCTCGAAAAAATATGTAGGAGTACCATGTTATAAGGAAATACAGTGTTGCAGAGTAAAGACAAATACTTACTTATTGAAAAACTTTATGAGAAGAAAGAACGCATCGTACAAAATTAGCTTGTATCTCCTAAACAACACATTGTAATTCGAAAAGATTTGGTGTGGCCTGTACGTCTAAACGTGTAGCCTCAAAAGAGAACCCACAGGAGAATTTTTGTTCGTAAAATTTGTCAGAAATCCATGTTTTAAGGAAATCACTCATCGTGCGAAATTATCTTGTTTTTCCTAAACAACACGTTGTAACTCGAAAAGCTTTGATGTTGCGTGTATGTCTAAGCGTGTAGCCTCAAAAGAGAACGCACAGGAGAGTTTTCTCTCGAAAGAACATGTAAGAATACCACATTATAAGGAAATACAGTTTTGCAGAGTAAAGACAAATACGTAGGTATTTGAAACACTCTATGAGAAGAAATAACGCATCGTAAAAAATTAGTTTGTATCTCCTAAACAACACGTTGTAACTCGAAAAGTTTTGGTATGGCATGTACGTCTAAACGTGTAGCCTCAAAAGAGAACCCTCAGGAGAATTTTCTTTCGTCAAAATTTGTCAGAAAACCACTTATTAAGGAAATCCCGCATCATGCGAAACTATCTTGTTTTTCCTAAACAACACATTGTAACTCGAAAATCTTTGGTGTTGCGTGTATGTCTAAGCATGTAGCCTCAAAAGAGAACGCACAGGAGAGATTTCTCTCGAACGAGTATGTAAGAATACCACGTTATAAGGAAATACATTGTGGCAAATTAAAGATAAATACGTTCCTTTTGGAAACACTTAAACTTTACAAGAAGATATAAAGCATCGTAAAAAATTAGCTTGTATCTCCTAAAGAACACGTTGTAACTCGAAAACATTTGGTGTGGCGTGTACGTCTAAACGTTTAGCCTCAAATGAAAACCCACAGGAGAATTTTATTTCCTCAAAATTTGTCAGAAAACCACGTTTTAAGGAATTCCCGCATTGTGCGCAATTATCTTGTTTTCATAAACAAAACATTGTAACTCGAAAAGCTTTGGTGTTGGGTGTATGTGTAAGCGTGTAGCCTCAAAAGAGAATGCACAGGAGAGTTTTCTCTCGAAAGAATATGTAAGAATACCACGTTATAAGGAAATATATTGCTGCAGAGTAAAGACAAATACATACGTATTGGAAACATATTATGAGAAGAAATAATGCATGGTACAAAATTTGCTTGTATCTCCTAAACAACACGTGGTAACTCAAAAAGATTTGGTGTGGCGTGCACGTCTAAATGTGTAGCCTCAAAAGAGAACCCACAGGAGAATTTTCTTACGTCAAAATTTGTCAGAAAACCACATTTTAAGGAAATCCCGCATCGTGCGAAATTATCCTGTTTTTCCTAATCAACACGTTGTAACTCGAAAAGCTTTGGTGATGCGGGATTTCCTTAAAACGTAGTTTTCTGAAACATTTTGACGAAAGAAAATTCTTCAGTGGGTTCTCTTTTGAGGCTACACGTTTAGACGTACACGCCACACCAAATTCTTTCGATTTACCACGTGTTGTTAGGAGATACAAGCTAATTTTGTATGATTCGTTATTTCTTCTCGTAAAGTGTTTCCAATAAGTACGTATTTGTCTTTACTCTGCAACACTGTATTTCCTTATAACGTTGTATTCTTACATATTCTTTCAAGAGAAAACTCTCCTGTGCGTTCTCTTTAGAGGCCATACGCTTAGACATACACGCAACGCCAAAGCTTTTCGAGTTACAATGTGTTGTTTAGGAAAAACAAGATAATTTCACAGGATGCGAGATTTCCATAAAACGTGGTTTTCTGAAAAATTTTGACGAAACCAAGTTCTCCTGTGGGTTCTCTTTTGAGACTACACGTGTAGAGGTACGAGTCACACCAAATCTTTTCGAGTTACAACTTGTTGTTTAGGAGATACAAGCTAATTTTTTCGTTGCCTTATTTCTTCTCTTAAAGTGTTTCCAATAGTGTTTGTCTTTACTCTGCAACACAGTATTTCCTTATAACGTGGTATTCTTACATATTCTTTCGAGCAAAAACTCTCCTGTGTGCTCTCTTTTGAGGCTACACGCTTAGACATACACGCAACACCAAAGCTTTTCGAGTTACAGCGTGTTGTTTAGGAAAAACAAGATAATTTCGTACGATGCGAGATTTCCTTAAAACTTGGTTTCTGACAAATTTTGATGAAAGAAGATTCTCCTGTGGGTTCTCGTTTGAGGCTACACTTTTAGACTTACACGTCACACCAAATCTTTTCCAGTTACAACGTGTTGTTTAGGAGATACAAGCTAATTTTGTATGATGCGTTATTTCTTCTCGTAAAGTGTTTCCAATATGTACTTATTTGTCTTTACTCTGCAAATTTGTATTTCCTTATAACGTGATATTCTTACATCTTCTTTCGAGAGAAAATTCTCCTGTGCCTTCTCTTTTGAGGCTACACGCTTACACATACACGCAACACAAAAGCTTTTCGAGTTACAACGTGTTGTTTAGGAAAAACAAGATAATTTCGTACGATGTGAGATTTCCTTAAAACGTGGTTTCTGACAAATTTTGATGAAAGAAGATTCTCCTGTCGGTTCTCGTTTGAGGCTACACTTTTAGACTTACAGGTCACACCAAATCTTTTCGAGTTACAACGTGTTGTTTAGGAGATACAAGCTAATTTTGTACGATGTGTTATTTCTTCTCGTAAAGTGTTTCCAATATGTACTTATTTGTCTTTACTCTGCAAAATTGTATTTCCTTATAACGTGATATTCTTACATATTCTTTCGAGAGAAAATTCTCCTGTGCCTTCTCTTTTGAGGCTACACGTTTACACATACACGCAACACCAAAGCTTTTCGAGTAACAACATGTTGTTTAGGAAAAAGAAGATGATTTCGCACGATGCGGCATTTCCTTAAAACGAGGTGTTCTGAAAAGTTTTGAAGTAAGAAAATTCTCCTGTGGGTTCTCTTTTGAGGATACACATTTAGACGTACATGCCACACCAAATCCTTTCGAGTTACCACGTGTTGTTTAGGAGATACAAGCTAATTTTGTACGATGCGTTATTTCTTCTTGTAAAGTGTTTCCGATACGTACTTATTTGTCTTTACTCTGCAACACTGTATTTCCTTATAACGTGGTATTCTTACATATTATTTTGAGGGAAAACTCTCCTGTGCGTTCTCTTTTGAGGCTACACGCTTAGACAAACATGCAACGCCAAAGTTTTTCGAGTTACAATGTGTTGTTTAGGAAAAACAAGATAATTTGGCATGATGCGAGATTTCCATAAAACGTGGTTTTCTGACAAATTTTGACGAAAGAAAATTCTCCTGTGGGTTCTCTTTTGAGGCTACACGTTTAGATGTACACGCCACACCAAATCCTTTCGAGTTACCACGTGTTGTTTAGGAGATACAAGCTAATTTTTTATGATGCGTTATTTCTTCTCGTAAAGTGTTTCCAATATGTACGTATTTGTCTTTACTCTGCAACACTGTATTTCCTTATAACGTTGTATTCTTACATGTTCTTTCGAGAGAAAACTCTCCTGTGCATTCTCTTTAGAGGCTACATGCTCAGACATACACGCAACACCAAAGCTTTTCGAGTTACAACGTGTTGTTTAGGAAAAACAAGATAATTTTGCACGATACGGGATTTCCTTAAACGTGGTTTTCTGACAAATTTTGAAGAAAGAAAGTTCTCCTGTGGGTTCTCTTTTGAGGCTAAACGTGTAGACATACGAGCCACACGAAATATTTTTGAGTTACAACGTGTTGTTTAGGAGATACAAGCAAATATTGTACAATGCGTTATTTCTTCTCATATAGTGTTTCCAATACGTACTTATTTGTCTTTACTCTGCAACACTGTATTTCCTTATAACGTGGTATTCTTACATATTCTTTCGAGGGAAAACAATCCTGTGCATTCTCTTTTGAGGTTACACGCTTAGACAAACACGCAACGCCAAAGCTTTTCGAGTTACAACGTGTTGTTTAGGAAAAACAAGATAATTTCGCACGATACGAGATTTCCATTAAACGTGGTTTTCTGAAAAATTTTGACGAAACAAAGTTCTCCTGTGGGTTCTCTATTGAGGCTGCACGTGTAGAGGTACGAGCCACACCAAATCTTTTCAAGTTACTACGTGTTGTTTAGGAGATACAAGCTAATTTTCTAGGATGCGATATTTCTTCTCTTAAAGTGTTTCTAATACGTACGTAGTTGTCTTTACTCTGCAACACTGTATTTCCTTATAACGTGGTATTCTTACATATTCTTTCGAGAGAAAACTCTCCTGTGCGTTTTCCTTTGAGGCTACACGCGTAGACATCCACGCAACACCAAAGCTTTTCGAGTTACAACGTGTTGTTTAGGAAAAACAAGATAATTTCGCACGATGCGAGACTTCCTTAAAACGTGGTTTCTGACAAATTTTGATGAAAGAAAATTCTCCTGTGGGTTCTCGTTTGAGGCTACACTTTTAGACGTACACGTCACAACAAATCTTTTTGAGTTACAACGTGTTGTTTAGGAGATACAAGATAATTTTGTAAGATGCGTTATTTCTTCTCGTAAAGTGTTTCCAATATGTACTTATTGGTCTTTACTCTGCAAAATTGTATTTCCTTATAATGTGGTATTCTTACATATTCTTTCGAGAGAATACTCTCCAGTGCCTTCTCTTTTGAGGCTCCACGCTTACACATACACGCAACACCATAGCTTTTCGAGTTACAACATGTTGTTTAGGAAAAAGGAGATGATTTCGCACGATGCGGGATTTCCTTAAAACGTGGTTTTCTGAAAAATTTTGAATAAAGAAAATTCTCCTGTGGGTTCTCTTTTGAGGCTACACGTTTAGACGTACACGCCACACCAAATCCTTTCGAGTTACCACGTGTTGTTTAGGAGATACAAGCTAATTTTGTACGATGCATTATTTCTTCTCGTAAAGTGTTTCCAATACGTACTTATTTGTCTTTAATCTGCGACACTGTATTTCCTTATAACATAGTATTCTTACATATTATTTCGAGGGAAAACTCTCCTGTGCGTTCTCTTTTGAGGGGACACGCTTAGACAAACATGCAACGCCAAAGCTTTTCGAGTTACAATGTGTTGTTTAGGAAAAACAAGATAATTTAGCACGATGCGAGATTTACATAAAATGTGGTTTTCTGAAAAAATTTGACGATAGAAAGTTCTCCTGTGGGTTCTCTTTTGTTTCTACTCGTGTAGAGGTACGAGCCACACCAAATCTTTTCGAATTACAACGTGTTGTTTAGGAGATATAAGCTAATTTTTTACGATGCGTTAATTCTTCTCGTAAAGTGTTTCCAATAAGTACATATTTGTCTTTACACTGCAACATTATATTTCCTTATAACGTGGTATTCTTACATATTCCTTCGAGGGAAAACTATCCTGTGCGTTCCCTTTTGAGGCTACACACTTAGACATACAGGCAACACCAAAGCTTTTCGAGTTACAACGTGTTGTTTATGGAAAACAAGATAATTTTGCACGATGCGGGATTTCCTTAAAACGTGGTTTTCTGACAAATTTTGATGAAAGAAAATTCTCCTGTGGCTTCTCTTTTGAGGCTACACGTTTAGACGTGCACGCCACATCAAATCCTTTCGAGTAACCACGTGTTGTTTAAGAGATACAAGCTAATTTTGTATGATGCGTTATTTCTTTTCGTAAAGTGGTTCCAATACGTATGTATTTGTCTTTACTCTGAAACAGTGTATTTCCTTATAACGTTGTATTCTTACATGTTCTTTCGAGAGAAAACTCTCCTGTGCGTTCTCTTTAGAGGCTACATGCTCAGACATACACGCAACACCAAAGCTTTTCGAGTTACAACGTGCTGTTTAGGAAAAACAAGATAATTTTGCACGATGCGGGATTTCCTTAAAACATGGTTTTCTGACAAATTTTGACGAAAGAAAGTTCTCCTGTGGGTTCTCTTTTGAGGCTACACGTGTAGCCGTACGAGCCACACCAAATAATTTTGAGATACAACGTGTTCTTTATGAGATACAAGCAAATATTGTACGATGCGCTATTTCTTCTCATAAAGTGTTTCCAATACATACATATTTGTCTATACTCTGCAACACTGTATTTCCTTATAACATGGTATTCTTACATATTCTTTCAAGGGATAATTCTCCTGTGCATTCTCTTTTGAGGCTACACGATTAGACAAACACGCAACACCAAAGCTTTTCGAGTTACAACATGTTGTTTAGGAAAAAGAAGATCATTTCGCACGATGCGGGATTTCCTAAAAACCTGGTTTTCTGAAAAATTTTGACGAAAGAAAATTCTCCTGTGGGTTCTCTTTTGAGGCTACATATTTAGACGTACACGTCACACCAAATCTTTTTGAGTTACAACGTGTTGTTTAGGGCATACAAGCTAATTTTTTTATAATGCGTTAATTCTCGTAAAGTGTTTCCAATACGTACGTATTTGTCTTTACTCTGCAACACTGTATTTCCTTATAACGTGGTATTCTTACATATTCTTTCGAGAGAAAACTATTCTGTGCATTCCCTTTTGAGGCTAAACACTTAGACATACAGGCAACACCAAAGCTTTTTGAGTTACAATGTGTTGTTTATAAAAAACAAGATAATTTCGCACGATGCCTGATTTCCTTAAAACATGGTCTTCTGACAAATTTTGATGAACGAAAATTATTCTGTTGGTTCTCTTTTGAAGCTTCACGTTTAGACGTGCACGCCACACCTAATCCTTTCGAGTTGCCACGTGTTGTTTAGGAGATACAAGCTAATTTTGTAAGATGCTTTATTTCTTCTCCTAAACTGTTTCCAATACGTACGTATTTGTCTTTACTCTGCAACACTGTATTTCCTTATAATGTGCTATTCTTACACATTCTTTCGAGAGAAAACTATCCTGTGCCTTCCCTTTTGAGGCTACACACTTAGACATACAGGCAACACCAAAGCTTTTCAAGTTACAACGTGTTGTTTATGAAAAGCATGATAATTTCGCACGATGCGGGATTTCCTTAAAACTTGGTGTTCTGACAAATTTTGACTAAAGAAAATTCTCCTGTGGGTTCTCTTATGAGGCTACACGTTTAGACGTGCACGCCACACCAAATCCTTTTGAATTACCATGTGTTGTTTAGGAGATAAAAGCTAATTTTCTAAGATGCGTTATTTCTTCTTGTAAAGAGTTTCCAATATGTACATATTTGTCTTTACTCTGCAACACTGTATTTCCTTATAACATTGTATTCTTACATGTTCTTTCGAGAGAAAACTCTCCTGTGCATTCTCTTTAGAAGCTACACGTTTAGATATACACGCAACACCAAAGCTTTTCGAGTTACAACGTGTTGTTTAGGAAAAACAAGATAATTTTGCACGATGCGGGATATCATTAAAACGTGGTTTTCTGACAAATTTTGACTAAAGAAAGTTCTCCTGTGCATTGTCTTTTGAGGCTACAGGTTTAGACGTACACGCCACACCAAATCTTTTCGAGTTACAACTTGTTGTTTAGGAGATACAAGCAATTATTTTCGATGCGTTATTTCTTCTTGTAAAGTGTGTCGAATACGTAATTAATTGTCTTTACTCTGCAACACTGTATTTCCTTATAACGTGGTATTCTTACATATTCTTTCGAGGGAAAACTCTCCTGTGCGTTCTCTTTTGGGCTACACGCTTAGACATACACGCAACGCCAAAGCTTTTCTAGTTACAACATGTTGTTTAGGAAAAACAAGATAATTTCGCACGATGCGAGATTTCCATAAAACGTGGTTTTCTGAAAAATTTTGAGGAAAGAAAGTTCTCCTGTGGATTCTCTTTTGAGGCTACATGTTTAGACGTACACGTCACACCAAATCTTTTCGAGTTACAACGTGTTGTTTAGGAGATACAAGCTAATTTTTTACGATGCGTTATTTTTTCTCATAAAGTGTTTCCAATAAGTACTTATTTGTCTTTACTATGCAAAATTGTATTTCCTTATAACGTGGTATTCTTGCATATTCTTTCGAGAGAAAACTCTCCTGTGCCTTCTGTTTTGAGGCTCCACACTTACACATATACGCAACACCAAAGCTTTTCGAGTTACAACATGTTGTTTAGGAAAAAGAAGATGATTTCGCATGATGCGGTATTTCCTTAAAACGTGGTTTTCTGAAAAATTTTGACAAAAGAAAATTCTCCTGTGTGTTCTCTTTTGAGGCTACACGTTTAGACGTACATGCCACACCAAATCTTGTTGAGTTACAACGTGTTGTTTAGGAGATACAAGCTAATTTTTTACGATGTGTTTATTCTTCTCGTAAAGTGTTTCCAACACATACGTATTTGTCTTTACTCTGCAACATTGTATATCCTTATAACGTGGTATTCTTACATATTCTTTCGATAGAAAACTATCCTGTGCGTTCCCTTTTGAGGCTACACACTTAGACATACAGGCAACATCAAAGCTTTTCGAGTTACAACGTGTTGTTTATGAAAAACAAGATAATTTCGCACGATGCGGGATTTCCTTAAAACGTGGTGTTCTGACAAATTTTGACGAAAGAAAATTCTCCTGTGGGTACTCTTTTGACGCTACACGTTTAGAGGTACACGCCACACCAAATCCTATCGAGTTACTACGTGTTGTTTAGGAGATACAAGCTAATTTTGTACGATGCTTTATTTCTTCTCGTAAAGTGTTTCCAAACTTACGTATTTGTCTTTACTCTGCAACACTGTATTTCCTTATAATGTTGAATTCTTACATGTTCTTGCGAGAGAAAACTTTCCTGTGCATTCTCTTTAGAGGCTACATGCTCACACATACACGCAACACCAAAGCTTTTCGAGTTACAACGTGTTGTTTAGGAAAAACAAGATAATTTTGCACGATGCAGATATCCTTAAAACGTGGTTTTCTGACAAATTTTGACGAAAGAAAGTTCTCCTGTGCATTGTCTTTTGAGGCTACAGGTTTAGACATACATGCCACACCAAATCTTTTTGAGTTACAACCTGTTGTTTAGGAGATACAAGCAAATTTTTTACGATGCGTTATTTCTTCTTGTAAAGTGTTTCCAATACATAAGTATTTGTCTTTACTCTACAACACTGTATTTCCTTATAACGTGGTATTCTTACATATTCTTTCAAGAGAAAACTCTCCTGTGAGTTCTCTTTTGATGCTACACGCTTAGACATACACGCAACACCAAAGCTTTTCGAGTTACAACGTGTTGTTTAGGAGATACAAGTTAATTTTGTACGATGCGTTATTTCTTCTCATAAAGTGTTTCCAATATGTACTTAATTGTCTTTACTCTGCAACACTGTATTTCCTTATAACGTGGTATTCTTACATATTCTTTCGAGGGAAAACTCTCCTGTGCATTCTCTTTTGGGCTACACACTTAGACATACACGCAACGCCAAAGCTTTTCGAGTTACAACGTGTTGTTTAGGAAAAACAAGATAATTTCGCACGATGCAGGATTTCCATAAAACGTGGTTTTCTGAAAAAATTTGACGAAAGAAAGTTCTCCTGTGGGTTCTCTTTTGAGGCTACACGTTGAGACATACACGTCACACCAAATCTTTTCAAGTTACAACGTGTTGTTTAGGAGATACAAGCTAATTTTGTATGATGCGTTATTTCTTCTCATAAAGTGTTTCCAATAAGTACTTATTTGTCTTTACTCTGCAAAATTGTATTTCCTTATAACGTGGTATTCTTGCATATTCTTTCGAGAGAAAACTCTCCTGTGCTTTCTCTTTTGCGGCTCCACACTTACACATACACGCAACACCAAAGCTTTTCAAGTTACAACATGTTGTTTAGGAAAAAGAAGATGATTTCGCATGATGCGGGATTTCCTTAAAACGTCGTTTTCTGAAAAATTTTGACAAAAGAAAATTCTCCTGTGGGTTCTCTTTTGAGGCTACACATTTAGACGTACATGCCACACCAAATCTTGTCGAGTTACAACGTGTTGTTTAGGAGATACAAGCTAATTTTTTACGATGTGTTTATTCTTCTCGTAAAGTGTTTCCAACACATACGTATTTGTCTTTACTCTGCCACATTGTATATCCTTATAACGTGGTATTCTTACATATTCTTTTGATAGAAAACTATCCTGTGCGTTCCCTTTTGAGGCTACACACTTAGACATACAGGCAACATCAACGCTTTTCGAGTTACAACTTGTTGTTTATGAAAAACAAGATAATTTCCACGATGCGGGATTTCCTTAAAACGTGGTGTTCTGACAAATTTTGACGAAAGAAAATTCTCCTGTGGGTACTCTTTTGACGCTACACGTTTAGAGGTACACGCCACACCGAATCCTATCGAGTTACCACGTGTTGTTTAGGAGATACAAGCTAATTTTGTACGATGCTTTATTTCTTCTCGTAAAGTGTTTCCAAACTTACGTATTTGTCTTTACTCTGCAACATTGTATTTCTTTATAATGTTGAATTCTTACATGTTCTTGCGAGAGAAAACTTTCCTGTGCATTCTCTTTAGAGGCGACATGCTCACACATACACGCAACACCAAAGCTTTTCGAGTTACAACGTGTTGTTTAGGAAAAACAAGATAATTTTGCACGATGCAGATATCCTTAAAACGTGGTTTTCTGACAAATTTTGACGAAAGAAAGTTCTCCTGTGCATTGTCTTTTGAGGCTACAGGTTTAGATGTACATGCCACACCAAATCTTTTTGAGTTACAACTTGTTGTTTAGGAGATGCAAGTTAATTTTGTACGATGCGTTATTTCTTCTCGTAAAGTGTTTCCAATACATAAGTATTTGTCTTTACTCTGCAACACTGTATTTCCTTATAACGTGGTATTCTTACATATTCTTTCGAGGGAAAACTCTCCTGTGCATTCTCTTTTGGGCTACACGCTTAGACATACACGCAACACCAAAGCTTTTCGAGTTACAACGTGTTGTTTAGGAAAAACAAGATAATTTCGCACGATGCGAGATTTCCATAAAACGTGGTTTTCTGAAAAAATTTGACGAAAGAAAGTTCTCCTGTGGGTTCTCTTTTTTTTTCTTTTTTTTTTATTCGATATAATTTATTTACATTTCAAATGATTTCCCCTTTTCTAGCCCCCCACTCCCCGAAAGTCCCTTAAGTCCCCTTCTCTTTCCCTGTCCTCCCACCCACCCCTTCCCATTTCCCTGTTCTGGTTTTGCCGAATACTGCTTCACTGAGTCTCTCCAGAACCAGGGGCCAGTCCTCCTTTCTCCTTGTACCTCATTTGATGTGTGGATTATGTTTCGGGTATTCCAGTTTTCTAGGTTAATAACCACATATTAGTGAGTGCATACCATGATTCACCTTTTGAGTCTGGGTTACCTCACTTAGTATGATGTTCTCTAGCTCCATCCATTTGCCTAAGAATTTCATGAATTCATTGTTTCTAATGGCTGAATAGTACTCCATTGTGTAGATATACCACATTTTTTGTATCCACTCTTCTGTTGAGGGATACCTGGGTTCTTTCCAGCATCTGGCAATTATAAATAGGGCTGCTATGAACATAGTAGAGCATGTATCCTTATTATATGGTGGGGAATCCTCTGGGTATATGCCCAGGAGTGGTATAGCAGGATCTTCTGGAAGTGAGGTGCCCAGTTTTCAGAGGAACCGCCAGACTGATTTCCAGAGTGGTTGTACCAATTTGCAGCCCCACCAGCAGTGGAGGAGTGTTCCTCTTTCTCCACACCCTCTCCAACACCTGCTGTCTCCTGAATTTTTAATCTTAGCCATTCTGACTGGTGTAAGATGAAATCTCAGGGTTGTTTTGATTTGCATTTCCCTAATGACTAATGAAGTTGAGCATTTTTTAAGATGCTTCTCCGCCATCCGAAGTTCTTCAGGTGTGAATTCTTTGTTTAACTCTGTACCCCATTTTTTAATAGGATTGTTCGGTTTTCTGGAGTCTAACTTCTTGAGTTCTTTATATATATTGGATATTAGCCCTCTATCTGATGTAGGATTGGTGAAGATCTTTTCCCAATTTGTTGGTTGCCGATTTGTCCTCTTGATGGTGTCCTTTGTCTTACAGAAACTTTGTATCTTTATGAGGTCCCATTTGTCAATTCTTGCTCTTAGAGCATACGCTATTGGTGTTCTGTTCAGAAACTTTCTCCCTGTACCGATGTCCTCAAGGGTCTTCCCCAGTTTCTTTTCTATTAGCTTCAGAGTGTCTGGCTTTATGTGGAGGTCCTTGATCCATTTGGATTTGAGCTTAGTACAAGGAGACAAGGATGGATCAAGTCGCATTCTTCTGCATGCTGACCTCCAGTTGAACCAGCACCATTTGTTGAAAAGGCTATCTTTTTTCCATTGGATGTTTTCAGCCTCTTTGTCGAGGATCAAGTGGCCATAGGTGTGTGGTTTCATTTCTGGATCTTCATGGGTTCTCTTTTGAGGCTACACGTTGAGACATACACGTCACACCAAATCCTTTCAAGTTACAACGTGTTGTTTAGGAGATACAAGCTAATTTTGTACGATGCGTTATTTCTTCTCCTAAAGTGTTTCCAATAAGTACTTATTTGTCTTTACTCTGCAAAATTGTATTTCCTTATAACGTGGTATTCTTGCATATTCTTTCGAGAGAAAACTTTCCTGTGCCTTCTCTTTTGAGGCTCCTCACTTACACATACACGCAACACCAAAGCTTTTCGAGTTACAACCTGTTATTTAGGAAAAAGAAGATGATTTCGCATGATGCGGGATTTCCTTAAAACGTGGTTTTCTGAAAAATTTTGAAGAAAGAAAATTCTCCTGTCGGTTCTCTTTCGAGGCTACACGTTTAGACGTACATGCCATACCAAATCTTTTCGAGTTACAATGTGTTGTTTAGGAGATACAAGTTAATTTTTTCGATGCGTTAATTCGTCTCGTAAAGTGTTTCCAGTACGTATTTGTCTTTACTCTGCAACATTGTATTTCCTTATAACGTTGTATTCTTACATATTCTTTCGAAATAAAACTATCCTGTGCGTTCTCTTTTGAGGTTACACGCTTAGACACACACGCAACACCAAAGCTTTTCGAGTTACAATGTGTTGTTTAGGAAAAACAAGATAATTTCGCACGATGCGAGATTTCCTTAAAACCTGGTTTCTGACAAATTTTGATGAAAGAAAATTCTCTTGTGGGTTCTCTGTTGAGGCTACACCTTTAGACGTACATGTCACACCAAATCTTTTCGAGTTACAACGTGTTGTTTAGGAGATACAAGCTAATTTTGTACGATGTGTTATTTCTTCTCGTAAAGGGTTTCCAATATGTACTTATTTGTCTTTACTCTGCAAAATTGTATTTCCTTATAACGTGGTATTTTTACATAATCTTTCAAGAGAAAACTCTCCTGTGCCTTCTCTTTTGAGGCTACACGCTTACACATACACGCAACACCAAAGCTTTTCGAGTTACAACATGTTGTTTAGGAAAAAGAAGATGATTTCGCACGATGCGGGATTTCCTTGAAGTGTGGTTTTCTGAAAAATTTTGACGAAAGAAAATTCTCCTGTGGGTTCTCTTTTGAGGCTACACGTTTAGACGAACCTGCCACACCAAATCTTTTCGAGTTACAACGTGTTGTTTCGGAGATACAAGCTAATTTTGTAGGATGTGTTAATTATTCTCATAAAGTGTTTCCAAGACTTACATATTTGTCTTTACTCTGCAACACTGTATTTCCTTATAACGTGGTATTCTTACATATTCTTTCGAGAGAAAACTATCCCGTGCTTTCTCTTTTGCGGCTACACACTTAGACAAAGAGGCAACACCAAACCTTTTCGAGTTACAATGTGTTGTTTATGAAAAACAAGATAATTTCGCACGATGCAGGATTTCCTTAAAACTTAGTTTTCTGAAAAATTTGACGAAAGAAAATTCTTCAGTGGGTTTTCTTTTGAGGCTACATGTTTAGACGTACACACCACACCAATTCCTTTCAAGTTACCACGTGTTGTTTAGGAGATACAAGCTAATTTTGTATGATGCGTTATTTCTTCTCGTAAAGTGTTTCCAATATGTACGTATTTGTCTTTACTCTGCAACACTTTATTTCCTTATAACGTGGTATTCTTACATATTCTTTGGAGAGAAAACTCTACTGTGCATTCTCTTTAGAGGCTACACACTTAGACATACACGCAACGCCAAAGCTTTTCGAGTTACAATGTGCTGTTTAGGAAAAACAAGATAATTTCGCACGATGTGAGATTTCCATAAAACGTGGTTGTCTGAAAAATGTTGACGAAAGAAAGTTCTCCAGTGGATTTTCTTTTGAGGCTACACATGTAGAGGTACGAGCCACACCAAATCTTTTCGAGTAACAACGTGTTGTTTAGGAGATACAAGCTAATTTTGTACGATGCATTATTTCTTCTCTTAAAGTGTTTCCAATACTATTTGTCTTTACTCTGCAACACTGTATTTCCTTATAACGTGGTATTTTTACATATTCTTTCGAGAGAAAACTCTCCTGTGAGTTCTCTTTTGAGGCTACACGCTTAGACATACACGCAACACCAAAGGTTTTCGAGTTACAACGTGTTGTTTAGGAAAAACAAGATAATTTCGCACGATGCGAGATTTCCTTTAAACGTGGTTTCTGACAAATT
This sequence comes from Apodemus sylvaticus, assembly GCF_947179515.1. Classification (NCBI taxonomy): domain Eukaryota; kingdom Metazoa; phylum Chordata; class Mammalia; order Rodentia; family Muridae; genus Apodemus; species Apodemus sylvaticus. Next base: position 2,179,715 of record NW_026263027.1, read on the forward strand.
TTGATGAAAGAAAATTCTCCTGTGGGTTCTCTTTTGAGGCTACACTTTTAGACGTACACGTCACACCAAATCTTTTCAAGTTACAACGTTTTGTTTAGGAGATACAAGGTAATTTTGAACGATGCGTTATTTCTTCTCATAAAGTGTTTCCAATATGTATTTATTTGTCTTTACTCTGCAAAATTGTATTTCCTTATAACGTGGTATTCTTACATACTCTTTCAAGAGAAAACTCTCCTTTGCCTTCTCTTTTGAGGCTCCACGCTTACACATACACGCAACACCAAAGCTTTTCGAGTTACAACATGTTGTTTAGGAAAAAGAAGATGATTTCGCACGATGCGGGATTTCCTTAAAACGTGATTTTCTGAAAATTTTTGAAGAAATGAAATTCTCCTGTAGGTTCTCTTTTGAGGCTACACGTTTAGACGTACATGCCACACCAAATCTTTTCGAGTTACAACGTGTTGTTTAGGAGATTCAAGCTAATTTTTTACGATGCGTTAATTCTTCTCGTGAAGTGTTTCCAATACGTATGTATTTGTCTTTACTCTGCAACATTGTATTTCCTTATAACGTGGTATTCTTACATATTCTTTCTAGAGAAAACTATCCTGTGCGTTCTCTTTTGAGGTTACACACTTAGACATACACGCAACACCAAAGATTTTTGAGTTATAACATGTTATTTAGGAAAAACAAGATAATTTCGCACGATGCGATATATCCTTAAAACGTGGTTACTGACAAATTTTGATGAAAGAAAATTCTCTTGTGGGTTCCCTTTTGAGGCTACACGCTTAGACGTACACGTCACACCAAATCTTTTCGAGTTACAACGTGTTGTTTAGGAGATACAAGCTAATTTTTTACGATGCGTTATTTCTTCTTGTAAAGTGTTTCCAATATGTACTTATTTGTCTTTACTCTGCAAAATTGTATTTCCTTATAACGTGGTATTCTTACATATTCTTTCAAGAGAGAACTCTCCTGTGCCTTCTCTATTGAGGCTCCACGCTTACACATACACGCAACACCAAAGCTTTTCGAGTTACAACATGTTGCTTAGGAAAAAGAAGATGATTTCGCACGATGCGGGATTTCCTTAAAACGTAGTTTTCTGAAAAATTTTGAAGAAAGAAAATTCTCCTGTGGGTTCTCTTTTGAGGCTACACATTTAGACGTACACGGAACACCAAATCTTTTCGAGTTACAACATGTTGTTTTGGAGATACAAGCTAATTTTGTAAGATGTGTTACTTCTGCTCGTAAAGTTTCCCAATACGTACTTATTTGTCTTTACTCTGCAACACTGTATTTCCTTATAACATGGTATTCTTATATATTCTTTTGAGGGAAACGTCTCCTGTCCGTTCTCTTTTGGGCTACAGTCTTAGACATACACACAACACCAAAGCTTTTCGAGTTACAACGTGTTGTTTATGAAAAAGAAGATAATTTCACACGATGCGGGATTTCCTTAAAACGTGGTTTTCTGACAAATTTTGACGAAAGAAAATTCTCCTGTGGGTTCTCTTTTGAGGCTTCACGTTTAGAAGTGCATGCCACACCAAATCCTTTCGAGTTACCACGTGTTGTTTAGGAGATACAAGCTAATTTTTTACGATGCGTTATTTCTTCTCGTAAAGTGTTTCCAATAAGTAAGTATTTGCCTTTACTCTGAAACACTGTATTTCCTTATAACGTGGTATTCTTACATGTTCTTTGGAGAGAAAAATCTCCTGTGCGTTCTCTTAAGTGGCTACACGCATAGACATACACGCAACACCAAAGCTTTTCGAGTTACAACGTGTTGTTAGGAAAAACAAGATAATTTCGCATGATGCGCGATTTCCTTAAAACTTGGTTTTCTGACAAATTTTGAACGAAAGAAAATTCTCCCGTGGGTTCTCTTTTGAGGGTACACATTTAGACGTACAAGCCACACCAAATCCTTTCGAGTTATAACGTGTTGTTTAGGAGATACAAGCTAATTTTGTACTATGTGTTATTTCTACTCGTTAAGTTTAAGTGTTTCCAATAAGTATGTATTTGTCTTTACTCTGCAACACTGTATTTCCTTATAATGTGGTATTCCTACATATTCTTTCGGGAGAAAACTCTCCTGTGCGTTCTCTTTTGAGGCTACACGCTTAGACATACACGCAACACCAATGCTTTTCGAGTTACAACATGTTGTTTAGGAAAAACAAGATAATTTCGCACGATGCGGGATTTCCTTAAAACGTGGTTTTTGACAAATTTTGACAAAAGAAAACTCTCCTGTGGGTTCTCTTTTGAGGCTACACGTTTAGACCTACACGCCACACCAAATCTTTTCGAGTTACAGCGTGTTGTTTAGGAGATACAAGCTAATTTTACATGATGCGTTATTTCTTCTCGTAAAGTGTTTCCCATAAGTACGTATTTGTCTTTACTCTGCAACACTTTATTTCCTTATAACATGGTTTTCTTACATATTCTTTTGAGAGAAAACTCTCCTGTGCGTTCTCTTTGGAGGCTACACGCTTAGACATACACGCAACACCAAAGCTTTTCGAGTTACAACGTGTTGATTAGGAAAAACAAGATAATTACGCACGATGCGGGATTTCCTTAAAACGTGGTTTTCTGACAAATTTTGAGGTTAGAAAATTCTCCTGTGGGTTCTCTTCTGAGGCTACACTCTCAGACGTACATGCCACACCAAATCTTTTTGAGTTACCACGTGTTGTTTCGGAGATACAAGCTAATTTTTTACCATGCGTTATTTCTTCTCATAATGTGTTTCCATTAAGTACGTGTATGTCTTTACTCTGCAGCAATATATTTCCTTATAACGTGGCATTCTTACATATTCTTTCGAGAGAAAACTCTCCTGTGCATTCTCTTTTGAGGCTGCATGCTTAGACATACACGCAACACCAAAGCTTTTCTAGTTACAACGTGTTGTTTAGGAAAAACAAGATAATTTCGCACGATGCGGGATTTCCTTAAAACGTGGTTTTCTGACAAATTTTGACGAAAGAAAACTCTCCTGTGGGTTCTCTTTTGAGGCTACACTTTTAGACGAACACGCCACACTAAATCTTTTTGAGTTACAACGTGTTGTTTAGGACATACAAGCTAATTTTGCAAGATGCGTTATTTCTCTCATAAAGTGCTTCCAATACGTACGTATTTGTCTTTACTCTGCCACACTGTATTTCCTTATAACGTGGTATTCTTACATATTCTTTCGAGAGAAAACTCTCCTGTGCGTTCTCTTTTGGGGCTACACGCTTAGACATACACCAAACACCAAAGCTTTTCGAGTTACAACGTGTTGTTTAGGAAAAACAAGATAATTGCGCACGATGCGGGATTTCCTTAAAACGTGGTTTTCTGGAAAATTTTGACGAAAGAAAATTCTCCTGTGGGTTCTCTTTTGAGGCTACACGTTTAGATGTACAGGCTACACACCAAATCTTTTTAAGTTACAACGTGTTGTTTAGGAGATACAAGCTAATTTTTTACGATGCGTTATTTCTTCTCCTAAAGTTTTTCCAATACGTATTTGTCTTTACTCTACAACACTGTGTTTCATAATAACGTGGTATTCTTACATATTCTTTCGAGAAAAAACTCTCCTTTGCATTCTCTTTTGAGGCTACACGCTTAGACATACACGCAACAACAAAGCTTTTTGAGTTACAACGTGTTGTTTCGAAAAAACAAGATAATTTCGCACGATGCGGGATTTCCATAAAACGTGGTTTTCTGACAAATTTTGAAGAAAGAAAATTCTCCTGTGGGTTCTCTTTTGAGGCTACACATTTAGACTTACACGCCACACCAAATCCTTTCGAGTTACAACGTGTTGGTTAGGAGATACAAGCTAATTTTTTAAGATGCGTTATTTCTTCTCGTAAAGGTTAAATGTTTCCAATACGTATGTATTTGCCTTTACTCTGCAACACTGTATTTCCTTATAACGTGGTAATCTTGCATATTCTTTCGAGAGAAAAACTCTCCTGTGCGTTCTCTTTAGAGGCTACATGCTTAGACATACACGCAACACCAAAGCTTTTCGAATTACAACCTGTTTTAAGTAAATCCCGCATTGTGCGACATTATCTTGTTTTTCCTACACAACACATTGTAACTCGAAAAGCTTTGGTGTTGCGTGTATGTCTAAACGTGTGGCCTCAAAAGAGAACGCACAGGAGAGTTTTCTCTCGAAAGAATATATAAGAATACCACGTTATAAGGAAATACAGTGTTGCAGAGTAAAGACAATTACGTATGTATTGGAAACACTTTACGAGAAGAAATAACGCATCGTACAAAATTAGCTTGTATCTCCTAAACAACACGATGTAACTCGAAAAGTTTTGGTGTGGCGTGTACGTCTAAACGTACAGCCTCAAAAGAGAACTCACAGGAGAATTTTCTTTCGTCAAAATTTGTCAGAAAACCACGTTTTATGGAAATCCCGCATCGTGGAAATTATCTTGTTTTTCCTAAACAACACGTTGTAACTCGAAAAGCTTTGGTGCTGCGTGTATGTCTAAGCGTGTAGCCTCAAAAGAGAACACACAATTGAGTTTTCTCTCGAAAGAATATGTAAGAATACCACGTTATAAGGAAATACAGTGTTGCAGAGTAAAGACAAATAAGTACGTATTGGACACACTTTACGAGAAGAAATAACGCATCTTAAAAATTTAGCTTGTATCTCCTAAATAACACGTTGAAACTCAAAAAGATTTGGTGTGGCGTGTACATCTAAATGTGTAGCCTCAAAAGAGAACCCACAGGAGAATTTTCTTTCGTCAAAAAATGTCAGAAAACCAAGTTTTTTGGAAATCCCGCATCTTGCAAAATTATCTTGTTCTTCCTAAACAACACGGTGTAACTCGAAAAGCTTTGGTGTTGCGTATATGTCTAAGCGTGTAACCTCAAATGTGAACACACAGGAGAGTTTTTTCTTGAAAGAATATGTAAGAATACCACATTATAAGGAAATACAGTGTTGCAGAATAAAGACATATACTTACTTATTGGAAACTCTTTAGGAGAAGAAATAACGCATCGTACAAAATTAGCTTGTATCTCCTAAACAACACGGTGTAACTTAAAAAGATTTGGTGTGGCCTGTACGTCTAAACGTGTAGCCTCAAAAGAGAACCCATAGAGGAATTTTCCTTGGTCAAAATTTGTCAGAAAACCACTTATTAAGGAAATCCCGCATCGTGCGTAATTATCTTGTTTTTTCTAAACAACACGTTGTAACTTGAAAAGCTTTGGTGTTGCGTGTATGTCTAAGTGCGTAGCCTCAAAGGGGAACGCACAGGAGAGTTTTCTCTCGAAAGAATATGTAAGAATACCGCGTTATAAGGAAATACAGTGAAGCAGAATATAGACAAATACGTACTTATTGGAAACACTTTACGAGAAGAAATAAAGCATCATGCAAAATTAGCTTGTATCTCCTAAAGAACACGTTGTAACTGGAAAAGATTTGGTGTGGTGTGTACGTCTAAACGTGTAGCCTCAAAAGAGAACCCACAGGAGACTTTTCTTTGGTCAAAATTTGTCAAAAACCACTTTTTACAGAAATCCCGCACCGTGCGAAAATATCTTGTTTTTCCTAAACAACACTTTGTAACTCGAAAGGATTTGGTGTTGCGTGTATTTCTAATCGTGTAGCCTCAAAAGAGAATGCACAGGAGAGTTTTCTCCCGAAAGAATATGTAGGAATACCACGTTTTAAGGAAATACAGTGTTGCAGAGTAAAGACAAATACATACTTATTGGAAACACTTAAACTTTACGAGATGAAATAACACATAGTACAAAATTAGCTTGTATCTCCTAAACAACACGTTATAACTCGAAAGGATTTGTTGTCGCGTGTACGTCTAAACGTGTACCCTCAAAAGAGAACCCACAGGAGAATTTTATCCTGTGCGTTCTCTTTTGAGGCTACACGCTTAGACATACACGCAACACCAAAGCTTTTCGAGTTACAACGTGTTGTTTAGGAAAAACAAGATAATTTCGCACGATGCGAGATTTCCTTAAAACCTGGTTTCTGACAAATTTTGATGAAATAAAATTCTCCTGTGGGTTCTCTTTTGAGGCTACACTTTTAGACGTACACGCCACACCAAATCTTTTCGAGTTACAACGTGTTGTTTAGGAGATACAAGCTAATTTTGTACGATGCGTTATTTCTTCTTGTAAGTGTTTCCAATATGTACTTATTTGTCTATACTCTGCAAAATTGTATTTCCGTATAACGTGGTATTCTTACATATTCTTTCGAGAGAAAATTCTCCTGTGCCTTTTCTTTTGAGGCTCCACGCTTACACATACACGAAACACCAATGCTTTTCAAGTTACAACATGTTGTTTAGGAAAAAGAAGATGATTTCACACGATGCGGGATTTCCTTAAAACGTGGTTTTTTGAAAAATTTTGAAGAAAGAAAATTCTCCTGTAGGTTCTCTTTTGAGGCTACACGTTTAGACGTACATGCCACACCAAATCTTTTCGAGTTACAACGTGTTGTTTAGGAGATACAAGCTAATTTTTTAAGATGCGTTAATTCTTCTCGTAAAGTGTTTCCAATACGTACGTATTTGTCTTTACTCTGCAACATTGTATTTCCTTATAACGTGGTATTCTTACATATTCTTTCAAGAGAAAACTATCCTGTGCATTCTCTTTTGAGGTTACACACTTAGACATACAGGCAACATCAAAGCTTTTTGAGTTATAACGTGTTATTTAGGAAAAACAAGATAATTTCGCACGATGCGAGATTTCCTTAAAACGTGGTTTCTGACAAATTTTGATGAAAGAAAAGTCTCTTGTGGGTTCCCTTTTGAGGCTACACGCTTAGACATACACGTCACACCAAATCTTTTCGAGTTACAACGTGTTGTTTAGGAGATACAAGCTACTTTTTTACGATGCGTTATTTCTTCTTGTAAAGTCATTCCAATATGTACTTATTTGTCTTTACTCTGCAAAATTGTATTTCCTTATAACGTGGTATTCTTATATAATCTTTTGAGAGAAAACTCTCCTGTGCCTTCTCTTTTGAGGCTTCATGCTTACACATACACGCAACACCAAAGCTTTTCGAGTTACAACATGTTGTTTAGGAAAAAGAAGATGATTTCGCACGATGCAGGATTTCCTTAAAAGGTGGTTTTCTGAAAAATTTTGACGAAAGAAAATTCTCCTGTGGGTTCTCTTTTGAGGCTACACGTTTAGACGTACACGGCACACCAAATCTTTTCGAGTTACCACGTGTTGTTTCGGAGATACAAGCTAATTTTGTAAGATGTGTTACTTCTGCTCGTAAAGTTTTCCAATAAGTACTTATTTGTCTTAACTCTACAACAGTGTATTTCCTTATAACGTTGTATTCTTACATATTCTTTCGAGAGAAAACTCTCCTGTGCGTTCTCTTTAGAGGCTACACGCTTAGACATACACGCAACGCCAAAGCTTTTCGAGTTACAATGTGTCGTTTAGGAAATACAAGATAATTTTGCACGATGCGAGATTTCCATAAAACGTGGTTGTCTGAAAAATTTTCACGAAAGAAAGTTATCCTGTGGGTTCTCTTTTGAGGCTACACGTGTAGAGGTACGAGCCACACCAAATCTTTTCGAGTTACAACGTGTTGTATAGGAGATACAAGCTAATTTTGTACGATGTGTTATTTCTTCTCTTAAAGTGTTTCCAATACGTACGTAGTTGTCTTTACTCTGCAACACTTTATTTCCTTATAACGTGGTATTCTTACATAGTCTTTCGAGAGAAAACTCTCCTGTGCGTTCTCTTTTGAGGCTACACGCTTAGACATACACGCAACACCAAAGCTTTTCGAGTTACAACGTGTTGTTTAGGAAAAACAAGATAATTTCGCACGATGCGAGATTTCCTTAAAACGTGGTTTCTGACAAATTTTGATGAAAGAAAATTCTCCTGTGTGTTCTCGTTTGAGGCTACACTTTTAGACGTACACGTCACACCAAATCCTTTCGAGTTACAATGTGTTGTTTAGGAGATACAAGATAATTTTGTAAGATGTGTTATTTCTTCTCGTAAAGTGTTTCCAATATGTACTTATTTGTCTTTACTCTGCAAAATTGTATTTCCTTATAACGTGGTATTCTTACATATTCTTTGGAGTGAAAACTCTCCAGTGCCTTCTCTTTTGAGGCTCCACGCTTACACATACACGCAACACCATAGCTTTTCGAGTTACAACATGTTGTTTAGGAAAAAGAAGATGATTACGCACGATGCGGGATTTCCTTAAAATGTGGTTTTCTGAAAAATTTTGAATAAAGAAAATTCTCCTGTGGGTTCTCTTTTGAGGCTACACGTTTAGACGTACACGCCACACCAAATCCTTTCAAGTTACCACGTGTTGTTTAGGAGATACAAGCTAATTTTGTACGAAGCATTATTTCTTCTCGTAAAGTGTTTCCAATACGTACTTATTTGTCTTTAATCTGCTACACTGTATTTCCTTATAACATGGTATTCTTACATATTATTTCGAGGGAAAACTCTCCTGTGCGTTCTCTTTTGAGGGGACACGCTTAGACAAACATGCAACGCCAAAGCTTTTCGAGTTACAATGTGTTGTTTAGGAAAAACAAGATAATTTAGCACGATGCGAGATTTCCATAAAACGTGGTTTTCTGAAAAATTTTGACGAAAGAAAGTTCTCCTGTGGGTTCTCTTTTGAGGCTACACGTGTAGAGGTACGAGCCACACCAAATCTTTTCGAATTACAACGTGTTGTTTAGGAGATATAAGCTAATTTTTTACGATGCGTTAATTCTTTTCATAAAGTGTTTCCAATAAGTACATATTTGTCTTTACACTGCAGCATTATATTTCCTTATAACGTGGTATTCTTACATATTCCTTCGAGAGAAAACTATCCTGTGCGTTCCCTTTTGAGGCTACACACTTAGACATACAGGCAACACCAAAGCTTTTCGAGTTACAACGTGTTGTTTATGGAAAACAATATAATTTTGTACGATGCGGGATTTCCTTAAAACGTGGTTTTCTGACAAATTTTGATGAAAGAAAATTCTCCTGTGACTTCTGTTTTGAGGCTACACGTTTAGACGTGCACGCCACACCAAATCCTTCCGAGTTACAACATGTTGCTTAAGAGATACAAGCTAATTTTGTATGATGCGTTATTTCTTTTCGTAAAGTGGTTCCAATACATATGTATTTGTCTTTACTCTGCAACACTGTATTTCCTTATAACGTTGTATTCTTACATGTTCTTTTGAGAGAAAACTCTCCTGTGCATTCTCTTTAGAGGCTACATGCTCAGACATACACGCAACACCAAAGCTTTTCGAGGTACAACGTGTTGTTTAGGAAAAAAAAGATAATTTTGCACGAAGCGGGATTTCCTTAAAACGTGGTTTTCTGACAAATTTTGACGAAAGAAAGTTCTCCTGTAGGTTCTCTTTTGAGGCTACACGTGTAGACGTACGAGCCACACCAAATATTTTTCAGTTACAACGTGTTGTTTAGGAGACACAAGCAAATATTGTATGATGCGTTATTTCTTCTCGTAAAGTGTTTCCAATACATACATATTTGTCTTTACTCTGCAACACTGTATTACCTTATAACATGGTATTCTTACATATTTTTTCGAGGGAAAACTCTCCTGTGCATTCTCTTTTGAGGCTACATGATTAGACAAACACGCAACACCAAAGCTTTTCGAGTTACAACGTGTTGTTTAGGACAAAGAAGATGATTTCGCATGATGCGGGATTTCCTAAAAACCTGGTTTTCTGAAAAATTTTGACGAAAGAAAATTCTCCTGTGGGTTCACTTTTGAGGCTACATATTTAGACGTACACGTCACACCAAATCTTTTCGAGTTACATTGTGTTGTTTAGGAGATACAAGCTAATTTTTTATAATGCGTTAATTCTCGTAAAGTGTTTCCAATACGTACGTATTTGTCTTTACTCTGCAACACTGTATTTCCTTATAATGTGGTATTCTTACATATTCTTTCGAGAGAAAACTATCCTGTGCATTCCCTTTTGAGGCTAAACACTTAGACATACAGGCAACACCAAAGCTTTTTGAGTTACAACGTGTTGTTTATAAAAAACAAGATACTTTCGCACGATGCCGGATTTCCTTAAAACATGGTTTTCTGACAAATTTTGACGAAAGAAAATTATTCTTTTGGTTCTCTTTTGAGGCTTCACGTTTCGACGTGCACGTCACACCTAATCCTTTCGTGTTACCACGTGTTGTTTAGGACATACAAGCTAATTTTGTACGATGCTTTATTTCTTCTCGTAAAGTGTTTCCAATACGTACGTATTTGTCTTTACTCTGCAACACTGTATTTCCTTATAACGTGGTATTCTTACACATTCTTTCGAGAGAAAACTATCCTGTGCGTTCCCTTTTGAGGCTACACACTTAGACATACAGGCAACACCAAAGCTTGTTAAGTTACAACGTGTTGTTTATGAAAAAGAAGATAATTTCGCACGATGCGTGATTTCCTTAAAACTTGGTGTTCTGACAAATTTTGACGAAAGAAAATTCTCCTGTGGGTTCTCTTTTGAGGCTACACGTTTAGACGTGCACGCCACACCATATCCTTTTGAATTACCACGTGTTGTTTAGGAGATACAAGCTAATTTTGTACGATGCATTATTTATTCTCGTAAAGTGTTTCCAATATTTACGTATTTGTCTTTACTCTGCAACACTGTATTTCCTAATAACATTGTATTCTTACATGTTCTTTCGAGAGAAAACTCTCCGGTGCGTTCTCTTTAGAGGCTACACGCTTAGACATACACGCAACACCAAAGCTTTTCGAGTTACAACGTGTTGTTTAGGAAAAACAGGATAATTTTGCACGATGCGGGATATCCTTAAAACGTGGTTTTCTGACAAATTTTGACGAAAGAAAGTTCTCCTGTGCGTTGTCTTTTGAGGCTACAGGTTTAGACGTACACGCTACACCAAATCTTTTCGAGTTACAACTTGTTGTTTAGGAGATACAAGCAAATTTTGTTCGATGCGTCATTTCTTCTTGTAAAGTGTGTCCAATATGTACTTAATTGTCTTTACTCTGCAACACTGTATTTCCTTATAACGTGATATTCTTACATATTCTTTCGAGGAAAAACTCTCCTGTGCGTTCTCTTTTGGGCTACACGCTTAGACATACACGCATCACCAAAGCTTTTCGAGTTACAACGTGTTGTTTAGGAAAAACAAGATAATTTCGCACAATGCAGGACTTCCTTAAAACGTGGTTTTCTGAAAAAATTTTGACCAAAGAAAATTCTCCTGTGGGTTCTCTTTTGATGCTACACGTTTAGATGTAAACACCACACCAAATCTTTTCGAGTTACAACGTGTTGTTTACACCAAAGCTTTTCGAGTTACAACGTGTTGTTTAGGAAAAACAAGATAATTTCGCACGATGCGGGATTTCCTTAAAACGTGGTTTTCTGACATATTTTGACGAAAGAAAATTCTCCTGTAGGTTCTCTTTTGAGGCTACACGTTTCAACGTACATGCCACACAAAATCTTTTCGCGTTACAACGTGTTGTTTAGGAAATACAAGCTAATTTTGTACGATGTATCATTCCTTCTCGTAAAGTGTTTCCAATATGTATGTATCTGTCTTTACTCTGCAACACTGTATGTCCTTATAACGTGGTATTCTTACATATTCTTTCGAGAGAATACTCTCTTGTGCGTTCTCTTTTGAGGCTACACGCTTCGACATACATGCAAAACCAAAGCTTTTCGAGTTACAACGTGTTGTTTAGGAAAAACCAGATAATTTCACATGATGCCGGATTTCCTTAAAACGTGGTTTTCTGAAAAAATATTGACGAAAGAAAATTCTCCTGTGGGTTCTCTTTTGAGGCTACACCTTTAGATGTAAACACCACACCAAATCCTTTCGAGTTACTACGTGTTGTTTAGGAGATACAAGCTAATTTTTTCCCATGCATTATTTCTTCTCGTAAAGTGTTTCAAATACGTACATAATTGTCTTTACTCTGTAACACTGTTTTTCCATATAACGTAGTATTCCTACATATTCTTTCGAGAGAAAACTCTCCTGTGCGTTCTCTTTTGAGGCTACATTCTTAGACATACACCCAATACCAAAGCTTTTTGAGTTACAACGTGTTGTTTAGGAAAAACAAGATAATTTCACACGATGTGGGATTTCCTTAAAACGTGGTTTTCTGACAAATTTTGACCAAAGAAAATTCTACTGTGGGTTCTCTTATAAGGCTACACTTTTAGACGTACACGCCACACCAAATCTTTTCGAGTTACGACGTGTTGTTTAGGAGAAACAAGCTAATTTTGTACGATGCAATATTTCGTCTGGTAAAGTGTTTCCAACACATATGTAATTGTCTTTATTCTGCAACACTGTATTTCCTTATAACTTGGTATTCTTACATATTCTTTCGAGAGAAAACTCTCCTGTGCATTCTCTTTTGAGGCTACACGCTTAGACTTACACGCTACACCAAAGCTTTTCGAGTTACAACTTGTTGTTTAGGAAAAACAAGATAATTTCGCACGATGCGGGATTACCTTAAAATGTGGTTTTCTGACAAATTTTGACGAAAGAAAATTCTCCAGTGTATTCTCTTTAGATGCTACACGTTTAGAGGTACATGCCACACCAAATCTTTTCGAGTTACAACGTGCTTTTTAGTAAATACAAGCTAATTTTGTACGATGCATTATTTCTTCTCGTAAAGTGTTTCCAATATGTATGCATCTGTCTTTACTCTGCAACACTGTATTTCCTTATAACGTGGTATTCTTTCATATTCTTTCTAGAGAAAACTCTCCTGTGCGTTCTCTTTTGAGGCTACACGCTTAGACATACACGCAGAACCAAAGCTATTTGAGTCACAACGTGTTGTTTAGGAAAAACAAGATAATTTCGCACGATGGGGGATTTCCTTAATACGTGGTTTTCTGACAAATTTTGACGAAAGTAAATTCTCCTGTGGGTTCTCTTTTGAGGCTACACGCCACACCAGATCTTTTCGAGTTACAACGCGTTGTTTAGGAGATACAAGCTAATTTTGTACGATGCGTTATTTCTTCTCGTAAAGTGTTTCCAATACTATTTGTCTTTACTCTGCAACACTGTATTTCCTTATAACGTGGTATTCTTATATATTCTTTCGAGAGAAAACTCTCCTGTGCTTTCTCTTTGAGCTGACACGTTTAGACATACACGCAACACCAAAGCTTTTCGAGTTAAAACGTGTTGTTAGGGAAACACAAGATAATTTTGCACGATGCGGGATTTCCTTAAAACGTGGTTTTCTGACAAATTTTGACGAAAGAAAATTCTCCTGTGGGTTCTCTTTTGAGGCTACACATTTCAACGTACACGCCACACCAAATCTTTTCGAGTTACAGCGTGTTGTTTAGGAAATACAAGCTAATTTTGTACGATGTATTATTCCTTCTCGTAAAGTGTTTCCAATACGTATGTATCTGTCTTTACTCTGCAACACTGTATTTCCTTATAACGTGGTATTCTTACATATTCTTTCGAGAGAATACTCTACTGTGCATTCTCTTTTGAGGCTACACGCTTAGACATACACGCAACACCAAAGCTTTTCGAGTTACAACGTGTTGTTTAGCAAAAACAAAATAATTTCGCACGATGCGGGATTTCCTTAAAACGTGGTTTTCTGAAAAAATTTTGATGAAAGAAAATACTCCTGTGGGTTCTCTTTTGAGGCTACACGTTTAGATGTAAACACCACATCAAATCCTTTTGAGTCACAACGTGTTGTTTAGGAGATACAAGCTAATTTTATACCATGCGTTATTTCTTCTCGTAAAGTGTTTCCAATACGTACATATTTGTCTTTACTCTGCAACACTGTATTTCCATATATCGTGGTTTTCTTACATATTCTTTCGAGAGAAACCTCTCCTGTGCGTTCTCTTTTGAGGCTACATGCTTAGACATACACGCAACACCAAAGCTTTTCGAGTTACAACGTGTTGTTTTGGAAAAACAAAATAATTTCTCACTATGCGGGATTTCCTTAAAACGTGGTTTTCTGAAAAATTTTGACGAAAGAAAATACTCCTGTGGGTTCTCTTTTGAGGCTACACGTTTAGACGTACACGCCACACGAAATCCTTTTGAGTCACAACGTGTTGTTTAGGAGATACAAGCTAATTTTGTAGATGCGTTATTTCTTCTCGTTAAGTGTTTCCAATACGTACATATTTGTCTTTACTCTGCAACACTGTATTTCCATATATCGTGGTTTTCTTACATATTCTTTCGAGAGAAACCTCTCCTGTGCGTTCTCTTTTGAGGCTACATGCTTAGACATACACGCAACACCAAAGCTTGTCGAGTTACAACGTGATGTTTTCGAAAAACAAAATAATTTCGCACGATGCGGGATTTCCTTAAAACGTGGTTGTCTGACAAATTTTGACGAAAGAAAATTCTCCTGTGGGTTCTCTTTTGAGGCTACATGTTTAGACGTACACGCCACATGAAATCTTTTCCAGTTACAACATGTTGTTTAGGAGATACAAGCTAATTTTGTAGATGCGTTATTTCTTCTCGTTAAGTGTTTCCAATACGTATGTATTTGTCTTTACTCTGCAACACTGTATTACCTTATAACGTGGTATTCTTACATATTCTTTCGAGAGAAAACTCTCCTGTGCATTCTCTTTAGAGGCCACACGTTTAGACATACACGCAACCCAAAAGCTTTTCGAGTTACAACGTGTTGTTTAGGAAAAACAAGATAATTTCGCATGATGCAGGATTTCCTTAAAACGTGGTTTTCTCAAAATATTTTGACGAAAGAAAATTCTCCTGTGGGTTCTCTTTTGAGGCTACACGTTTAGATGTAAACACCACACCAAACCTTTTCGAGTTACAACGTGTTGTTTAGGAGATACAAGCTAATTTTTTACCATGCGTTATTTCTTCTCATAAAGTGTTTCCAATATATACATATTGGTCTTTACTCTGCAACACTGTATTTCCAAATAACGTGGTATTCTTACATATTCTTTCGAGAGAAAACTCTCCTGTGCATTCTCTTCTGAGGCTACATGCTTAGACATACACGCAACACCAAAGCTTTTCGAGTAAGAACGTGTTGTTTAGGAATAACAAGATAATTTCGCACGATGAGGGATTTCCTTAAAACGTGGTTTTCTGACAAATTTTGACGAAAGAAAATTCTCCTGTGGGTTCCCTTTTGGGGCTACATGTTTAGACGTACACGCCACACCAAATCTTTTCGAGTTACAACGTGTTGTTTAGGAGATACAAGCTAATTTTGTACGATACATTATTTCTTCTCGTAAAGTGTTTCCAATAAGTACCTATTTGTCTTTACTCTGCAACACTGTATTTCCTTATAACGTGGTATTCTTACATATTCTTTCAAGAGAAAACTCTTCTGTGCGTTCTCTTCTGAGGCTACACGCTTAGACATACACGCAACACAAAAGCTTTTTGAGTTACAACGTGTTGTTTAGGAAAAACAAGATAATTTTGCACGATGCGGGATTTCCTTAAAAGGTGGTTTTCTGACAAATTTTGACGAAAGAAAATTCTCCTGTGGGTTCTTTTTTGAGGCTACACGTTTAGATGTAAACACGACACCAAATCTTTTCGAGTTTCAACGTGTTGTTGAGGAGGTACAAGCTAATTTTTTACCATGAGTTTTTTCCTCTCGTAAAGTGTTTCCATACGTACATATTTGTCTTTACTCTGCAACACTGTATTTCCATATAACGTGGTATTCTTATATATTCTTTCGAGAGAAAACTCCCCTGTGCGTTCTCTTTTGAGGCTACACGCTTAGACATACACGCAACACCAAAACTTTTCGAGGTACAAGGTATTGTTTAGGAAAAACAAGATAATTTCGCACGATGCGGGATTTCCATAAAACGTGGTTTTCTGGAAAATTTTGACGAAAGAAAATTCTCCTGTGGGTTCACTTTTGAGGCTACACGTTTATATGTAAACGCCACAACAAATCTTTTCGAGTTCCAACGTGTTGTTTAGGAGATACAAGCTAATTTTTTTACCATGCGAGAAGAAATACCGAATGTTGCAGAGTAAAGACAAATACATAAGTATTGGAAACACTTTATGAGAAGAAATAATGCATCGTACAAAATTAGCTTGTATCTCCTAAACAACACGTTGTAACTCGAAAAGAATTGGTGTGGCATGTATGTCTAAAGGTGTAGCCTCAGAAGAGATCCCATAGGAGAATTTTCTTTCATCAAAATTTTTCAGAAAATCACGTTTTAAGGAAATCCCGCATCGTGCGAAATTATCTTGTTTTTCCTAAACAACACGTTGTAACTCGAAGAGCTTTGGTGTTGCATGTATGTCTTAGTGTGTAGCCTCAAAAGGGAACACACAGGATAGTTTTCTCTCGAAAGAATATGTAAGAATACCACGAATAAGGAAATACAGTGTTGCAGAGTAAAGACAAATACGTACGTATAGGAAACACTTTACTAGAAGAATTAACGCGTCTTACAAAATAAGCATGTATCTCCTTAACAACACGTTGTAACTCGAAAAGATTTGGTGTGGCATGTATATCTAAACGTGTAGCCTCAAATGAGAACCCACAGGAGAATTTTCTTTCGTCAAAATTTTTCAGAAAACCACGTTTTAAGGAAATCCCGCATCATGCCAAATCATCTTCTTTTTCCTAAACAACATGTTTTAACTCGAAAAGCTTTGGTGTTGCGTGTAGGTCTAAGCGTGGAACCTCAAAAGAGAAGGCACAGGAGAGTTTTCTCTCGAAAGAACACGTAAGAATTCAACGTTATAAGGAAATACAGTGTTGAAGAGTAAAGACAAATACATATGTATTGGAAACACTTTGCAAGAAGAAATAACGCATCGTACAAAATTAGCTTGTATCTCCTAAACAACACGTTGTAACTCGAAAAGATTTGGTGTGACGTGTACGTCTAAACGTGTAGCCTCAAAAGAGAACCGACAGGAGAATTTTCTTTCATCAAAATTTGTCAGAAACCACGTTTTAAGGAAATCTCGCATCGTACGAAACTATCTTGTTTTCCCTAAACAACACGTTGTAACTCGAAAAGCTCTGGCGTTATGTGTATGTCTAAGCATGTAGCCTCAAAGGAGAACGCACAGGAGAGTTTTCTCTCAAAAGAATATGTAAGAATACCAAGTTATAAGGAAATACAGTGTTGCAGAGTAAAGACAAACACGTACGTATTGGAAACACTTTACGAGAAGAATTAAAGCACAGTACAAAATTAGCTTGTATTTCCTAAACAACACGTTGTAACTCGAAAAGATTTGGTGTGGCGTGTACGTCTAAACGTGTACCCTCAAAAGAGAACCCACAGGAGAATTTTCTTTCGTTAAAATTTTTCAGAAAACCACGTTTTAAGGAAATCCCGCATGGTGCCAAATCATCTTCTTTTTCCTAAACAACATGTTGTAACTCGAAAAGCTTTGGTGTTGCCTGTATGTCTAAGCGTGGAGCCTCAAAAGAGAACGCACAGGAGAGTTTTCTCTCGAAAGAATATGTAAGAATACCACGTTATAAAGAAATACAATTTTGCAGAGTAAAGGCAATTAAGTACATATTGGAATCACTTTACGAGAAGTAATAACGCATCGTACAAAATAGCTTGTATCTCCTAAACAACACGTTGTAACTCGAAAAGATTTGGTGTGACGTGTACGTCTAAACGTGTAGCCCCAAAAGAGAACCCACAGGAGAATTTTCTTTCATCAAAATTTGTCAGAAACCACGTTTTATGGAAATCTCGCATCGAGCGAAATTATCTATTTTTTCCTAAACAACACGTTTTAACTCGAAAAGCTCTGGTGTTGCGTGTTTGTCTAAGCATGTAGCCTCAAAAGAGAACACACAGGAGAGTTTCTCTCGAAAGAATATGTAAGAATACCACGTTATAAGGAAATACAGTGTTGCAGAGTAAAGAGAAACACGTACGTATTGGAAACACTTTACGAGAATAATTAATGCATAGTACAAAATTAGGTTGTATCTCCTAAACAACAAGTTGTAACTCGAAACTTTTGGTGTGGTGTGTACGTCTAAACGTGTAGCCTCAAAAGAGAACCCACAGGAGAATTTTCTTTCTTCAAAATTTTTCAGAAAACCACGTTTTAAGGAAATTCCGCATCGTGCGAAATCACCTTCTTTTTCCTAAACAACATGTTGTAACTAGAAAAGCATTGGTGTTGCGTGTATGTGTAAGCGTGGAGCCTCAAAAGAGAAGGCACAGGAGAGTTTTCTCTTGAGAGAATATGTAAGAATACCACGTTATAAGGAAATACAATTTTGCAGAGTAAAGACAAATAAGTACATATTGGAAACACTTTAGGAGAAGAATTAACGCATCGTACAAAATTAGCTTGTATCTCCAAAACAACACATTGTAACTCGAAAAGATTTGGTGTTGCGTGTTCATTTAAACATGTAGCCTCAAAAGAGAACCCACAGGAGAATTTTCTTTCTTCAAAATTTGTCAGAAAACCACGTTTTAAGGAAATCCCGTATCGTGCGAAATCATCTTCTTTTTGCTAAACAAAACGTTATACCTCGAAAAGCTTTGGTGTTGCGTGTATGTGTAAGCATGGAGCCTCTAAAGAGAACGCACAGGAGAGTTTTCTCTCGAAAGAACATGTAAGAATACAACGTTATAAGGAAATACAGTGTTGCAGAGTAAAGACAAATACGTAAGTATTGGAAAAATTTACGAGAAGAAATATTGCATCGTACAAAATTTGCTTGTATCTCCTAAACAACATGTGGTAATTCGAAAGGATTTGGTGTGGTGTGTACGTCTAAACGTGTAGCCTCAAAAGAGAAAGCACAGGAGAATTTTCTTTCTTCAAAATTTGTCAGAAAACCACGTTTTAAGGAAATCCCACATCGTGCGAAATTATCTTGTTTTTCATAAACAACACGTTGTACCTCGAAAAGCTTTGGTGTTGCCTGTATATCTAAGTGTGTAGCCTCAAAAGGGAACGCACAGGATAGATTTCTCTCGAAAGAATATGTAAGAATACCACGTTATAAGGAAATACAGTGTGGCAGAGTAAAGACAAATACTTACATATTGGAAAAACTTTACGAGAAGAATTAACGCATAGTACAAAATTAGCTTGAATCTCCTAAACAACACATTGTTACTCGAAAAGATTTGCTGTAGCGTGCACGTCTAAACGTGTAGCCTCAAAAGAGAACCCACAGGAGAATTTTCTTTCGTCAAAATTTTTCAGAAATCCACGTTTTAAGGAAATCCCGCATTGTGCGAAATCATCTTTTTCCTAAACAACATGTTGTAACTCGAAAAGCTTAGGTGTTGCGTGTATGTCTAAGTGTGGAGCCTGAAAAGAGAAGGCACAGAAGAGTTTTCTCTCGAAAGAATATGTAAGAATACCACATTATAAGGAAATACAATTTTGCAGAGTAAAGACAAATAAGTATAAATTGGAAATATTTTACGGGAAGAAATAACGCATCGTATAAAATTAGCTTGTATCTCCTAAACAACACGTTGTAACTCGAAAAGATTTGGTGTGAGGTGTACGTCTAAACGTGTAGCCTCAAAAGAGAACCCACAGGAGAATTTTCTTTCATCAAAATTTGTCAGAAACCACGTTTTAAGGAAATCTCGCATCGTGCGAAATTATCTTATTTTTCCTAAACAACACATTGTAACTCGAAAACCTTTGCTGTTGCGTGTATGTCTAAGCATGTAGCCTCAAAAGAGAACACCCAGGAGAGTTTTCTCTCGAAAGAATATGTAAGAATACTACGTTATAAGGAAATACAGTGTTGCAGAGTAAAGACAAATACGTACGTATTGGAAACACTTTAAGAGAAGAAATAACGTGTCGTACAAAATTAGCTTGTATCTCCTAAACAACACGTTGGAACTCGAAAAGATTTGGTGAGGCTCGTACGTCTACACGTGCAGCCTCAAAAGAGAACCCACAGGAGAATTTTCTTTCTTCAAAATTTGTCAGAAAACCATGTTTTAAGGAAATCCCGCATCGTGCGAAATTATCTTGTTTTTCATAAACAACACGTTGTACCTCGAAAAGCTTTGGTGTTGCCTGTATATCTAAGTGTGTAGCCTCAAAAGTGAACGCACAGGATAGTTTTCTCTCGAAAGAATATGTAAGAATACCACGTTATAAGGAAATACAGTGTTGCAGAGTAAAGACAAATACTTACATATTGGAAAAACTTTACGAGAAGAATTAACGCATAGTACAAAATTAGCTTGAATCTCCTAAACAACACATTGTTACTCGAAAAGATTTGCTGTAGCGTGTACATCTAAACGTGTAGCCTCAAAAGAGAACCCACAGGAGAATTTTCTTTCGTCAAAATTTTTCAGAAAACCACGTTTTAAGGAAATCCCGCATTGTGCGAAATCATCTTTTTCCTAAACAACATGTTGTAACTCGAAAAGCTTTGGTGTTGCGTGTATGTCTAAGTGTGGAGCCTAAAAAGAGAAGGCACAGAAGAGTTTTCTCTCGAAAGAATATGTAAGAATACCACATTATAAGGAAATACAATTTTGCAGAGTAAAGACAAATAAGTACAAATTGGAAATATTTTACGGGAAGAAATAACGCATCGTACAAAGTTAGCTTGTATCTCCTACACAACACGTTGTAACTCGAAAAGATTTGGTGTGAGGTGTACGTCTAAACGTGTAGCCTCAAAAGAGAACCCACAGGAGAATTTTCTTTCATCAAAATTTGTCAGAAACCACGTTTTAAGGAAATCTCGCATCGTGCGAAATTATCTTATTTTTCCTAAACAACACATTGTAACTCGAAAACCTTTGCTGTTGCGTGTATGCCTAAGCATGTAGCCTCAAAAGAGAACACCCAGGAGAGTTTTCTCTCGAAAGAATATGTAAGAATACTACGTTATAAGGAAATACAGTGTTGCAGAGTAAAGACAAATACGTACGTATTGGAAACACTTTAAGAGAAGAAATAACGTGTCGTACAAAATTAGCTTGTATCTCCTAAACAACACGTTGGAACTCAAAAAGATTTGGTGAGGCTCGTACGTCTACACGTGCAGCCTCAAAAGAGAACCCACAGGAGAATTTTCTTTCTTCAAAATTTGTCAGAAACCATGTTTTAAGGAAATCCCGCATCGTGCGAAATTATCTTGTTTTTCATAAACAACACGTTGTACCTCGAAAAGCTTTGGTGTTGCCTGTATATCTAAGTGTGTAGCCTCAAAAGGGAACACACAGGATAGTTTTCTCTCGAAAGAATATGTAAGAATACCACGTTATAAGGAAATACAGTGTTGCAGAGTAAAGACAAATACTTACATATTGGAAAAACTTTACGAGAAGAATTAACGCATAGTACAAAATTAGCTTGAATCTCCTAAACAACACATTGTTACTTGAAAAGATTTGCTGTAGCGTGTACGTCTAAACGTGTAGCCTCAAAAGAGAACCCACAGGAAAATTTTCTTTCGTCAAAATTTTTCAGAAAACCACGTTTTAAGGAAATCCCGCATCGTGCGAAATCATCTTTTTCCTAAACAACATGTTGTAACTCGAAAAGCTTTGGTGTTGCGTGTATGTCTAAGTGTGGAGCCTGAAAAGAGAAGGCACAGAAGAGTTTTCTCTCGAAAGAATATGTAAGATTACCACATTGTAAGGAAATAAAATTTTGCAGAGTAAAGGCAAATAAGTACAAATTGGAAATATTTTACGGGATGAAATAACGCATCGTACAAAATTAGCTTGTATCTCCTACACAACACGTTGTAACTCGAAAAGATTTGGTGTGAGGTGTATGTCTAAACGTGTAGCCTCAAAAGAGAACCGACAGGAGAATTTTCTTTCATCAAAATTTGTCAGAAACCACGTTTTAAGGAAATCTCGCATCGTGCGAAATTATCTTATTTTTCCTAAACAACACATTGTAACTCGAAAACCTTTGCTGTTGCGTGTATGCCTAAGCATGT
Organism: Apodemus sylvaticus; assembly: GCF_947179515.1. Lineage (NCBI taxonomy): Eukaryota > Metazoa > Chordata > Mammalia > Rodentia > Muridae > Apodemus > Apodemus sylvaticus. Next base: position 2,201,847 of record NW_026263027.1, read on the forward strand.
AGCCTCAAAAGAGAACACCCAGGAGAGTTTTCTCTCGAAAGAATATGTAAGAATACTACGTTATAAGGAAATACAGTGTTGCAGAGTAAAGACAAATACGTACGTATTGGAAACACTTTAAGAGAAGAAATAACGTGTCGTACAAAATTAGCTTGTATCTCCTAAACAACACGTTGGAACTCGAAAAGATTTGGTGAGGCTCGTACGTCTACACGTGTAGCCTCAAAAGAGAACCCACAGGAGAACTTTCTTTCGTCAAAATTTGTCAGAAAACCACGTTTTAAGGAAATCCCGCATCGTGCAATATTATCTTGTTTTTCCTAAACAACACGTTGTAACTCGAAAAGCTTTGGTGTTGCGTGTATGTCTAAGCGTGTAGCCTCTAAAGAGAACGCACAGGAGAGTTTTCTCTCGAAAGAACATGTAAGAATACAACGTTATAAGAAAATACAGTTTTGCAGTGTATAGACAAATACGTATGTATTGGAAACTCTTTACGAGAAGAAATAATGCATCTTACAAAATTATCTTGTATCTCCTAAACAACACGTGGTATCTCGAAAGGATTTGGTGTGGTGTGTACGTCTAAACGTGTAGCCTCAAAAGAGAACCCACAGGAGAATTTTCTTTCGTCAAAATTTGTCAGAAAACCACGATTTAAGGAAATCCCGCAAGGTGCAATATTATCTTCTTTTTCGTAAACAACACGTTGTAACTCGAAACGCTTTGGTGTTGCCTGTATGTCTAAGTGTGTAGCCTCAAAAGGGAATGCCCAGGATAGTTTTCTCTAGTAAGAATACCTAAGAATACCACATTATAATGAAATACAGTATTGCAGAGTAAAGACAAATACGTACCAATTGGAATCACTTAATGAGAAGAATTAACGCATCGAACAAAATTAGCTTGTATCTCCTAAACAACACATTGTAACTCGAAAAGATTTGATGTGGCGTGTACGTCTAAACGTGTAGCCTCAAAAGAGAACCCACAGGAGAATTTTCTTTCGTTAAAATTTTTCAGAAAACCACGTATTAAGGAAATCCCGCATCGTGCGAAATCATCTTCTTTTTCCTAAACAACATGTTGTAACTCGAAAAGCTTTAGTGTTGCGTGTATGTCTAAGCGTGGAGCCTCAATAGAGAAGGCACAGGAGAGTTTTCTTTCAAAAGAATAGGTAAGAATACCACGTTATAAGGAAATACAGTGTTGTAGAGTCAACAAAAATACATATGTATTGGAAACACTTTAAGAGAAGAAGTAACGCATCATACAAAATTAGCTTGTTTCTCCTAAACAACACGTTATAACTCGAAAAGATTTGGTGTGACGTGTACGTCTAAACGTGTAGCCTCAAAAGAGAACCCACAGGAGAATTTTCTTTCATCAAAATTTGTGTGAAACCACGTTTTAAGAAAATCTCGCATCGTGCGAAATTATCTTGTTTTTCCAAACAACACGTTGTAAATCGAAAAGCTTTGGGGGTTGCGTGTATTTCTAAGCGTGTAGCCTCAAAAGAGAACGCACAGAAAAGTTTTCTCTCGAAAGAATATGTAGGAATACCACGTTATAAGGAAATACGGTGTGGCAGAGTAAAGACAACTAAGTACGTATTGGAAACACTTTAAGAGAAGAAATAACGCATCGTACAAAATTAGCTTGTATCTCCTAAACAACACGTTGTAACTCGAAAAGATTTGGTGTGGCTCATACCTCTACACGTGTAGCCTCAAAAGAGAACCCACAGGAAAACTTTTTTCGTCAAAATTTTTCAGAAAACCACGTTTTATGGAAATCTCGCATCGTGCGAAATAATCTTGTTTTTCCTAAACAACACGTTGTAACTCGAAAAGCCTTGGTGTTGTGTGTATGTCTAAGCGTGTAGCCTCAAAAGAGAATGCACAGGAGAGTTTTTCCTCGAAAGAATATGTAAGAATACCACGTTATAAGGAAATACAGTGTTGCAGAGAAAGACAAATACGTACGTTTTGGCAACACTTTACGAGAAGAAATAACACATCATACAAAATTAGCTTGTATCTCCTAAACAACACGTGGTAACTCGAAAGGATTTGGTGTGGCGTGCACGTCTAAACGTGTAGCCTCAAAAGAGAACCCACAGGAGAATTTTCTTTGGTCAAAATTTGTCAGAAAACCACGTTTTAAGGAAATCCCACATCGTGCGAAAGTATCTTTTTATTCATAAACAACACGTTGTAACTCGAAAAGCTTTGGTGTTGCCTGTATGTCTAAGTGTGTAGCTTCAAAAGGGAACGCACAGGATAGTTTTCTCTCGAAAGAATATGTAAGAATACCACGTTATAAGGAAATACAGTGTTGAAGAGTAAAGACAAATACTTACGTATTGGAAACACCTTACGAGAAGAATTAACGCATCTTACAAAATTAGCTTGTATCTCCTAAACAACAGGTTGTAACTCGAAAAGATTTGGTGTGGCGTGTACGTCTAAACATGTAGCCTCAAAAGAGAACCCACAGGAGAATTTTCTTTCGTCAAAATTTTTCAGAAAACTACGTTTTAATGAAATCCCGCATCGTGCGATATCATCTTCTTTTTCCTAAACAACATGTTGTAACTCGAAAAGCTTTCGTGTTGCGTGTATGTGTAAGCATGGAGCCTCAAAAGAGAAGGCACAGGAGGGTTTTCTCTCGAAAGAATATGTAAGAATACCACTTTATTAGGAAATACAATTTTGCAGAGTAAAAACAAATAAGTATATATTGGGAACACTTTACGAGAAGAAATAAGGCATCGAACAAAATTAGCTTGTATCTCCTAAACAACACGTGGTAACTCGAAAAGTTTTGGTTTGGCGTGTACGTCTAAACGTGTAGCCTCAAAAGAGAACACAAAGGGGAATTTTCTTTCGTCAAAATTTGTCAGAAAACCACGTTTTAAGGAAATCCCGCATCCTCCGAAATTATCTTGTTTTTCCTAAACAACACGTTGTAACTCGAAAAGCTTTGGTGTTGCGTGTATGTCTAAGCGTGTAGCTTCAAAAGAGAATGAACAGGAGAGTTTTCTCTCGAAAGAACATGTAAGAATACAACGTTATAAGGAAATACAGTGTTGCAAAGTAAAGACAAAAAGTACATATTGGAAACACTTTACGAGAAGAAATTACGCATCATACAATATTAGCTTGTATCTCCTAAACAACAAGTGGAAACTCGAAAACATTTGGTTTGGCATGTACGTCTAAAAGTGAAGCCTCAAAAGAGAAACCACTGGAGAATTTTCTTTCTTCAAAATTTGTCAGAAAACCACGTTTTAACGAAATCCCACATCCTACAAAATTATCTTGTTTTCCTAAACAACAAGTTGTAACTCGAAAATCTTTGGTGTTGCGTGTATGTCTAAGTGTGTAGCCTCAAAAGGGAATGCACAGGAGAGTTTTTTCTCTCGAAAGAATATGTAAGAATACCACGTTATAAGGAAATACAGTGTTGCAGAGAGAAGACAAATACGTACATATTGGAAACACTTTAAGAGCAGAAATAAAACATTGTACAAAATTGGCTTGTATCTCCTAAACAACACGTTGTAACTCGAAAAGATTTCGTGTGACATGTACGTCTAAACATGTAGCCTCAAAAGAGAACCGACAGTAGAATTTTCTTACATCAAAATTTGTCAGAAACCACGTTTTAACGAAATCTCGCATCGTGCGAAATTATCTAGTTTTTCCTAAACAACACGTTGTAACTCGAAAATCTTCTGTGTTGCGTGTATGGCTAAGCGTGTAGACTCAAAGGAGAACGCACAGGAGAGTTTTCTCTCGAAAGAATATGTAAGAATACCACGTTATAAGGAAATACAGTGTTGCAGAGTAAAGACAAAAACGTATGTATTGGAAACACTTTACAAGAAGAAATAACGCATCATACTAAATTAGCTTGTATCTCCTAAACAACAGGTTGTAACTCGAAAGGATTTGGTGTGGCATGTACGTCTAAACGTGTAGCCTCAAAAGAGAACCGACAGGAGAATTTTCTATCGTCAAAATATGTGAGAAAACCACGTTTTAAGGAAATACCTCATCGTGCAAAATTATCTTCTTTTTCCTAAACAACAAGTTGTAACTCGAAAAGTTTTGGTGTTGCGTGTATGTCTAAGCGCGTAGCCTCAAAAGAGAACGCAAAGGAGAGTATTTTCTCGATAGAATTTGTAAGAATACCACGTTATAAGGAAATACAGTGTTGCAGAGTAAAGACAAATACGTACGTATTGGAAACACTTTACGAGAAGAAATAACGCATTGTACAAAATTAGCTTGTATCTCCTAAACAACACGTTGTAACTCGAAAAGATTTGATGTGGCGTGTACGTCTAAACGTGTAGCCTCAAAAGAGAACCCACAGGAGAATTTTCTTTGGTCAAATTTGTCAGAAAACTACGTATTAAGGAAATCCTGCATCGTGCGAAATTATCTTGTTTTTCCTAAACAACACGTTGTAACTCGAAAAGCTGTTGTGTTGCGTGTATGTCTCAGTGTATAGCCTCAAAAGAGAACACACAGGAGAGTTTTCTCTCGAAAGAATATGTAAGAATACCACGTTATAAGGAAATACAGTGTTGCAGAGTAAAGACAAATACGTAAGTATTGGAAACCCTTAAACTTTAAGAGATGAAATAAAGCATCGTACAAAATTAGCTCGTATCTCCTAAACAACACGTTGTAACTTGAAATGACTTGGTGTGGAGTGTACGTCTAAACGTGTAGCCTCACAAGAGAACCCATAGGAGAATTTTCTTTCGTCAAAATTTTCAGAAAACCACGTTTTAAGGAAATCCTGCATCGTGCAAAATTATCGTGAGAGAGTATCTTGTTTTTCCTAAACAACACGTTGTAATTCGAAAAGCTTTGGTGCTGCGTGTATGTCTAAGCGTGTAGCCTCAAAAGAGAACGCACAGGAGAGTTTTCTCTCGAAAGAATATGTAAGAATACCACGTTATAAGGAAATACAGTGTTGCAGAGTAAAGACAAATACGTACTTATTGGAAACACTTTATGAGAAGAAATAACGCATTGTAAAAAATTAGTTTGTATCTCCTAAACAACACGTTGTAACTCGAAAACATTTGGTGTGGCGTGTACGTCTAAATGTGTAGCCTCAAAAGAAAACCCACAGGAGAATTTTCTTTGGTAAAAATTTGTCAGAAAACCACGTATTAAGGAAATCCCGCATCGTGCGAAATTATCTTGTTTTTCCTAAACAACGCGTTGTAACTCGAAAAGCTTTGGTGTTGCGTGTATGTCTAAGCATGTAGCCTCAAAAGAGAACACACAGAAGAGTTTTCTCTCAAAAGAATATGTAAGAATACCACGTTATAAGGAAGTACAATGTTGCAGAATAAAGACAAATACTTACGTATTGGAAACCCTTAAAATTAGCGAGATGAAATAAAGCATCATACAAAATTAGCTTGTATCTCCTAAACAACACGTTGTAACTCGAAAAGATTTGGTGTGGCGTGTACGTCTAAACGTGTAGCCTCAAACGAGAACCACAGGACAATTTTTTTTCGTCATAATTTGTCAGAAAACCACGTTTTAAGGAAATCCCGCACCGTGAGAAATTATCTTGTTCTTCCTAAACAACACGTTGTAATTCGAAAAGCTTTGGTGTTGCGTGTATGTGTAAGCATGTAGCCTCAAAAGAGAACACCCAGGAGAGTTTTCTCTCGAAAGAATATGTAAGAATACTACGTTATAAGGAAATACAGTGTTGCAGAGTAAAGACAAATACGTACGTATTGGAAACACTTTAAGAGAAGAAATAACGTGTCGTACAAAATTAGCTTGTATCTCCTAAACAACACGTTGGAACTCGAAAAGATTTGGTGAGACTCGTACGTCTACACGTGTAGCCTCAAAAGAGAACCCACAGGAGAACTTTCTTTCGTCAAAATTTGTCAGAAAACCACGTTTTAAGGAAATCCCGCATCGTGCAATATTATCTTGTTTTTCCTAAACAACACGTTGTAACTCGAAAAGCTTTGGTGTTGCGTGTATGTCTAAGCGTGTAGCCTCTAAAGAGAATGCACAGGAGAGTTTTCTCTCGAAAGAACATGTAAGAATACAACGTTATAAGAAAATACAGTTTTGCAGTGTAAAGACAAATACGTATGTATTGGAAACACTTTACGAGAAGAAATAATGCATCTTACAAAATTATCTTGTATCTCCTAAACAACACGTGGTATCTTGAAAGGATTTGGTGTGGTGTGTACGTCTAAACGTGTAGCCTCAAAAGAGAACCCACAGGAGAATTTTCTTTCGTCAAAATTTGTCAGAAAACCACGATTTAAGGAAATCCCGCAAGGTGCAATATTATCTTCTTTTTCGTAAACAACACGTTGTAACTCGAAACGCTTTGGTGTTGCCTGTATGTCTAAGTGTGTAGCCTCAAAAGGGAATGCCCAGGATAGTTTTCTCTAGTAAGAATACCTAAGAATACCACATTATAATGAAATACAGTATTGCAGAGTAAAGACAAATACGTACCAATTGGAATCACTTAATGAGAAGAATTAACGCATCGAACAAAATTAGCTTGTATCTCCTAAACAACACATTGTAACTCGAAAAGATTTGATGTGGCGTGTACGTCTAAACGTGTAGCCTCAAAAGAGAACCCACAGGAGAATTTTCTTTCGTTAAAATTTTTCAGAAAACCACGTATTAAGGAAATCCCGCATCGTGCGAAATCATCTTCTTTTTCCTAAACAACATGTTGTAACTCGAAAAGCTTTAGTGTTGCGTGTATGTCTAAGCGTGGAGCCTCAATAGAGAAGGCACAGGAGAGTTTTCTTTCAAAAGAATAGGTAAGAATACCACGTTATAAGGAAATACAGTGTTGTAGAGTCAACAAAAATACATATGTATTGGACACACTTTAGGAGAAGAAGTAACGCATCATACAAAATTAGCTTGTATCTCCTAAACAACACGTTGTAACTCGAAAAGCTTTGGTGTTGCGTGTATGTCTAAGCATGTAGCCTCAAAAGAGAACACACAGAAGAGTTTTCTCTCAAAAGAATATGTAAGAATACCACGTTATAAGGAAGTACAATGTTGCAGAATAAAGACAAATACTTACGTATTGGAAACCCTTAAAATTAGCGAGATGAAATAAAGCATCATACAAAATTATCTTGTATCTCCTAAACAACACGTCGTATCTCGAAAGGATTTGGTGTGGTGTGTACGTCTAAACGTGTAGCCTCAAAAGAGAACCCACAGGAGAATTTTCTTTCGTCAAAATTTGTCAGAAAACCACGATTTAAGGAAATCCCGCAAGGTGCAATATTATCTTCTTTTTCGTAAACAACACGTTGTAACTCGAAACGCTTTGGTGTTGCCTGTATGTCTAAGTGTGTAGCCTCAAAAGGGAATGCCCAGGATAGTTTTCTCTAGTAAGAATACCTAAGAATACCACATTATAGTGAAATACAGTATTGCAGAGTAAAGACAAATACATACGTATTGGAATCACTTAATGAGAAGAATTAACGCATCGAACAAAATTAGCTTGTATCTCCTAAACAACACATTGTAACTCGAAAAGATTTGATGTGGCGTGTACGTCTAAACGTGTAGCCTCAAAAGAGAACCCACAGGAGAATTTTCTTTCGTTAAAATTTTTCAGAAAACCACGTATTAAGGAAATCCCGCATCGTGCGAAATCATCTTCTTTTTCCTAAACAACATGTTGTAACTCGAAAAGCTTTAGTGTTGCGTGTATGTCTAAGCGTGGAGCCTCAATAGAGAAGGCACAGGAGAGTTTTCTTTCAAAAGAATAGGTAAGAATACCACGTTATAAGGAAATACAGTGTTGTAGAGTCAACAAAAATACATATGTATTGGAAACACTTTAGGAGAAGAAGTAACGCATCATACAAAATTAGCTTGTATCTCCTAAACAACACGTTATAACTCGAAAAGATTTGGTGTGACGTGTACGTCTAAACGTGTAGCCTCAAAAGAGAACCCACAGGAGAATTTTCTTTCATCAAAATTTGTGTGAAACCACGTTTTAAGAAAATCTCGCATCGTGCGAAATTATCTTGTTTTTCCAAACAACACGTTGTAAATCGAAAAGCTTTGGGGTTGCGTGTATTTCTAAGCGTGTAGCCTCAAAAGAGAACGCACAGAAAAGTTTTCTCTCGAAAGAATATGTAGGAATACCACGTTATAAGGAAATACGGTGTGGCAGAGTAAAGACAACTAAGTACGTATTGGAAACACTTTAAGAGAAGAAATAACGCATTGTACAAAATTAGCTTGTATCTCCTAAACAACACGTTGTAACTCGAAAAGATTTGGTGTGGCTCGTACCTCTACACGTGTAGCCTCAAAAGAGAACCCACAGGAAAACTTTTTTCGTCAAAATTTTTCAGAAAACCACGTTTTATGGAAATCTCGCATCGTGCGAAATAATCTTGTTTTTCGTAAACAACACGTTGTAACTCGAAAAGCCTTGGTGTTGTGTGTATGTCTAAGCGTGTAGCCTCAAAAGAGAATGCACAGGAGAGTTTTTCCTCGAAAGAATATGTAAGAATACCACGTTATAAGGAAATACAGTGTTGCAGAGAAAGACAAATACGTACGTTTTGGCAACACTTTACGAGAAGAAATAACACATCATACAAAATTAGCTTGTATCTCCTAAACAACACGTGGTAACTCGAAAGGATTTGGTGTGGCGTGCACGTCTATACGTTTAGCGTCAAAAGAGAACCCACAGGAGAATATTCTTTTGTCAAAATTTGTCAGAAAACCACGTTTTAAGGAAATCCCACATCGTGCGAAATTATCTTTTTATTCATAAACAACACGTTGTAACTCGAAAAGCTTTGGTGTTGCCTGTATGTCTAAGTGTGTAGCCTCAAAAGGGAACGCACAGGATAGTTTTCTCTCGAAAGAATATGTAAGAATACCACGTTATAAGGAAATACAGTGTTGAAGAGTAAAGACAAATACTTACGTATTGGAAACACCTTACGAGAAGAATTAACGCATCTTACAAAATTAGCTTGTATCTCCTAAACAACAGGTTGTAACTCGAAAAGATTTGGTGTGGCGTGTACGTCTAAACGTGTAGCCTCAAAAGAGAACCCACAGGAGAATTTTCTTTCGTCAAAATTTTTCAGAAAACTACGTTTTAATGAAATCCCGCATCGTGCGATATCATCTTCTTTTTCCTAAACAACATGTTGTAACTCGAAAAGCTTTCGTGTTGCGTGTATGTGTAAGCATGGAGCCTCAAAAGAGAAGGCACAGGAGGATTTTCTCTCGAAAGAATATGTAAGAATACCACTTTATTAGGAAATACAATTTTGCAGAGTAAAAACAAATAAGTATATATTGGGAACACTTTACGAGAAGAAATAAGGCATCGAACAAAATTAGCTTGTATCTCCTAAACAACACGTGGTAACTCGAAAAGTTTTGGTTTGGCGTGTACGTCTAAACGTGTAGCCTCAAAAGAGAACACAAAGGGGAATTTTCTTTCGTCAAAATTTGTCAGAAAACCACGTTTTAAGGAAATACCGCATCCTCCGAAATTATCTTGTTTTTCCTAAACAACACGTTGTAACTCGAAAAGCTTTGGTGTTGCGTGTATGTCTAAGCGTGTAGCTTCAAAAGAGAATGAACAGGAGAGTTTTCTCTCGAAAGAACATGTAAGAATACAACGTTATAAGGAAATACAGTGTTGCAAAGTAAAGACAAAAAGTACATATTGGAAACACTTTACGAGAAGAAATTACGCATCATACAATATTAGCTTGTATCTCCTAAACAACAAGTGGAAACTCGAAAACATTTGGTTTGGCATGTACGTCTAAAAGTGAAGCCTCAAAAGAGAAACCACTGGAGAATTTTCTTTCTTCAAAATTTGTCAGAAAACCACGTTTTAACGAAATCCCACATCCTACAAAATTATCTTGTTTTCCTAAACAACAAGTTGTAACTCGAAAATCTTTGGTGTTGCGTGTATGTCTAAGTGTGTAGCCTCAAAAGGGAATGCACAGGAGAGTTTTTTCTCTCGAAAGAATATGTAAGAATACCACGTTATAAGGAAATACAGTGTTGCAGAGAGAAGACAAATACGTACATATTGGAAACACTTTAAGAGCAGAAATAAAACATTGTACAAAATTGGCTTGTATCTCCTAAACAACACGTTGTAACTCGAAAAGATTTCGTGTGACATGTACGTCTAAACATGTAGCCTCAAAAGAGAACCGACAGTAGAATTTTCTTACATCAAAATTTGTCAGAAACCACGTTTTAACGAAATCTCGCATCGTGCGAAATTATCTAGTTTTTCCTAAACAACACGTTGTAACTCGAAAATCTTCTGTGTTGCGTGTATGGCTAAGCGTGTAGACTCAAAGGAGAACGCACAGGAGAGTTTTCTCTCGAAAGAATATGTAAGAATACCACGTTATAAGGAAATACAGTGTTGCAGAGTAAAGACAAAAACGTATGTATTGGAAACACTTTACAAGAAGAAATAACGCATCATACTAAATTAGCTTGTATCTCCTAAACAACAGGTTGTAACTCGAAAGGATTTGGTGTGGCATGTACGTCTAAACGTGTAGCCTCAAAAGAGAACCGACAGGAGAATTTTCTATCGTCAAAATATGTGAGAAAACCACGTTTTAAGGAAATCCCTCATCGTGCAAAATTATCTTCTTTTTCCTAAACAACAAGTTGTAACTCGAAAAGTTTTGGTGTTGCGTGTATGTCTAAGCGCGTAGCCTCAAAAGAGAACGCAAAGGAGAGTATTTTCTCGATAGAATTTGTAAGAATACCACGTTATAAGGAAATACAGTGTTGCAGAGTAAAGACAAATACGTACGTATTGGAAACACTTTACGAGAAGAAATAACGCATTGTACAAAATTAGCTTGTATCTCCTAAACAACACGTTGTAACTCGAAAAGATTTGATGTGGCGTGTACGTCTAAACGTGTAGCCTCAAAAGAGAACCCACAGGAGAATTTTCTTTGGTCAAATTTGTCAGAAAACTACGTATTAAGGAAATCCTGCATCGTGCGAAATTATCTTGTTTTTCCTAAACAACACGTTGTAACTCGAAAAGCTGTTGTGTTGCGTGTATGTCTCAGTGTATAGCCTCAAAAGAGAACACACAGGAGAGTTTTCTCTCGAAAGAATATGTAAGAATACCACGTTATAAGGAAATACAGTGTTGCAGAGTAAAGACAAATACGTAAGTATTGGAAACCCTTAAACTTTAAGAGATGAAATAAAGCATCGTACAAAATTAGCTCGTATCTCCTAAACAACACGTTGTAACTTGAAATGACTTGGTGTGGAGTGTACGTCTAAACGTGTAGCCTCAAAAGAGAACCCATAGGAGAATTTTCTTTCGTCAAAATTTTCAGAAAACCACGTTTTAAGGAAATCCTGCATCGTGCAAAATTATCGTGAGAGAGTATCTTGTTTTTCCTAAACAACACGTTGTAATTCGAAAAGCTTTGGTGCTGCGTGTATGTCTAAGCGTGTAGCCTCAAAAGAGAACGCACAGGAGAGTTTTCTCTCGAAAGAATATGTAAGAATACCACGTTATAAGGAAATACAGTGTTGCAGAGTAAAGACAAATACGTACTTATTGGAAACACTTTATGAGAAGAAATAACGCATTGTAAAAAATTAGTTTGTATCTCCTAAACAACACGTTGTAACTCGAAAACATTTGGTGTGGCGTGTACGTCTAAATGTGTAGCCTCAAAAGAAAACCCACAGGAGAATTTTCTTTGGTAAAAATTTGTCAGAAAACCACGTATTAAGGAAATCCCGCATCGTGCGAAATTATCTTGTTTTTCCTAAACAACGCGTTGTAACTCGAAAAGCTTTGGTGTTGCGTGTATGTCTAAGCATGTAGCCTCAAAAGAGAACACACAGAAGAGTTTTCTCTCAAAAGAATATGTAAGAATACCACGTTATAAGGAAGTACAATGTTGCAGAATAAAGACAAATACTTACGTATTGGAAACCCTTAAAATTAGCGAGATGAAATAAAGCATCATACAAAATTAGCTTGTATCTCCTAAACAACACGTTGTAACTCGAAAAGATTTGGTGTGGCGTGTACGTCTAAACGTGTAGCCTCAAAAGAGAACCACAGGACAATTTTTTTTCGTCAAAATTTGTCAGAAAACCACGTTTTAAGGAAATCCCGCACCGTGAGAAATTATCTTGTTCTTCCTAAACAACACGTTGTAATTCGAAAAGCTTTGGTGTTGCGTGTATGTGTAAGCATGTAGCCTCAAAAGAGAACGCACAGGAGAGTTTTCTCTCGAAAGAATATGTAAGAATACCACGTTATAAGGAAATACAGTGTTGCAGAGTAAAGACAAATACGTACTTATTGGAAACACTTTATGAGAAGAAATAACGCATTGTAAAAAATTAGTTTGTATCTCCTAAACAACACGTTGTAACTCGAAAACATTTGGTGTGGCGTGTACGTCTAAATGTGTAGCCTCAAAAGAAAACCCACAGGAGAATTTTCTTTGGTAAAAATTTGTCAGAAAACCACGTATTAAGGAAATCCCGCATCGTGCGAAATTATCTTGTTTTTCCTAAACAACGCGTTGTAACTCGAAAAGCTTTGGTGTTGCGTGTATGTCTAAGCATGTAGCCTCAAAAGAGAACACACAGAAGAGTTTTCTCTCAAAAGAATATGTAAGAATACCACGTTATAAGGAAGTACAATGTTGCAGAATAAAGACAAATACTTACGTATTGGAAACCCTTAAAATTAGCGAGATGAAATAAAGCATCATACAAAATTAGCTTGTATCTCCTAAACAACACGTTGTAACTCGAAAAGATTTGGTGTGGCGTGTACGTCTAAACGTGTAGCCTCAAAAGAGAACCACAGGACAATTTTTTTTCGTCAAAATTTGTCAGAAAACCACGTTTTAAGGAAATCCCGCACCGTGAGAAATTATCTTGTTCTTCCTAAACAACACGTTGTAATTCGAAAAGCTTTGGTGTTGCGTGTATGTGTAAGCATGTAGCCTCAAAAGAGAACACCCAGGAGAGTTTTCTCTCGAAAGAATATGTAAGAATACTACGTTATAAGGAAATACAGTGTTGCAGAGTAAAGACAAATACGTACGTATTGGAAACACTTTAAGAGAAGAAATAACGTGTCGTACAAAATTAGCTTGTATCTCATAAACAACACGTTGGAACTCGAAAAGATTTGGTGAGACCCGTACGTCTACACGTGTAGCCTCAAAAGAGAACCCACAGGAGAACTTTCTTTCGTCAAAATTTGTCAGAAAACCACGTTTTAAGGAAATCCCGCATCGTGCAATATTATCTTGTTTTTCCTAAACAACACGTTGTAACTCGAAAAGCTTTGGTGTTGCGTGTATGTCTAAGCGTGTAGCCTCTAAAGAGAATGCACAGGAGAGTTTTCTCTCGAAAGAACATGTAAGAATACAACGTTATAAGAAAATACAGTTTTGCAGTGTAAAGACAAATACGTATGTATTGGAAACACTTTACGAGAAGAAATAATGCATCTTACAAAATTATCTTGTATCTCCTAAACAACACGTGGTATCTCGAAAGGATTTGGTGTGGTGTGTACGTCTAAACGTGTAGCCTCAAAAGAGAACCCACAGGAGAATTTTCTTTCGTCAAAATTTGTCAGAAAACCACGATTTAAGGAAATCCCGCAAGGTGCAATATTATCTTCTTTTTCGTAAACAACACGTTGTAACTCGAAACGCTTTGGTGTTGCCTGTATGTCTAAGTGTGTAGCCTCAAAAGGGAATGCCCAGGATAGTTTTCTCTAGTAAGAATACCTAAGAATACCACATTATAATGAAATACAGTATTGAAGAGTAAAGACAAATACGTACCAATTGGAATCACTTAATGAGAAGAATTAACGCATCGAACAAAATTAGCTTGTATCTCCTAAACAACACATTGTAACTCGAAAAGATTTGATGTGGCGTGTACGTCTAAACGTGTAGCCTCAAAAGAGAACCCACAGGAGAATTTTCTTTCGTTAAAATTTTTCAGAAAACCACGTATTAAGGAAATCCCGCATCGTGCGAAATCATCTTCTTTTTCCTAAACAACATGCTGTAACTCGAAAAGCTTTAGTGTTGCGTGTATGTCTAAGCGTGGAGCCTCAATAGAGAAGGCACAGGAGAGTTTTCTTTCAAAAGAATAGGTAAGAATACCACGTTATAAGGAAATACAGTGTTGTAGAGCCAACAAAAATACATATGTATTGGACACACTTTAAAAGAAGAAGTAACGCATCATACAAAATTAGCTTGTATCTCCTAAACAACACGTTGTAACTCGAAAAGCTTTGGTGTTGCGTGTATGTCTAAGCATGTAGCCTCAAAAGAGAACACACAGAAGAGTTTTCTCTCAAAAGAATATGTAAGAATACCACGTTATAAGGAAGTACAATGTTGCAGAATAAAGACAAATACTTACGTATTGGAAACCCTTAAAATTAGCGAGATGAAATAAAGCATCATACAAAATTAGCTTGTATCTCCTAAACAACACGTTGTAACTCGAAAAGATTTGGTGTGGCGTGTACGTCTAAACGTGTAGCCTCAAAAGAGAACCACAGGACAATTTTTTTTCGTCAAAATTTGTCAGAAAACCACGTTTTAAGGAAATCCCGCATCGTGAGAAATTATCTTGTTCTTCCTAAACAACACGTTGTAATTCGAAAAGCTTTGGTGTTGCGTGTATGTCTAAGCGTGTAGCCTCAAAAGAGAACGCACAGGAGAGTTTTCTCTCGAAAGAATATGTAAGAATACCACGTTATAAGGAAATACAGTGTTGCAGAGTAAAGACAAACACATAAGTATTGGAAACACTTTGCAAGAAGTAATAATGCATCGTACAAAATTAGCTTGTGTCTCCTAAACAACACGTTGTAACTCGAAAAGATTTGGTGTGGCGTTTACAACTAAACATGTAGCCTCAAAAGAGAACCACAGGAGAATTTTCTTTCGTCAAAATTTTTCAGAAAACCACGTTTTAAGGAAATCCGCATCGTGCGAAATTATCTTGTTTTTCCTAAACAACAGGTTGTAATTCGAAAAGCTTTGGTGTTGCGTGTATGTCTAAGCATGTAGCCTCGAAAGAGAACGCAGAGGAGAGTTTTCTCTCGAAAGAATATGCAAAAATACCACGTTATAAGGAAATACAGTGTTGCAGAGTAAAGGCAAATACGTATGTATTGGAATAATTTAAACTTTATGAGAAGAAATAACGCATCGTACAAAATTAGCTTGTATCTCCTAAGGAACACGTTGTAACTCGAAAAGATTTGGTGTGGTGTGTACATCTAAACGTGTAGCCTCAAAAGAGAACCCACAGGAGTATTTTCATTCGTCAAAATTTGTCAGAAAACCACGTTTTAAGGAAATCCCGCATCGTGCGAAATTATCTTGTTTTTCCTAAACAACAAATTGTAATTCGAAAAGCTTTGGTGTTGCGTGTATGTTTAATCGTGTAGCCTCAAAAGAGAACGCACAGGAGAGTTTTCTCTCGAAACAATATGTAAGAATACCACGTTATAAGTAAATACAGTGTTGCAGAGTAAAGACAAATACATACTTATTGGAAACACTTAAACTTTACGAGAAGAAATAAGGCATCATACAAAATTAGTTTGTATCTCCTAAACAACACGTTATAACTCGAAAAGATTTGGTGTGGTGTGTACGTCTAACGTGTAGCCTCAAAGGAGAACCACAGGACAATTTTCTTTCGTCAATATTTGTCAGAAAACCACGTTTTAAGGAAATCCTGCATCGTGCGAAATTATCTTGTTTTTCCTAAACAACACGTTGTAACTCGAAAAGCTTTGGTGTTGCGTGTATGTCTAAGCGTGTAGCCTCAAAAGAGAATGCACAGGAGAGTTTTCTCTCGAAAGAATATGTAAGAATACCACGTTATATGGAAATACATTGTTGCAGAGTAAAGACAAATAAGTACGTATTGGAAACACTTTACGAGATGTAATAACGCATCGTACAAAATTAGCTTGTATCTCCTAAACAAAACGTTGTAACTCGAAAAGATTTGGTGTGGCGTTTACAACTAAACATGTAGCCTCAAAAGAGAACCCACAGGAGTATTTTCTTTCGTCAAAATTTTTCAGAAAACCACGTTTTAAGGAAATCCCGCATCGTGTGAAATTATCTTGTTTTTCCTAAACAACACATTGTAATTCGAAATGCTTTGGTGTTGAGTGTATGTCTAAGCATGTAGCCTCTAAAGAGAACGCACAGGAGTGTTTTTCTCTCGAAAGAATATGCAAGATTACCACGTTATAAGGAAATACAGTGTTGCAGAGTAAAGGCAATTACGTACATATTGGACACATTTAAACTTTACGAGAAGAAATAACGCATCTTAAAAAATTAGCTTGTATGTCCTAACCAACACGTTTTAACTCGAAAGGATTTGGTGTGGCGTGTACGTCTAAACGTGTAGCCTTAAAAGAGAACCCACAGGAGTATTTTCTTTCGTCAAAATTTGTCAGAAAACCACGTTTTAAGGAAATCCCGCATCGTGCGAAATTATTTTGTTTTCCTAAACAACACATTGTAACTCGAAAAGTTTTGGTGTTGCATGTATGTCTACGCGTGTAGCCTCAAAAGAGAATGCACAGGAGAGTTTTCTCTCGAAAGAATATGTAAGAATACCACGTTATATGGAAATACAGTGTTGCAGAGTAAAGACAAATACGTACTTATTGGAAACACTTAAACTTTACGAGAAGAAATAAGGCATCGTACAAAATTAGTTTGTATCTCCTAAACAACACGCTGTAACTCGAAAAGATTTGGTGTGGCGTGTACGTCTAAACGTGTAGCCTCAAAAGAGAACCCACAGGAGAGTTTTCTTTCGTCAAAATTTGTCAAAACCCACGTTTTAAAGAAATCCCGCATTGTGCGAAATTATCTTGTTTTTCCTAAACAACATGTTGTAACACGAAAAGGTTTGGTGTTGCGGGTATATCTAAGCGTGTAGCCTCAAAAGAGAACGCACAGGAGAGTTTTCTCCCAAAAGATTATATAGTAATACCACATTATAAGGAAATACAGTGTTGCAGAGTATAGACAAATACATACTTATTGGAAACACTTAAACTTTATGAGTAGAAATAACACATAGTACAAAATAAGCTTGTATCTCCTAAACAACACGATATAACTCGAAAGGATTTGGTGTGGCTTATACGTCTAAACGTGTACCCTCAAAAGAGAACCCACAGGAGAATTTTCTTTCGTCAAAATTTGTCAGAAAACCACGTTTTAAGGAAATCCCGCATCGTGCGAAATTATCTTGTTTTTCCTAAACAACAAATTGTAATTCGAAAAGCTTTGGTGTTGCGTGTATGTTTAATCGTGTAGCCTCAAAAGAGAACGCACAGGAGAGTTTTCTCTCAAAAGAATATGTAAGAATACCACGTTATAAGTAAATACAGTGTTGCAGAGTAAAGACAGATACATACTTATTGGAAACACTTAAACTTTACGAGAAGAAATAAGGCATCATACAAAATTAGTTTGTATCTCCTAACGAACACGTTATAACTCGAAAAGATTTGGTGTGGTGTGTACGTCTAACGTGTAGCCTCAAAGGAGAACCACAGGACAATTTTCTTTCATCAATATTTGTCAGAAAACCACGTTTTAAGGAAATCCTGTATCGTGCGAAATTATCTTGTTTTTCCTAAACAACACGTTGTAACTCGAAAAGCTTTGGTGTTGCGTGTATGTCTAAGCGTGTAGCCTCAAAAGAGAATGCACAGGAGAGTTTTCTCTCGAAAGAATATGTAAGAATACCACGTTATATGGAAATACATTGCTGCAGAGTAAAGACAAATAAGTACGTATTGGAAATACTTTACGAGAGGTAATAACGCATCGTACAAAATTAGCTTGTATCTCCTAAACAAAACGTTGTAACTCGAAAAGATTTGGTGTGGCGTTTACAACTAAACATGTAGCCTCAAAAGAGAACCCACAGGAGAATTTTCTTTCATCAAAATTTTTCAGAAAACCACGTTTTAAGGAAATCCCGCATCGTGTGAAATTATCTTGTTTTTCCTAAACAACAGGTTGTAATTCGAAATGCTTTGGTGTTGCGTGTATGTCTAAGCATGTAGCCTCTAAAGAGAACGCACAGGAGAGTTTTTCTCTCGAAAGAATATGCAAGATTACCACGTTATAAGGAAATACAGTGTTGCAGAGTAAAGGCAATTACGTACGTATTGGACACATTTAAACTTTACGAGAAGAAATAACGCATCTTAAAAAATTAGCTTGTATGTCCTAACCAACACGTTTTAACTCGAAAGGATTTGGTGTGGCGTGTACGTCTAAACGTGTAGCCTCAAAAGAGAACCCACAGGAGTATTTTCTTTCATCAAAATTTGTCAGAAAACCACGTTTTAAGGAAATCCCGCATCGTGCGAAATTATCTTGTTTTTCCTAAACAACACATTGTAACTCGAAAAGCTTTGGTGTTGCGTGTATGTCTAAGCGTGTAGCCTCAAAAGAGAATGCACAGGAGAGTTTTCTCTCGAAAGAATATGTAAGAGTACCACGTCATAAGGAAATACAGTGTTGCAGAGTAAAGACAAATACGTACTTATTGGAAACACTTAAACTTTACGAGAAGAAATAAGGCATCATACAAAATTAGTTTGTATCTCCTAAACAACACGCTGTAACTCGAAAGGATTTGGTGTGGCGTGTAAGTCTAAACGTGTAGCCTCAAAAGAGAACCAACAGGAGGGTTTTCTCTCATCAAAATTTGTCAAAACCCACGTTTTAAAGAAATCCTGCATCGTGCGAAATTATCTTGTTTTTCCTAAACAACATGTAACTCGAAAAGGTTTGGTGTTGCGGGTATATCTAAGCGTGTAGCCTCAAAAGAGAACGCACAGGAGAGTTTTCTCCCAAAAGATTATGTAGGAATACCACATTATAAGGAAATACAGTGTTGCAGAGTAAAGACAAATACATACTTATTGGAAACACTTAAACTTTACGAGTAGAAATAATACATAGTACAAAATAAGCTTGTATCTCCTAAACAACACGATATAACTCGAAAGGATTTGGTGTGGCTTGTACGTCTAAACATGTACCCTCAAAAGAGAACCCACAGGAGAATTTTCTTTCGTCAAAATTTGTCAGAAAACCAAGTTTTAAGGAAATCCCGCATCATGCGAAATTATCTTGTTTTTCCTAAACAACACGTTGTAACTCGAAAAGCTTTGGTGTTGCGTGTATGTCTAAGCGTGTAGCCTCCAAAGAGAACGCACAGGAGAGTTTTCTCTCGAAAAAATATGTAAGAATAACACGTTATAAGGAAATACAGTGTTGCAGAGTAAAGGCAAATACAAACATATTGGAAACACTTAAACATTAGGAGAAGAAATAACGCACCGTAAAAAAATTAGCTTATATCTCCTAAACAACACATTGTAACTCAAAAATGTTTGGTGTGGCGTGTACATCTAAACGTGTAAACTCAAAAGAGAACCCACAGGAGAATTTTCTTTAGTCAAAATTTGTCAGAAAACCACGTTTTATGGAAATCCCGCATCGTGCGAAATTATCTTGTTTTTCCGAAACAACACGTTGTAACTCGAAAAGCTTTGTTGTTGCGTGTATGTCTAAGCGTGTAGCCTCAAAAGAGAATGCAAAGGAGAGTTTTTTTCTCGAAAGAATATGTAAGAATACCACGTTATTAGGAAACACAGTGTTGTAAAGACAAATACTTACGTATTGGAAAAACTTTACGAGAAGAAATAACGCATCGTACAAAATTAGCTTGTATCTCCTAAACAACACGTTGTAACTTAAAACGATTTGGTGTGGCCTGTACGTCTAAACGTGTAGCCTCAAAAGAGAACCCACAGGAGAATTTTCTTTCGTCAAAATTTTTCAGAAAACCACGTTTTAAGGAAATCCCGCATCGTGCGAAATTATCTTGTTTTTCCTAAACAACATGTTGTAACTCGAAAAGCTTTGGTGTTGCGTGTATGTCTAAGCATGTAGCCTCAAAAGAGAACACACAGGAGAGTTGTATCTCGATAGAATTTGTAAGAATACCACGTTAAAAGGAAACACAGTGTTGCAAAGTAAAGACAAATACATATGTATTGGAAACCCATAAACTTTACGAGATGCAATAAAGCATCGTACAAAATTAGCTTGTATCTCCTAAACAACACGTTGTAACTCGAAAAGATGTGGTGTGGCGTGTACGTCTAAACGTGTAGCCTCAAAAGAGAACCCACAGGAGAATTTTTTTCGTCAAAATTTTTCAGAAAACCACGGTTTACGGAAATCCTGTATCGTGCGAAATTATCTTGTTTTTCCTAAACAACACGTTGTAACTCGAAAGGCTTTGGTGTTGCGTGTATGTCTAAGCATGTAGCCTCAAAAGAGAACGCACAGGAGAGTTTTTTCTCAATAGAATTTGTAAGAATACCACGTTATAAGGAAATACAGTGTTGCAGAGTAAAGACAAATACGTATGTATTGGAAACCCATAAACTTTACGAGATGAAATAAAGCATCGTACAAAATTAGCTTGTATCTCCTAAAAAACACGTGGTAACTCGAAAAGATTTGGTGTGGCGTGTACGTCTAAACGTGTAGCCTCAAAAGAGAACCCACAGGACAATTTTCTTTCGTCAAAATTCGTCAGAAAACCACGTTTTAAGAAAATCCCTCATCGTGAGAAATTATCTTGTTCTTCCTAAACAACACGTTTTAACTCGAAAAGCTTTGGTGTTGGGTGTATGTCTAAGTGTGTAGCCCCAAAAGAGAACACACAGGAGAGTTTTCTCTCGAAAGAATATGTAAGAATACCACGTTATAAGGAAATACAGTGTGGCAGAGTAAAGACAAATACGTATGTATTGGAAGCAATTTACGAGAAGAAAAGAGAACCCACAGGAGAGTTTTCCTTCGATAAAATTTGTCAGAATATCACGTTTTAAGGAAATACCGCATAGTGCGAAATTATCTTGTTTTTCCTAAACAACATGTTGTAACTCGAAAAGCTTTAGTGTTGCGTGTATTTCTAAGCGTGTAGCCTCAAAAGAGAATGGACAGGAGAGTTTTCTCCCAAAAGAATATGTAGGAATACCACGTTATAAGGAAATACAGTGTTGCAGAGTAAAGACAAATACATACTTATTGGAAACACTTAAACTTTATGAGAAGAAATAACACATAGTACAAAATTAGCTTGTATCTCCTAAACAACACGTTATAACTCGAAATGATTTGGTGTGGCGTGTATGTCTAAACGTGTACCCTCAAAAGAGAACCCACGGGAGAATTTTCTTTCATCAAAATTTGTAAGAAAACCAGGTTTTAAGGAAATCCCGCATCATGCGAAATTATCTTGTTTTTCCTAAACAACACGTTGTAACTCGAAAAGCTTTGGTGTTGCGTGTATGTCGAAGCGTGTATTCTCCAAAGAGAACGCACAGGAGAGTTTACTGTCGAAAGAATTTGTAAGAATACCACGTTATAAGGAAATACAGTGTTGCAGAGTAAAGGCAAATACATACGTATTGGAAACACTTAAACTTTACGAGAAGAAATAACGCATCATAAAAAAATTAGCTTGTATCTCCTAAACAACACGTTGTAACTCGAAAGGATTTGGTGTGGCGTGTACGTTTTAACATGTAGCCTCAAAAGAGAACCCACAGGAGAATTTTCTTTCGTCAAAATTTGTCCAAAAACCACGTTATAAGGAAATCCCTCATCGTGCGAAATTATCTTGTTTTTCCTAAACAAAATGTCGTAACTCGAAAAGCTTTGGTGTTGTGTATATGTCTAAGCGTGTAGCCTCAAAAGAGAAGGCACAGGAGAGTTTTCTCTCGAAAGAATATGTAAGAATACCACGTTATAAGGAAATACAATGTTGCAGAGTAAAGACATATTCTTACTTATTGGAAAATCTTTACGAGAAGAAATAACCTATCGTACAAAATTAGCTTGTATCTCCTAAACAACACGTTGTAACTTAAAAAGATTAGGTGTGGCCTGTACATCTAAACGTGTAGCCTCAAAAGAGAACCCATAGGAGAATTTTCCTTGGTCAAAATTTGTCAGAAAACCACTTATTAAGGAAATCCCACAGCGCACGAAATTATCTGGTTTTTCCTAAACAACACGTTGTAACGCGAAAAGCTTTGGTGTTGCCTGTATGTCTAAGCGTGTAGCCTCAAAGGGGAACACACAGGAGAGTTTTCTCTCGAAAGAATATGTAAGAATACCACGTTATAAGGAAATACAGTGTTGCAGACTAAAGGCAAATACGTACCTATTGGAAACACTTTACGAGAAGAAATAACGCATCGTACAAAATTAGCTTGTATCTTCTAAACAACACGTTGTAAATCGAAAAGATTTGGTGTGGCCTGTACTTCTAAACGTGTAGCCTCAAAAGAGAACCCACAGGACAATTTTCTTTCGTCAAAATTTGTCAGAAAACCACGTTTTAAGGAAATCCCGCATCGTGAGAAATTATCTTGTTCTTCCTAAACAACACGTTTTAACTTGAAAAACTTTGGTGTTGGGTGTATGTCTAAGCATGTAGCCCCAAAAGAGAATGCAGAGGAGAGTTTTCTCTTGAAAGAATATGTAAGAATACCACCTTATAAGGAAATACAGTGTTGCAGAGTAAAGACAATTACATACTTATTGGAAAAACTTTACGAGAAGAAATAACGCATCGTACAAAATTAACTTGTGTCTCCTAAACAACACGTTGTAACTTAAAAAGATTTGGTGTGGCAAGTACGTCTAAACGTGTAGTCTCAAAAGAGAACCCATAGGATAATTTTCTTTGGTCAATATTTGTCAGAAAACCACGTATTAAGGAAATCCCTCATCGTGCGAAATTATCTTGTTTTTCCTAAACAACACGTTGTAACTTGAAAAGCTTTGGAGTTGCGTGTATGTCTAAGCGTGTAGCCTCAAAAGAGGATGCACAGGAGAGTTTTCTCTCGAAAGAATATGTAAGAATACCACGTTATAAGGAAATACAGTGTTGCAGACTAAAGGCAAATACATACATATTGGAAACACTTTACGAGAACAAATAACGCATCGTACAAAATTAGCTTGTATGTCCTAACCAACACGTTTTAACTCGAAAGGATTTGGTGTGGCGTGTACGTCTAAACGTGTAGCCTCAAAAGAGAACCCACAGGAGAATTTTCTTTCGTAAAAATTTGTCAGAAAACCACTTATTAAGGAAATCCTGCATCGTGCGAAACTATCTAGTTTTCCTAAACAACACATTGTTACTCGAAAATATTTGCTGTTGCGTGTATGTCTAAGCATGTAGCCTCAAAAGAGAACGCACAGGAGAGATTTCTCTCGAACGTGTATGTAAGAATACCACGATATAAGGAAATACATTGTGGCAAATTAAAGATAAATACGTACCTTTTGGAAACTCTTAAACTTTACAAGAAGATATAAAGCATCGTAAAAAATTAGCTTTTATCTCCTAAACAACACGTTGTAACTCGAAAAGATTTGGTGTGGCATGTACGTCCTGTGCGTTCCCCTTTGAGGCTACACGCGGAGACATACACGCAACACCAAAGCTTTTCAAGTTAAAACATGTTGTTTATGAATAAAAAGATAATTTCGCACGATGCGGGATTTCCTTAAAACGTGGTTTTCTGACAAATTTTGACAAAAGAAAATTCTCCTGTGGGT
Source organism: Apodemus sylvaticus (assembly GCF_947179515.1). Taxonomy (NCBI): domain Eukaryota; kingdom Metazoa; phylum Chordata; class Mammalia; order Rodentia; family Muridae; genus Apodemus; species Apodemus sylvaticus. The sequence continues at coordinate 2,225,686 of NW_026263027.1, forward strand.
TATCTTTTGAGGCTACACGTTTAGACGTACACGTCACATCAAATCTTTTCGAGTTACCACGTGTTGTTTAGGAGATACAAGCTTATTTTGTACGATGCGTTATTTTTTCTTGTAAAGTGTTTCCAATATATACTTATTTGCCTTTACTCTGCAAAATTGTATTTCTTTATAACGTGGTATTCTTGTTTTTCCTAAACAACACGTTGTAACTCGAAAAGCTTTGGGGTTGCGTGTATGTCTAAGTATGTAGCCTCTAAAGGGATATTTTCGCGCGATGCGGGATTTCCTTAAAATGTAGTTTTCTGAAAAATTTTGACCAAAGAAAATTCTTCAGTGGGTTTTCTTTTGAGGCTACATGTTTAGACGTACACGCCACACCAAATACTTTCGAGTTACCACGTGTTATTTAGGAGATACAAGCTAATTTTGTATGATGCATTATTTCTTCTCGTAAAGTGTTTCCAATATGTACGTATTTGTCTTTACTCTGAAACACTTTATTTCCTTATAACGTTGTATTCTTACATATTCTTTCTAGAGAGAACTCTACTGTGTGTTCTCTTTAGAGGCTACACGCTTAGACATACACGCAACGCCAAAGCTTTTCGAGTTACAATGTGTTGTTTAGGAAAAACAAGATAATTTCGCACGATGTGAGATTTCCATAAAACGTGGTTGTCTGAAAAATGTTGACGAAAGAAAGTTCTCCTGTGGGTTCTCTTTTGAGGCTACACATGTAGAGGTACGAGCCACACCAAATCTTTTCGAGTTACAATGTGTTGTTTAGGAGATACAAGCTAATTTTGTACGATGCATTCTTTCTTCTCTTAAAGTGTTTCCAATAGTATTTGTCTTTACTCTGCAACACTGTATTTCCTTATAACGTGGTATTCTTACATATTCTTTCGAGAGAAAAACTCTCCTGTGCATTCTCTTTTGAGGCTACACGCTTAGACATACATGCAACACCAAAGCTTTTCGAGTTACAACGTGTTGTTTAGGAAAAACAAGATAATTTCCCACGATGCGAGATTTCCTTAAAACGTGGGTTTCTGACAAATTTTGATGAAAGAAAATTCTCCTGTGGGTTCTCTTTTGAGGGTACACTTTTAGACGTACACGTCACACCAAATCTTTTCGAGTTACAACGTGTTGTTTAGGAGATACAAGCTAATTTTGTACGATGCGTTATTTCTTCTTGTAAAGTGTTTCCAATATGTACTTATTTGTCTTTACTCTGCAAAATTGTATTTCCGTATAACGTGGTATTCTTACATATTCTTTCGAGAGAAAACTCTCCTGTGCCTTTTCTTTTGAGGCTCCACGCTTACACATACACGCAACACAATGCTTTTCAAGTTACAACATGTTGTTTAGGAAAAAGAAGATAATTTCACACGATGCGGGATTTCCTTAAAACGTGGTTTTTTGAAAAATTTTGAAGAAAGAAAATTCTCCTGTAGGTTCTCTTTTGAGGGCTACACGTTTAGACGTACATGCCACACCAAATCTTTTCGAGTTACAACGTGTTGTTTAGGAGATACAAGCTAATTTTTTACGATGCGTTAATTCTTCTCGTAAAGTGTTTCCAATACATACGTATTTGTCTTTACTCTGCAACATTGTATTTCCTTATAACGTGGTATTCTTACATATTCTTTCAAGAGAAAAACTATCCTGTGCATTCTCTTTTGAGGTTACACACTTAGACATACACGCAACACCAAAGCTTTTTGAGTTATAACATGTTATTTAGGAAAAACAAGATAATTTCGCACGATGCGAGATTTCCTTAAAACGTTGGTTTCTGACAAATTTTGATGAAAGAAAATTCTCTTGTGGGTTCCCTTTTGAGGCTACATGCTTAGACGTACACGTCACACCAAATCTTTTCGAGTTACAATGTGTTGTTTAGGAGATACAAGCTACTTTTTTACGATGCGATATTTCTTCTTGTAAAGTGATTCCAATATGTACATATTTGTTCTTTATTCTGCAAAATTGTATTTCCTTATAACGTGGTATTCTTATATAATCTTTCGAGAGAAAACTCTCCTGTGCCTTCTCTTTTGAGGCTCCATGGTTACACATACATGCAACACCAAAGCTTTTCGAGTTACAACATGTTGTTTAGGAAAAAGAAGATGATTTCGCACGATGCAGGATTTCCTTAAAACGTGGTTTTCTGAAAAATTTTGACGAAAGAAAATTCTCCTGTGGGTTTCTCTTTTGAGGCTACACGTTTAGAAGTACACGGCACACCAAATCTTTTCGAGGTTACCACGTGTTGTTTCGGAGATACAAAGCTAATTTTGTAAGATGCGTTACTTCTGCTCGTAAAGTTTTCCAATACGTACTTATTTGTCTTTTCTCTACAACACTGTATTTCCTTATAACCGTTGTTATTCTTACATATTCTTTCGAGAGAAAACTCTCCTGTGCGTTCTCTTTAGAGGCTACACGCTTAGACATACACGCAACGCCAAAGATTTTCGAGTTACAATGTGTCGTTTAGGAAAAACAAGATAATTTCGCACAATGCGAGATTTCCATAAAAACGTGGTTGTCTGAAAAATTTTGACGAAAGAAAGTTATCCTGTGGGTTCTCTTTTGAGGCTACACGTGTAGAGGTACGAGCCACACCAAATCTTTTCGAGTTAAAACGTGTTGTTTAGGAGATACAAGCTAATTTTGTACGATGTGTTATTTCTTCTCTTAAAGTGTTTCCAATATGTATGTAGTTGTCTTTACTCTGCAACACTTTATTTCCTTATAACGTGGTATTCTTACATATTCTTTCGAGAGAAACCTCTCCTGTGCGTTCTCTTTTGAGGCTACACGCTTAGAAATACACGCAACACCAAAGCTTTTCGAGTTACAAACGTGTTGTTTAGGGAAAAACAAGATAATTTCCCACGTTAAAACGTGGTTTCTGACAAATTTTGATGAAAGAAAATTCTCCTGTGGGTTCTCTTTTGAGGGTACACTTTTAGACGTACACGTCACACCAAATCTTTTCGAGTTACAACGTGTTGTTTAGGTGATACAAGCTAATTTTGTACGATGCGTTATTTCTTCTTGTAAAGTGTTTCCAATATGTACTTATTTGTCTTTACTCTGCAAAATTGTATTTCCGTATAACGTGGTATTCTTACATATTCTTTCGAGAGAAAACTCTCCTGTGCCTTTTCTTTTGAGGCTCCACGCTTACACATACACGCAACACCAATGCTTTTCAATTTGCAACATGTTGTTTAGGAAAAAGATGATAATTTCACACGATGCGGGATTTCCTTAAAACGTGGTTTTTTGAAAAATTTTGAAGAAAGAAAATTCTCCTGTAGGTTCTCTTTTGAGGCTACACGTTTAGACGTACATGCCACACCAAATCTTTTCGAGTTACAACGTGTTGTTTAGGAGATACAAGCTAATTTTTTACGATGCGTTAATTCTTCTCGTAAAGTGTTTCCAATACATACGTATTTGTCTTTACTCTGCAACATTGTATTTCCTTATAATGTGGTATTCTTACATATTCTTTCAAGAGAAAACTATCCTGTGCATTCTCTTTTGAGGTTACACACTTAGACATACACGCAACACCAAAGCTTTTTGAGTTATAACGTGTTATTTAGGAAAAACAAGATAATTTCGCACGATGCGAGATTTCCTTAAAACGTGGTTTCTGACAAATTTTGATGAAAGAAAATTCTCTTGTGGGTTCCCTTTTGAGGCTACACGCTTAGACGTACACGTCACACCAAATCTTTTCGAGTTACAACGTGTTGTTTAGGAGATACAAGCTACTTTTTTACGATGCGTTATTTCTTCTTGTAAAGTGATTCCAATATGTACATATTTGTCTTTATTCTGCAAAATTGTATTTCCTTATAACGTGGTATTCTTATATAATCTTTCGAGAGAAAACTCTCCCGTGCCTTCTCGTTTGAGGCTCCATGGTTACACATACACGCAACACCAAAGCTTTTCGAGTTACAACATGTTGTTTAGGAAAAAGAAGATGATTTCGCACGATGCAGGATTTCCTTAAAACGTGGTTTTCT